>NC_138730.1:36216553-36816553 GCF_965113295.1 Leuciscus leuciscus | reverse complement strand
TAAAATGTGTATCTTGCGTAAATGTGCTGTCATTTTAAAATTCTAAGAAACCAGCTGTTGAATATGCAATTGAGCTTAGTTTAATTTATATAGCTCTTTTGCCAAGCTTGAAGCACTTTACAAGAAACAACCGAAATGTATCTGTTCTGACCCGCAGCAGCTGGAGTAATAGGTGAACCTCCCCTTTATTGAGTCTAAAGTAGGAGATAAACCTAGAATGATAAGAATGTGCCTTGTCTATTCATATTGCTTTTTGTTAGGACCTTAGGTGTGTGTGTGTGTGTGTGTGTGTGTGTGTGTGTGTGTGTGTGTGTGTGTGTGTGTGTGTGTGTGTGTGTGTGTGTGTGTGTGTGTGTGTGTGTGTGTGTGTGTGTGTGTGTGTGTGTGTGTGTGTGTGTGTGTGTGTGTGTGTGTGTGTGTTTACTTCAGAAACACAAACAATAGCGTGAGGGAACGTTTTAAATTAACACGAATGCAATAAAACATAGCCCCAGCCAGTACTAAGATAAATAGTGTTAAAATGGAAAGAGAGAAGAAGAAAGCAAGAAAGACCGATGTCAGACGTCAAGATGTAAAATCGTTGATTGCATTTCTAAAAGCACATTTGGAAGCGCTGAGGTGGTTTGCTAACTCATTTGGACAATGTCTTGAGAACGGTGAAAACTTTGACCTGGTAAAATTCTTCATCCTGTACAGAGCCATCTCTCAGAATGGAAATTGCTCTAATGAAAACAATGGCGAGGGAACATAAACACCACTGGCAGACAAAAACACGCTCGCACACACGAAGACCTTGAGATTCTTTCTTCAGTAGTACAGACTCCACATTACTCTGATGACTGTTTAGCGGCTCACTGATGGTAAAATGCACTGTGACTTTGAGTGTGTGTGTTTATTTAAGACTGCCATGGTTCCTAACAACTTACTAGAGCCAGTCTGAGATAGTAACACACACACAATCCCTGAGCCTCACCCGGAGTTGCAGCCTTGCTATGTGTGTTTCGTGATAGTGAGTGAGATTTGATCATGTCATGTCCTTCATGTACAAGCACATCCATAAATCGTGTTACTGACAGATGCTTGATAAAATGAAATGTGAGCTTCCTCACCTGAACACACTCTTGTGTTAATGTAGTGCACACTTCAGCTGTTTCTTCAACTATGGACACTTTTAATTTGTCAACTTGCAATGCCAGTATACATGCATTACTGGAGAATTCTGTTATTTTTCTGAACAAACAAATGTCATTTCCACTTCATCTCAAATTCTGTATTGTGTTTGATAACATGCTTTTGTTGCAGAAATGACATTTTGAACATTTTAGAAATAAAACAGCAAATTCATACAGCTTTACTTATTCATGGATTTCATCAGGTCCCTTTCCACAGGTGTATTAATCAAGCACAATGCAGTCTGCATTCATAATCTAGGTGCTTGATTTTATACACCTGTGGAAAGGGACCTGATGAAACCCATGAATAGCATTATGGAACTTTTATATATGTTAGACTTCTTATGTACTTTTACAGAATTACAGCGTGACTGGATAAATTATATTTATGTTGATTTTCCTACACATAATCTCTTATCATAAATATAAAACAAAAAATTGTTGGCTGTGATGGAAATTATACCACAACTGAGGGATAGTCAACATAATTTCTACACAATTCTACATAATTAAATTGTTTAAATTATCATTGTTTGTAATAATATTTTATGATGGATTTTAATATTTTAAGATTGAACAGGGTCTGAGTCTGAGTAAAAAAAATCTAAATATAGAAGAAATTTGAAGAGTAGCAACAAAACATTTTTTATGATGAAGGATATTTCCTAGACTTCCTTATAAGAAAAATCTGTTGTTTTAATAAAACATCAACTTCTGGGACATAAATAGTTGAAGAAAAGCCCACATCATTTTTATCAGGTTATTAGAAGGACTTAAGGTTTCATATCTGACTCTTTAAAGATTCATACAGTTACAAAAGACGTGTTATGTTGTCTTAAATCTCTGAGATTTATGCTTAGTCTAAACATAGTCCACATATCACCAGAAAAAAACAACATGGACACACAAATCTACAGAGTGTTTAATGTTTTCGTTCTTGTGGGAAACTTGCTGTCCTAACAAGAGGCGACTGCATTGTTCATTAGGCCTTGATTCAACGTCCTGAACACAACAGTTACGCCTTCACTCCTGTCTGTCCTTTCACAACGCTCTATGCAGGAAATATATAATGATACATTTATTGTTCTGAATTTGATATAAAACTTCTTGTCATTCTGTAGATTTTTGTCATTGTCGTATTTCTCCTGTCTAATGCTCTCATATAGTGCTAATACTGTGTTTTGTGTGTATCTTTCTCCAAGGGACTGTAACAGACAGGTGGGGTCAGTGGGGGTCTGGCCTTTGATTGGCTGTTGCCGTAGGAACCATAGGAGAGCTGCCATTCTGGCTCATTCTTCCAGTTCCTTCAGGTCATTGCCATGGCAACCCAGAGAGAGAGATTCCATGATGATGACACACACATCAACAGAATCAAGGAATCTGAGCTGCTAGGTAACAGTTGATAATTAACACATGTTTATATATGAAGAGTTCAGATGCAAAAGCCTCTAAATGCCATCTGAAATTTTCTTATAGAATGATCATTTTTATCAAGCTTGTGTATTTAAGTTCAGTAATTTCACTTAAATGACAATTAATAGGTAATCTTCATTGCCATTTAAGTGAAATGATTGAATTTAAATATACGAGCTTGATAAAAATGATCATTCTATAAGAAAATTTCAGATGGCATTTAGAGGCTTTTGCATCTGAACTCTTCATATATAAATAATTAAACACATGAAGTTACCACCCTGCATCTTGTAGGTTGATAAGTGTTAAAGGGATAGTTCACCTAAAAATGAAAGTTCTGTCATAATTTACTCTCGTGTTCTTTCTTTTTTGTTCTATGGAACACAAAGAAGATATTTTGAAGGATGTTTCAAGTCAATGGGGTCCAAAACAAAACTGGACCCTATAGAGGTGCATGATTAAAAGATTGCAATCTCGATTCAAACACCGACGCAATCTTATTCCTAAATGACAGCGATTCTCCTGTGTTTATTAAACCTTAGACAAAATCACATCAGAACATTTAAATCTGTGTTCGCACTGCTGAGCCAGAGAGAGAAACGAAACAGCTTCACAAACAGTCTTTTCAACTCCACAGTATGGTTATTTCTGTTTCAAATATTCAGATTATCACAGATGTACTAGGATAAATGTTTACACTTCAGATATAAACACTGATGTCCACGGTAGCGATCAAAATAGAGCAAATCACCTTTTGAAAGTGCCTTGGAACTTCAAATAATGATTGTATCATTACATCGTTACACCAGTAGGTGGCGACAAGTGATTGTTAAAATGTTTTATTGTTAAATGAATCATTCATTCAAGAGATTTCTTCAAAAACACTGATTCATCCAGTAATGAAACAAGTATTTATGAGTGAGTCATTGAATCATACATTCAAATCAAAAAAAAAAAAAAGTTCTATAATATCTGTTCAGAATCGTGATCTCTATTTGAAACCAAAAAAATGGTGATTTAAATGTATGCAGAATCGTTCAGCTCTACTGGATCCCATTGACTTTGATTTATTCAGGATCTTCTTTTGTGTTCTGCAGAAGAATTTTCACACAGAATTTTCAGTTTTGGGTGAACTATCCCTTTATTTCTTCAGAATTCACAACTACCTGCTGTATATAATGTGGGAAAACAGAAAACAACCTGCAGAAGCACCTGCAACTCCAACTAATAAATCATTTTAAAAGCAAAATAATTATTCAGAAAGCTTAAAATGTCAAATGTTCAAATGTGAATGTGAAACAATAGCAGGCTGAGTGGCTGCATGAGTGCAGCTCCTCTCGCAGAGCACATAAAGCCACCAATCACTTTCCACACAGTGCACACAGACCGCAAAGGATGATGGGACAGAACCTGACTAGTGACTGACACTAAAACTTATCAAGTTTTGCCGACACAACTAAGGCTGCCTGAGGAAAACATCAAATAATGAAAGAATGCTCCACTAATCAGAAGTAGTTAACAGCGGTGTGACAGAATGGGCACGTAGACTTTGAGATGTATTTTTATTTATTTTTTGTTAAGTGACGAGTCCAAAAATAACAGTGATTTTGAATGCATCTCTAATTTGGGACCGTCTCAGATGTGCTTGAGTTATCTGTCCCTTTCAATGATCTTCCTCAAACAAATGCACACACACACACTCAAAGCTCTGCTTGGCTGAGCTGCCTCTGTCTCTGTCAGTGCCATCCTGTCTCACTGCCTCCTTCCTGTCTCTCTCTTGCTCTCATGTCTATCCCGCTCTTCTTCTGACAAACACTGAAAACTGTGATCGCAATCACCTAAATATTCATCTGAAAGAACCTGGTTCACTGAATTCAGTATAGGATTTCTGAAAAAGTTTTCACTATGATTCTTTCAACGATTTTCATGGCTATTTTTTATTAGTGGCGCACTTGAGGAAGAACACTTGATCACATGGTTGCTAGGGAGTTTTGTCTGGTTGTCTGAGCTATTGGCCCACAGGGAAATTTTTCGATTTACATATTTTCCGACCTGAATTATGACCCGTGTGAATTTCATAAATCCGAGGGAAATCCGAGAGTTTTCAATTACATTTACATTATTCAGCCAGCGTCCAAAATTAAACTAAACTGCGGCTGCATGTTTCAGAGTGAAGCGCGGCAGCTCATGATCTGGTGTTTTCGGTGCGGCTTGGTTCGCAATAAATGCTGCTCCACGCGAACTTCATCTCTCAAAGCGTTGTGAGATTTGGTCACTTTAATGTGCATTTAAAACACAAAATGCTCTAATCATCTTCCCAAATTTGTAATAATAAAATCTGCTGTCAACAAAAGAGAGGCTGGTCTCCCAGTGGTTTTCCACCTAAATAAATGCTCCACAGCCATAAATATTACTGTTGTAATTTTACTGTAAAATATATATATAATTATTACATGCTATTTTTATTTAATAATAAACAAATAATAATAAAATAAAAATATTGTTTTGAATAATGATGATGATCTTTTTTTTTTGCTGTATAGTCAAATTGAATGGAGGGAAAAAAGAAATGTAAATAAATGCAAATAAAAAGCCCATATTCCATTCTTTCTCAACTCACTGACTGAAACTAGACAAATATTCACTAATTCAGACTGAAAATCTCCTCTTACATGGATCTGCACTCATGAACTAACCCATCAGACAATACAGATCTTTCTCACTCTCACTGCTTCCTCCTGGGTCCTGCTCTTTTCTGCTATTGCAACACTAAACTCCAGCTGGGCTTAAAACCTGGCGTCTCACACTGACATGAATCACCTGACTGCTCTTCTTCTTGTTTCAATAGGTGACCTAATACAGGTCTGTATGGAGAGATAAAAAAATGTAATCAAGAGTATTGCTATAATTCAACTCATGAACATGCATGCAGAACCAATGTGCAGATCTGTAAATGTTGTCACTCGCTCATGCAGGGTTAATAATGTTTTTGGTGGGTGAGTGACTCCTGTGTGAGTTACCTTCAGGCTCTTCTGCATTATACATACTCATTGGACAAATAAATGAGACCCTAACTGATGTAGATATTAATTTATCTCTACAACTCTCTCTCTCTCTCTCTCTCTCTCTCTCTCTCTCTCTCTCTCTGTGGCTTGCACACATAGAGGGAGTGAATGGGAGATGCAATTTCCAAAGTGTACCAATCATTATAACAACATTTTATGTCATCAATCCTGTTTAAGTAAGATCAATAATCAATACCCAAGACCTTATTTTTCAGACCGTTTTTACACTGGACATTTTTTTCTTCTTCATGTGGTAACATCTAACTTGTGTTAGATGTGTTTTGTACATTAGAAATGACAACTTTTTGGCGAACATATACTTTACAAATTTCAGGCAAAAATCTGCGCTCAGTTCTCAGTTTGGTTTGATGTTTCCAGGTTGAAACGCGTGACTCATTCAAGCGGCAGTTTATTATTGGTCCGTGTGAACGTGAGGATTATGAAGCTTACTCATACTCCTTCTCATAAACTCACCTCAGTCTCATAATTTCAAATCTTATCCGAAAAAAAACACCATAGACGAGATTATTGGGCGGAGACGTTTTACACAGTGTTATTTCAATATGCGGTGTCTGAGCGCTCTTCTTTTTTTTTTCCTCACGGGAGGCGAGCGCGAGCGCACGGTCACTCGGTTCATTGTCTGCCGCATCGCCGTGAAACGTTAAAAAGATTCTTCTACAAACAAAATATCCATGAACACAGTTGCGGGAAAATAGTATTCAAGTCATAAATACAGTTGTACATTATAATACAGTATATTAGAAGCCAATTTTTGAGCTATACAGGGTAAAAGCATCAGTTGTCCATCCACACCCCACGCGCAATGCGCATGTGCCATACAGAGACAAAGGATCAGGCAATTACGGTTATAGCTTAAAATGATAGATAAACTAAAAATATATATATTATCATAAAAGACACGTTGATACAGTAAGAAAAAAGACTGAATCATGCACTTAATTTACATTAGTGAGTGACGGAGTGAAGAAATTGTCTATTTGGCACTGTGTAGCATCATAAAGTGTAAAGAAAATGTGTATACACACTATTAATGAATTATAAGGATTTGTCGTGTGTATATTATTTATAAGCTTCAGTTCCGTAATATCTGTGTATGTATGCGCGTGTGTGGGTGGGTGAGTGAGTGTGCGCGCTCGCGTGTGCACCAGTTAGACAGCGCTGCAAAATGTGTGCCAGCTCTGACAAAAGAGGGCGGTGAACATAAATCCGCGTCTGTGTAAACAGTAAAACGCAGCATTTTTAATGTAATCATAACAAAAACAATTATCCCACATAAAATGAGGACTTCTCTGAAAACCCCGCAATTTATCAATTTGCGCGTCAGAAAACCCGCTTTACCCATTACGCTTCACCATACTATTCCTTAAGTCATATCAAAGCATTTTTCTTTCAGTATTTGTATTCAAATAATAATAATAACCAGTGCAAGAGCGACGGCATGCACGCGCATAGACAGTGTGTGTCTGTTCAGAACACGCCCCTCTCCACTCAGTTCAGTCGCGTGAATTCCAAGGCTGATTTATTGAAATGTTTTATGTGCATCTCAGAAATCAAATAAGCTCAGATACATTATTCCTCTCCAATCGCCGGCTGATTGACGTGCTGAAATTTGCACTTGATTTAGGTATTTCCCATGTTCACTACCGTGCGCTCCGTCTCTCCAAGTGGGAGCCGCTCTTATTTATCAGAGACGCTCCAACTAGACAAATTCTCAATGTAACTGAGTCAGAGTGTTCATTTAATCTATTAAAAGAGTGAAAGAATCTTACCGTCGGCGGTGGACTTTCTTGTCACTCCTTTCTCGAACGTCTGCTGTTTTTTTTCCCAATGTCTTTTTTCCCGTGCGCGTGGATTCGGCGGGGTTTATCGGGGCTGTTCGGTGTGTGTCTCGCGCTGCATTTCTCGCGCGCACTCTCGTATTCGGTTTGGGGGGGCGGGGGCGCGCGACGTGCTGTGCGAGCCACTGAGAACGAGACACGGAAGTGCGCCGCACAGTGATCAAGTCCCGCAAAAATAGTTGTTTTATGACTTATCAGAAGAAAAGTGAATAAGCTACAAACACAAGTTGTTGGTCTTCTGTTTTAATTTGTGTAAGATATTTAAAGCAGTGGATTATTTTGTCTGGTAGCTGTAATGCTGGTCAATGTGTGATGAATTCAAAATATTTAATTCTTAACTTGTACCAGCTATAACCCAGCGCACAGGAGAATAAAATGCTCAATAAATATTTTCTTTTGTCTTGGCGCGCCCTCTGGCGTCATCAGTTGATGCTGCAGAGAAAATATTTGTAAGGTGAGTACTGATTAGAGTTGAGTTTATTATTATACAATAATAAATAAAAAATATTATGTATAGTAGAAAATTATACATGTTTAACAAAAATATATAATTAGCATTTTAAAGAAATAACAATGAAAACTAAATATACCCCCATTTAAAAAGTAGATTGTTACCATTAGGGTAATGCATATACATAGAAAAAAACATTTGTCTATATAAATTCAATAGCTTTTTTTTTTTTTTATCATTTTACATGTTCTTAAAAAACAAGTAGGCAAGACAAAGAGTCTTTGTATAATCTATATTGTTACAATACACAGGTTCGGATTCTCCATAAACACAGGATAGAGGCTCAGTGAGTTAATATAGTGTTGACACCCTTCTTTTTGATCAGGATAATTAAAGGTAATTTGTTAATCAAGGGATTTGCTGGATTAGAGAGAATACGATTGTGAAAACTGCAGATGGATGTATTTTATTTAAATTTCAGTAGTTTGTTGAATGTGATCTGCTAGAACTGCATGTACATACACTCTTTGAAGATACAGAGCTGTCAGCGCTAAATAATGGGGGGGGGGGGGGGTCACATTGAATTCCTTAGTTCTGTGAGGTGAAGAAAACAGATTTTATTTATTTTTAAAAGACAATGTCGTACATAACAAATAAGCATCATTGCAACTTACGAATACAATCACTTAATGCTAATGGTTACAATTGTGTTGTTAATGTTTGATATTGCATCTATATTGTTAGATCACATAATGTCACTTTTGAACAAGGAAACCCCAATTTTGTATTAAAAAGCCAAAACCCAGGATAGAGAGGCTGAGTGAATGTGGTGTGGACTCTGTGAATGAGGGTCATTGTGTCAGAGACGCTGTAGAAGGACAGAGTTCCTGCACTGTGATCCACATACACTCCTATTCTAGAGGAGCTGGAGACTACAGGGAGTTCAGTCTGTTTGTTATTATGCCAGAATGAGCAACTGGAGTCAGAGCAGGACAAACACCAGGACTGATCATTACATCCAAATCTACACTTATTTCCCGCTCCTTTCCTACTGATGCTCTGATATGACACTGATATATCCACCTCACCACTCCTCTCAACCTCCCAGTAACAGCGTCCACACACACTATCTTGACACAACACCTGACAATAATGATCAAATCTGTCTGGATGATCAGGATACCGCTGGACTTTGTGAGTGTTTTTAATCACTCTGTTCCCTTCAGACAATACCAGGTTTTTATTCACTGTGTTTGGATCCAAAGAGAGCTGACGGGAATCTGATGAAGATAAAAAGTCATAAAAATAAAACACCAGACCTTATTACATTTAGGATTTTATATATATGAAAAGAGTCAGTGATGTTACTTTAAGGAAAAAGCTACACAACATCTGCCTCATTGTTATTAACATCATAACATTGGTCATTGTATTGGTGTGTCTGTGTGTGTTTGGAGTTGACCCGAAGAAATTATAGTTGGTTAAAAATGTAGAGTTGGATAGTCAAATCACATTTCTGTTTAGTTTTTACTGTTTTAAAGACAGCAGCTCTATCACAAATTGTACAGTTTACGTTTTAATGTTTCTCTGTCAAAACAAAAACTAGCAGTGAGTGATGAACACATGTGACCTGACCAGGACGTTTAACTAACACAGTAAGATAAAATACGTTTATTCAAGTGTGCTATTAGTGTACTTCTTTTAAATTAAAAATAAGAAAGTATACTTTCAGTCTACTTTTTATATACTTCTCAGAAATATACTTTAAGTAGCCTACTTCTCAGAAATATATTTAAAATTGCACTTAAGTATACCTGACTGACAGAAAGGTCTAAGTATATTTGGCCTACTTGTACCTATCTTTTGATCGAAATATACAAAAATTAAGCATTCTAGTATACTTGGCTTGTAGTTGTGTTTAATCTTTTGATTGAATAGCCTATTAAATACTTTTTTCACATAGTTTTGCATACTGTCTTATAAACTCACATTGTTTGAAAATAATGATTTATATAGTCCACTGTACTTAGGAATTTACTTCAAATCTACATTACTTTTACACATCTTCTGAAAGAGTACTGAATCTCCAGATCTAAACACAGGTGAAGATGAAGCTGAAACAAGTGATAGAAGATAGCTCACGCAAACAACATTAATCAACATTAAACAACATATAAATCAAAACTGCCTAATATTACCGAATGCACTGTTGACACAGGACGAACTAGGACTGTGAAGCTTTGGGGGTGTTGATGGACTCGATCTACTGCATCTATTTTGATCATCGTTCTGAATCCCATCCGGACAAAGTCTTTGACAAAAATGCAATTTTCTCAGCTCTTAGTTTAAAGTGTTAACTTTTTTATTATTATTAAACTTATTAGGCTTTCGATGATGATAATTATGTATATATTTGATGATGATAATTATGTATATGTTGTGTTGATATATTTGAGGATGTGAACTATGTCTTAACTGGGTATTTATGGGAATGTGTTGGATATTGGCATTTAAAATATTATGACTTTAAGAACAACTGATCATGTGACTTAAGGTAATTAAGATACACCTGAGAGCTCAGACCATACCTGAGCGAACCTGAGGACGCTATATGCGAAACGCGTTGTTCGCTCTGAATAAAATAGAGTAAAGTCAATAGTGTGCGGGAGAGTTTTCTCATTATTGTCATTCAAGTTCGTTCCTGCAATCTACCTGCACCTAACCAGGCTATGCATGGACCGTGGGTTGAATTAGTATATTTGTAAGTTCACTTGTAGTACAGATGCAGTACAAATGAGAAACATAGTTGTGAAATAAAGTTAAAGTTTAAAGTTTACTACTGTTACACTTATAGTACACTTAAACGTATACTTTTTATATACTAAAAGTGGGCCAATTTAGTCCCAAGCAGTATTGAAATAGGACACTTACAAGTTTACTACTAGTACATTGACATTAGTATACTTACTACTACATAAAGTATACTTAAAATATACTTGAACATTACTTAAGTTTACTTCATAAAGTGTACTTCTTTTTCGTAAGGGTAATTATAATGTGATTATTCCTGATTGGTATAGTTTATTGTACTTCAAATATTAACAGAGTAAACGTGTCTCATGTAAATCAAGAGCGTTATAAGCAGTTCTACACAGTTTAGCTTGATTGTTGATATATAATAAGAACTAAAGTTTGTCTCTTTATGTACATGTATGATCATAGAGACTTACATTGGAGAAACTCCTCATGGGTCTTCGGTTCAGGGGTGAGAATGATGTTAATGTTTCTCACTGTGGAAACCAAAAGACATTTTATTGTAAATATCGTAAAATAATATAAAATAAGTTTAATTATAAAACATTTTAGAATATTTTAAACGTGCACTGTTTTTTACATGACATCATGTGATGCATGTCAGTAAATGTAAAGCTTACCTCTGCCAGATATCTTCTCTATCTCCTCTCTGCAGAAATGCTCCAGTTTCTCTCTCAGATGAGACACAGATTTACCAACATCATCAAAAGAGAGACGAGGACTGACAGTGATGCTGGACGAGTCTGTAGATCCAGGAGGGACAGAGAGAGACTGGAAACTCTACACAAACACAAAATAAACATTAGCTAATGACTCAGAAACATTAGAAAACACAATCTCTTCCCTTACTAAAGTCCTGTTTGTCAGATCTCTGTTACCTGGAGGAAATGAATGTGATGTTCTGTGTGTGAAAGCTGCATCAGCTCAGTGTCTCTCCTCCTCAGATCCTCAATCTCCTGCTCCAGTCGCTCCAGTTGTTCTTCAGCTCGACTCACTGCAGTCTTCTCCTGGTCTCTGATCAGCTGTGTCACCTCAGAGCGGCTTCTCTCAATGGAGCGGATCAGCTCAGTAAAGATCCTCTCACTGTCCTCCACTGCTGCCTGTGCAGAGCGCTGTTAGGACACACACACAGAGACGCATTAGAACCAGTCCATTCACTCAGCTCTTACTGGTCCCTCACACAGCCTGTTCCCCACAGTGGGCTTCAGTGGGACTGAAAGAGCTCCAGCACTGGCTCCTCACGGACTGACTGGAGGAGAGTCCTAACTGAGTCTGAAACAGCTCTTCCAGCAGTTCTTCTGCTCTAAACTCACCTTGTGAGACTCTACAGCCTCTCTCAGCTCCTCAAACTCCTTCAGTTTCTCCTCGATTCTCTGCTGGAATTTTCTCTGGGTTTCCTCCAACTGTCTCTATAAGATTTAGTATACAGTCAATATACAACTCTTTACATGCGCCTATTTGAGAGAATGTCACAAAGAACTGTTTCAAACATGAGCAAAGATTAGAAATTACATTATCTGTTTAGTTTGTGAACAGTTTAAAAATGATCTTCAAATATATAGATTACATAATTATGAAGAATTATTCAACATAACTACTCATAGTTCATACCTGTTTCTCAGTCCTCTCTGCTGCAGCTGAAACAGTGTCGTGGGTTTTGTGTTCATCCAACATACACAGATAACATATACAGGTCTGATCAGTTCGACAAAAAATCTCCAGTAGTTTCTCATGTTGAGGGCAGATCATCTCCTGAAGTCGTCCAGTGGCGTCCATCACTTTATGTCGCTTTCCTGGGTGAAATTCCTCGTGACGTTCAAAATGATTTTGACAGTAAGAGTTCAGACACACCAGACAGGACTTGATGGCTTTGTTTTTGTCCCCAGTACAGACGTCACACTCCACATCTCCAGATCCAGTGTAACACTGAGCAGGACGAGCTTGTAATTTTTAGAGTCATAGAGTTTTGCTTTCTTGAGTTTCTCCACCACTTCAGCCAGTATGGTGTTTTTACCTAAAACAGGCCTTGTAGTGAAGCTCTGTCTGCACTGAGGGCAGCTGTAGACTCCCTTCTGATCATCCTGATCCCAGCAGCCTGTGATACAGATCATACAGTAACTGTGTCCACAGGGAATGGCCACTGGATCCTTCAGTAGATCCAGACAGATTGAACAACTGAACTGATCCTGAGCCAAAGAAATACTGGATTCTGCCATTTTATTGCACAGATCGAGAGAGATCCACAACGGTTCGACAGCAGCTTGAGCTTAGGTTTCAATTTCTCTGAACTGAAACATTTCCTGGTTTTAATATTGAATGTGCCAGTCATATAATTTACACGACTGCTACCTGTAGATGGCAGTCTAGTACAGAAACTCGCAAGACAGTTTATGAGACTAGAAACATGTAATTTTATGATATATTAAAATCTGTTGTTTATGCTGATTATGACAGTCATTCTGTTCTTTTCCCACAGGTTTATAAATCTGAAGCCGTTTACATTCTTCTTTGTAAATGAGAGACCCTTTGAATTTAAGTTACATTTGCTTTATTTTGTCCAAAGGGATAAGCATTGCATACTGTACATTAAATCAAATCACACATTCCCTGGGAATCTAACCCAGTACCTTGGTGTTGCTAGCACCATTTTCTACTGTTTAAAATACAGGAAAGCTTTTTTGTGCTGGCGACAGTTTATTAAAACACTGTCGCCAAATAAAACCTGACCAGACACGAGTCTTCAGTGCATTGCAACACACACATGCTTCAGAGAACGATTACAGCAGCACCAGTCCTGGATCAGCTCTCAGGGGTGAGGATCAATGTTCAAAGTTTCAAAACTGGACAGGTGATAATTTGTCCAACATTCAGTTTAATTGTGATTCTTCCATGTGTGTATGTTGACAGCTACCAAAATAAGAAACTAACACAACATTTGATTAGTGATCTGAAACTGACTGCAGTTTTGTGAAGTGCTTACAGAATTAAACTGACACCGCAGATCCTTGTCTTCTTCTCATGATAAAAGTAATGTTACAAATCATCTTTAATTTAGGTTTTAATTCCATTTGTGGGCTCCCTCTCTTTAAATAATGGCAATAAGAGATCTTTTATGGAAGGGATTTGGGGAAATTGCAGAAACAGAGAGAATAAGTTAGTTTATTAAATGCATTTATTCAGTAGTTTGTTGAATGTGATCTGCTAGAACTGCATGTACATACACTCTTTGCAGATACAAAGCTGTCAGCGCTAAATAATGAAAAGAAAAATCACTTTGAATTCTTTTGTTCTGTTAGGTGAAGAAAATATAGTTGATTTCTATTTAAAAGACAACGTCAGACAGATGAAATACAGATGAAAAATAGCCTTTTGGCTAATTCTGGCTTTTTTAACCATGTTTGTTCATGTGTTTTATGAAATTGCACTGTCCCCTTTTAAATAAACCAATAAATCAAATCAATAACAAGCATATGCAACTAGTGAATAACATTTATTAATATTGTGGTAATCATATTTGGACTAAACATAAGAAACATTGTCAAAATCAAAACATGACAAAAATATCTTGAGAAAATCTCTCACAATATTATTTGTAGAACATCTGCATCTATATTGATAGATCACAGAGTGTAATTTTTGAGCTCAGTCCTGCACATAATATATTAGTTCTAAACCCAGGATAGAGAGGCTGAGTGAATGTGGTGTGGACTCTGTGAATGAGGGTCATTGTGTCAGAGACGATGTAGTAGGACAGAGTTCCTGCACTGTGATCCACATACACTCCTATTCTAGAGGAGCTGGAGACTACAGGGAGTTTAGTGTGTTTGTTATTATGCCAGAATGAGCAAATGGAGTCAGAGCAGAACAAACTCCAGGACTGATCATTATATCCAAAATCACACTCCTTTCCCAGTCCCTTCCTTCTGATGCTCTTATATGACACTGATATACACACCCCTCCACTCCTCTCAACCTCCCAGTAACAGCGTCCACACACACTCTCTCGACACAACACCAGACAATAACAATCAAATCTGTCTGGATGATCAGGATACGGCTGTTCTGTGTCAGTGTTTTTAATCACTCTGTTCCCTTCAGACAGTGCCAGGTATTTATTCACTGTATTTGGATCCACCGAGAGTTGACGGGAATCTGTTTAAGATAAAACATAATCTTCATTTGTCAAGTAATACATGACTGTCAGTAATAAAAATAATACACCAGAGGTTTGAAATATTTAGTTTTTTAAATGCAAGAAAAGTTGCGGTCATGTTTTATACTTTAGGAAAAAAGATTCACAACATTTGCCTCACTGTTATCAACATCATAACATCATTGTGTTGGTGTATCTGTGTGTTTGGAGTTGACCAGCTGAAATAATAGTTGGTTAAAAATTTTGAACTGAAAAGTCAAATCACATTTTCTGTTTATTTTTAGTCCTGTTCAAATATTTCAATATCTCTTTTAAGCAACTGTACAAACTCAGCAGCATTACAAACTGTACAGCTGAGCTAAATGTCCATTTTAATATTTTTCTGTCAAAACAACCTAACGTAGCAGTTAGTGATGTTCACAAGTGACCAGACCAGAATGTTTAACTTACCCAGTAAGATAAACTAACTATCATGTGATTAGTCCTGATTAGTATAATTTATTGTACTTTGAATATTAAAAGATTAAATGTGTCTTTTGTAAATCAAGAGTGGTGTACAGTTCAGTTTGATTGTTGATATAATAAGAGCTGAAGTCTCTCTTTATGTACATATACTGTACTATGATCATAGAGACTTACATTGGAGAAACTCCTCATGGGTCTTGGGTTCAGGGGTGGGAATGATGTTGATGTTTCTCACTATGGAAACCAAAGGATATTTTGTAGTAAATATTGTATAACAATTTTTTTACATTTAAATACGAAACTTTTTTTAATGATTTAAATATGCATTGTCTTTCTACATGACAACATGATACATGTCAGTAAATGTAAAGCTTACCTCTATCAGATATAATTTGTATCTCTTCGCTGCAGAAATGCTCCAGTTTCTCTCTCAGATGAGACACAGATTTACCAACATCATCAAAAGTGAGACGAGGACTGACAGTGATGCTGGACGAGTCTGTAGATCCAGGAGGGACAGAGAGAGACTGGAAACTCTACACAGACACAAAGACACAATAGAAACAGCAGCTAAAGACTCAGAAACATTAGAAAACACAATCTCTTCCCTTCCTAAAGACACTGTCCTGTTTGTCAGATCTCTGTTACCTGGAGGAAATGAATGTGATGTTCTGTGTGTGAAAGCTGCTCCAGCTCAGTGTCTCTCCTCTTCAGATCCTCAATCTCCTGCTCCAGTCGCTCCAGTCGTTCTTCAGCTCGACTCACTGCAGTCTTCTCCTGGTCTCTGATCAGCTGTGTCACCTCAGAGCGGCTTCTCTCAATGGAGCGGATCAGCTCAGTAAAGATCCTCTCACTGTCCTCCACTGCTGCCTGTGCAGAGCGCTGTTAGGACACACAGAGACGCATTAGAACCAGTCCATTCACTCAGCTCTTACTGGTCCCTCACACAGCCTGTTCCCCACAGTGGGCTTCAGTGGGACTGAAAGAGCTCCAGCACTGGCTCCTCACGGACTGACTGGAGGAGAGTCCTAACTGAGTCTGAAACAGCTCTTCCAGCAGTTCTTCTGCTCTAAACTCACCTTGTGAGACTCTACAGCCTCTCTCAGCTCCTCAAACTCCTTCTGTCTCTCCTCGATTCTCTGCTGGAATTTTCTCTGCATCTTACCAAATTGTCTCTGTAGGAATAACAAATAAGAAATGAATCTGATCAATAATACTGCATAAAAAGTAATTGCCTCAAGTAAAAATTAAGATCCTTGGGAGATCCCAGGAAGTAACTTCTTGGAAAATGATCTTGGATTATGTAGATGGGATTATGGGATTAAAGATTTTTATTAGGAGGCATAACTACTGAGTTCATACCTGTTTCTCAGTCCTCTCTGCTGCAGCTGATACAGTGTCATGGTTTTTGTGTTCATCCATTGTACACAAATAACATATACAGTGTTGATCAGTACGACAGTAAATCTCCAGTAGTTTCTCATGTTGAGGGCAGATCATCTCCTGAAGTCGTCCAGTGGCGTCCATTAGATTGTGTCTCTTACTTTTGAACAAACTCTCATGTTGTTCCAGATGATTTTGACAGTAAGAGTTCAGACACACCAGACAGGACTTGATGGCTTTGTTTTTGTCTCCAGTACAGACGTTCAGTGTAACACTGAGCAGGACGAGCTTGTAGTTTTGTCTTCTTGAGTTTCTCCACCACTTCAGCCAGTATGGTGTTTTTAGCTAAAACAGGTCTTGTAGTGAAGCTCTGTCTGCACTGAGGGCAGCTGTAGACTCCCTTCTGATCATCCTGATCCCAGCAGCCTGTGATACAGATCATACAGTAACTGTGTCCACAGGGAATGGTCACTGGATCCTTCAGTAGATCCAGACAGATTGAACAACTGAACTGATCCTGAGCCAGAGAAACACTGGATTCTGCCATTTTATTGCACAGATCGAGAGACATCCACAACGGTTCGACAGCAGTTTGAGCTTAGGTTTCAATTTCTCTGAACTGAAACATTTCCTGGTTTTAAAACGTGTGCAAATATGCCAGTCATATAATTTACACGACTGCTACCTGTAGATGGCAGTCTGGTACAGAAACTCGCAAGACAGTTTATGAGACTAGAAACATGTACTTTTATGATATATTAAAATCTGTTGTTTATGCTGATTGTGACCGTCATTCTGTTCATTCCCACAGGTTTATAAATCTGAAGCCGTTTACATTCTTCTTTGTAAATGAGAGACCCTTTGAATTTAAGTTACATTTGCATTATTTTGTCCAAAGGGATAGGCCTAAGCATTGCATTCAAGGTATACTGTACATTAAATCAAATCATGCATTCCCTGGGAATCTAACCCAGTGCATTGGTGTTGCTAGCACCATTCTCTACTCTTTGAGCTACAGGAAAGCTTTTGCTCACTGTTTTTGGTATAAAAATATTTGTTGAGGGTTTAATGATCTGTAGGGTTTAGGGGTTTGTAGGGTGTAGGGCAAAATGAAGTGAAGAGAATTTCTCGTAATTTTTGTGCTGGCTTCAGTTTATAAAAACACTGTCAGCAAATAAAACCTGACCAGACACGAGTCTTCAGTGCATTGCAATACGCATGCTTCAGAGAACGATTACAACAGCACCAGTCCTGGATCAGCTCTCAGGGGTGAGGATCAATTTTTAGAGAGTCAAAACTGGACAGGTGATAATTTGTCCAACATTCAGTTTAATTGTGATTCTTCCATGTGTGTCGACAGCTACCAAAATAAGAAACTAACACAACATTTGATTAGTGATCTGAAACTGACTGCAGTTTTGTGAAGTGCTTACAGAATTAAACTGACACCGCAGATCCTTGTCTTCTTCTTCATAATTAAAGTAATGTTACAAATCATCTTTAATTTAGGTTTTAATTCCATTAAGTGAATGTGTTGTGGGCTCCCTCTCTTTAAATAATGGCAATAAGAGATCTTTTATGGAAGGGATTTGGGGAAATTGCAGGAACAGAGAATAAGTTAGTTTAATAAATGCATTTATTCAGTAGTTTGTTGAATGTGATCTGCTAGAACTGCATGTACATACACTCTTTGAAGATACAAAGCTATCAGCGCTAAATAATGAAAAGAAAAATCACTTTGAATTCTTTTGTTCTGTTAGGTGAAGAAAATATAGTTGATTTCTATTTAAAAGACAATGTCAGACATAAATAACAAGCATAACTGCAACTTGTGAATAAAAATGATTAATATTGTGCTGATAATATTTGGAGTAAACATAAGAAACATTGTCAAAATCAAGACATGACAATGATATCTTGAGAATATCTCTCACAATATTATTTGTGGAATCTCTGCATATAATCTCTATATTGACAGATCACAGAGTTTCATTTTTGAGCCCTGTCCTGTCCATGATATAGTACCTCTAAACCCAGGATAGAGAGGCTGAGTGAATGTGGTGTGGACTCTGTGAATGAGGGTCATTGTGTCAGAGACGCTGTAGAAGGACAGAGTTCCTGCACTGTGATCCACATACACTCCTATTCTAGAGGAGCTGGAGACTACAGGGAGTTTAGTCTGTTTGTTATTATGCCAGAATGAGCTACTGGATTCAGAGCAAGACAAATTCCAGGACTGATCATTATATCCAAACGCACATTCATCTCCCCGTCCCTTCCTACTGATGCTGGTGTGTCTGCGTGTGTTTGGAGTTGACCATCAGAAATTATAGTTAAAAATTTAGAATTGAAAAGTTAAATCTATTTATTTTCTATATATTTTTTGTCCTGTTTAAAAGTTTTTAAATCTCTTTTCAGCAGCTGTACAAACTCAGCAAACCTCACAAACTGTACAGTTGAGCTGAAGGTCCATTGTAATGTTTATCTACCAAAACAGAACCTAGCAGTGAGTGATGAACACAAGTGACCAGACCAGGGGACTCATTTATAAAACGGGTACGTTTTCAAGTAAAGTATTTGGACGTTGACTAGTGGATCTTTATGTTTCACAGGTTGACACTTAAAGGGTTAGTTCACTCAAAAGTGAAAATTCTGTCATTAATTACTCACCCTCATGTTGTTCCAAACCCGTAAGAACTTCGTTCATCTTCGGAACACAAATTAAGATATTTTTGATGAAATCTGAGAGCTTTCTGACCCCCCCATAAACTGGAAATTTACCACTTTCAAGGCCCAGAAAGGTAGTAAAGACATCATTAAAATAGTCCATGTGACTACAGTGGTTCAACCTTAAAGCTGCCGTCGGCAAGTCTGGCAGATTGGGTCGATTAGCCAAAATTTTGAATGTTTACAACTCTCATGCCCCTCCCCACTACCAGCGAGCACCCTCCCATCGAGGTCGTGCTCGTCAGTGCGTCACTGTGCGTGTGTACCTGATTTTCTGTGAACGCGTCCGTCTCTTCAGCATCTATCAACACCATGGACTCGGAGGTAGGCTGCCCTGGCTAATCTAGCCATAGATAGCAATAACCGAGGAATTGGAAGCTTGTTAGTAGATTTTCTCTCCGCCATCACGCTTCATGCAATCTCCAGGCGAACTTCAGGCGTGGCGTGTGCATGTGATATTAACGTGCGCGAGTGAGGGGGATCTGTGGCGTGTGCACGACCTGTGATTGACAGTCAGATCTCACACCCCCCTGCGCTGATTGGACCTGATGAAGCGGGAGCGCTGGATTTTTGCAAAACAAATAACACGCTCCAGGTGGAGTTAGAAGCTCGGGTTTTTTTCTAAAACCACCTTATTTATGTTGTTCTGTCGGATTATAGTGTCGATTACACTGAATATGATCAAAAAAATGTTGCCGACGGCAGCTTTAATTATATGAAGCGACGAGAATACTTTTTGCGACTTTATTCAACATTTTCTTCTCTTCCGAGTCTCTGGCGCTGCTCACGTGAGCACCACGATGCATGTGTGTTTTGTTGATGCAGGAGCCGGTCAAATCTGAGCTGGCGTTCTGACCCAGAACCCGGAAGAGCTGCATTGTTTACAACATGAACAGCATCAGAGACTGCAAGTCATTATTATCTTTTTTTTTTTTGCACATAAAAAGTATTTTTGTTGCTTCATAAAATTAAGTTTGAACCACTGTAGTCACATGGACTATTTTAACTATTTCTTTACTACCTTTCTGGGCCTTGAAAGTGGTAATAAAGTTGCAGTCTATGAGGGGGAATCACGACTTGCTTTATGGCACGACGTCACATACATCAACAATATGAAGCAGCCTCTATGGAAGACACTAGCACGCATTTCAGACGTGTTTCATGGCATGACTTGTACCAGCTATAACCCAGCGCACAGGAGAATAAAATGCTCAATAAATCTTTTTTTTTGTCTTGGTGCGCCCTCTGGCGTCATCAGTTGATGCTGCAGAGAAAATATTGGTAAGTTGAGTACTATTTTCTTTAAAATATATATATATATATATATTTATACTTTATTGCAAATAGAAATAAAAAAGGAATAAAGAAATAAAAATGTAGAAATAATTGTAAAAAAAAATGTAGAAAGTAGAAGTAGAAAATAATGAATGTTTAGCAAAAATATACAACAATTTGCATTTTTTAAAAATAACAATGAAAACTAAATATACACCCATTTAAAATAAATTATTGTTACCATTAAGGTAATGCATAGAAAAATGTCTATCACATTTTTATCATTTCACATCTTCTTAAAAAACATTTAGGTAATCTATATTGTTACAATACTCAGGTTCAGATTCTCCATAAACACAGGATAGAGGCTCAGTGAGTTAATATAGTGTTGACACCTTTATTTTTGATCAGGATACTTAAAGGTCATTTGTTTATGCAAGGGTTTTGCTGGAACAGAGAGAATAAGCTCATGAAAACTGCAGATGGATGTACATACACTCTTTGAAGATACAGAGCTGTTCTGTGTGATGAAGAAAACAGATTTGATTTATTTTTAAAAGACAATGTCAGTCATAACAAATAAGCATCATTGCAATTCACGAATAAAATCACTTAATGCTAAAGATTACAAATGTGTTGTTAATGTTTTGAGTAAACATCACAAAAAAATTTCAATAACATGACAATTATATTTTGAGAATATTTTTCACAGTGTCTGTACCATCTATATTGTTAGATCACAGAATGTCACTTTTGAACAAATAAAAACATATTTTTTTGCAGATCCAATAACCCGAAACCCAGGATAGAGAGGCTGAGTGAATGTGGCGTGGACTCTGTGAATGAGGGTCATTGTGTCAGAGACGCTGTAGAAGGACAGAGTTCCTGCACCGTGATCCACATACACTCCTATTCTAGAGGAGCTGGAGACTACAGGGAGTTTAGTCTGTTTGTTATTATGCCAGAATGAGCAACCGGAGTCAGAGCAGGACAAACTCCAGGACTGATCATTACATCCAAACTCACACTCATTTCCCTCTCCCTTCCTATTGATGCTCTGGTATGACACTGATATATCCACCTCACCACTCCTCTCAACCTCCCAGTAACAGCGTCCACACACACTCTCTTTACTCAACACCTGCTTCAGAGTATCAAATCTGTCTGGATGATCAGGATACCGCTGGACTGTGTAAGTGTCTTTAACCACTCGGTTCCCTTCAGACAATACCAGGTATTTATTCACTGTGTTTGGATCCAAAGAGAGCTGACGGGAATCTGTTTAAGATAAAAAGTCATACAAATAAAACACCAGACCTTTATTACATTTAGGATTTTATATATATGAAAAAAGTCAGTGATGTTACTTTAGTGAAAAAGCTAAAAAACATCTGCCTCATTGTTATCAACATCATAACATCATTGTGTTGGTGTGTCCGTATGTGTTTGGAGTTGACCAGAAAAAATTATAGTTGGTTTAAAAATGTAGAATTGAAAAGTCAATTCAAATTTCTGTTTAGTTTTTAGTCCTGTTCAAATGTTTTAAAGACAGCAGCTCTATCAAAAACTGTACAGTTTACAGCTAAAGGTCCATTTTAATGTTTCTCTGTCAAAACAAAAACTAGCAGTGAGTGATGAACACATGTGACCAGACCAGGACCTTTAACTAACCCAGTAAGATTAGTTTACCTTTGCGAAAAAGAAGTTTATTTAAGTGTGCTATTAGTATACTTTTTTAAACTTTCAGTCTACCTTTTATATACTTCTCAGAAATATACTTTATGTACTTCTTAGAAATATCTTTAAAATTGCACAAGTATACTCTACTTATACTGACAGAAAGATCTAAGTACATTTGGCCTACTTGTACCTATCTTTTGATCGAGATATACTTAAAAGTACAGTTTATACAGTGCTATGCATAAGTTTAGACACCCATATAAAGTTGACTAAAAAGAGGAATAAAAAAATCATCTTTTGGAAATTGAACTTAATGCCTTAATTAAAAAAAATAGGAAAAATCTAACCTTTAAGGACACCAATTTTCTTTGTGAATGAAGTAAAATAATTAAAAATTAAAAATAAAATAGCCCCACATCATCACATAGCCTTCACCATACCTAGAGATTGGCATGGTTTTATTTCAGTTAGCCTAATAGCTGGTTTGATTTGCATTGAGAGATGATCTTATGGAAAGTACTCCATGCCAATCTCTAGGTATGGTGAAGGCTATGTGATGATGTGGTGCTATTTTAATTCCAAAGGCCAAGGGAATTTTATCAGGATGCATAGTATCCTGGATCCATGAAGTAACTGGCCTTTAAAAATAAAAATCTGCCTGCCTCTATGGGAATTTAACATAGGGGTGTCCAGACTTATGCACCCTGTATTTTAAGGAAGAACATTTATTTATTTACGACACATTATTCATTCACAAAGAAAATTGGTGTCCTTAAAGGTTGGATTTTTCCTTTTTTTTTTTTATTAAGGCATTAAGTTCAATTTCCAAAAGATGATTTTTTAGTCCTCTTTTTAGTCAACTTTAGCATGGGTGTCTAAACATATGCATAGCACTGTATATAGTTTTATATACTGTCTTATAAACTTACATTGTTTGAAAATATTGATTTATTAAAAAAAAAACAGATATGTTCCTTATTCGGAGTATCTGATTTTTTGTGTAGGCTAGTACACTGGTAGAGTACTTAGGAATTTACTTTAAATCTATTTAACTTTTCCCTAATGTTCTGCCTAACATTACTGAATGAAATGACGACCCAGCTATATGACTGTGAAGCTTTGGGGGTGTTGATGGACTCGATCCACTGCATCTATTTTGATCATCGTTCTGAATCCCATCCGGACGAAGTCTTTGACAAAAATGTTCTCCGCTTTTTTGTTTGTTTTGATTTTCTTTAATAAACTTACCCACATTCAAGTGTTGATAAAAAAAGTATGCATGAAGATATAATATAATGTTTTTAAACTTAGTTAAAGTGCAGTTAAAGGTATATTTCAAGTATAAAAAATCAATACCTAAATAAGAACATAGTAGTATACTTAAAGTGCAAAAATAATATATAAATAGTAAATTATAAGTATGATGTTATGTTCACTTAAAGAAACTTACAAGTATACTTGCAGTATAAAACTACTAAACTAGTTGTTTACTGAGAGTACACTTCAATGTGTACTTTCATAAACTAAAAAAATTATAAAACGTTACAACTAGTATAAAAAGTATACTTACAAGTTCATAAATCAAGAGCGTTATATGCAGTTCTGCACAGTTCAGTCTGATTGCTGATATATAATAAGAACTAAAGTTTGTCTCTTTATGTACATGTATGATCATAGAGACTTACATTGGAGAAACTCCTCATGGGTCTTCGGTTCAGGGGTGGGAATGATGTTAATGTTTCTCACTGTGGAAACCAACAGACATTTTATTGTAAATATTGTAAAATAATATAAAATAAGTTTAATTATAAAACATTTTAGAATATTTTAAACATGCATTGTTTTTTACATGACATAATGTGATACATGTCAGTAAATGTAAAGCTTACCTCTGCCAGATATCTTCTCTATTTCCTCTCTGCAGAAATGCTCCAGTGTCTCTCTCAGATGAGACACAGATTTACCAACATCATCAAAAGAGAGACGAGAACTGACAGTGATGCTGGACGAGTCTGTAGATCCAGGAGGGACAGAGAGAGACTGGAAACTCTACACAAACACAAAGACACAATAGAAGCACCAGCTAAAGACTCAGAAACATTAGAAAACACAATCTCTTCCCTTCCTAAAGACACTGTCCTGTTTGTCAGATCTCTGTTACCTGGAGGAATTGAATGTGATGTTCTGTGTGTGAAAGCTGCTCCAGCTCAGTGTCTCTCCTCCTCAGATCCTCAATCTCCTGCTCCAGTCGTTCTTCAGCTCGACTCACTGCAGTCTTTTCCTGGTCTCTGATCAGCTGTGTCACCTCAGAGCGGCTTCTCTCAATGGAGCGGATCAGCTCAGTAAAGATCCTCTCACTGTCCTCCACTGCTGCCTGTGCAGAGCGCTGTTAGGACACACAGAGACGCATTAGAACCAGTCCATTCACTCAGCTCTTACTGGTCCCTCACACAGCCTGTTCCCCACAGTGGGCTTCAGTGGGACTGAAAGAGCTCCAGCACTGGCTCCTCACGGACTGACTGGAGGAGAGTCCTAACTGAGTCTGAAACAGCTCTTCCAGCAGTTCTTCTGCTCTAAACTCACCTTGTGAGACTCTACAGCCTCTCTCAGCTCCTCAAGCTCCTTCTGTCTCTTCTGGACTCTCTGCTGGAATTTTCTCTGGGTTTCCTCCAACTGTCTCTATAAGATTTAGTATACAGTCAATATACAACTCCTTACATGCGCCTCTTTGAGAGAATGTCACAAAGAACTGTTTCAAACATGAGCAAAGAGTAGAAATTCCGTTATCTGTTTTGTTTAAGAACTGTTTAAAAATGATCTTCAAATATATAGATTACATAATTATGAAGAAACATTTATTATTCAACATAACTACTCATAGTTCATACCTGTTTCTCAGTCCTCTCTGCTGCAGCTGAAACAGTGTCGTGGGTTTTGTGTTCATCCAACATACACAGATAACATATACAGGTCTGATCAGTTCGACAAAAAATCTCCTGTAGTTTCTCATGTTGAGGGCAGATCATCTCCTGAAGTCGTACAGTGGCGTCCATCACTTTATGTCGCTTTCCTGGGTGAAATTCCTCGTGACGTTCAAAATGATTTTGACAGTAAGAGTTCAGACACACCAGACAGGACTTGATGGCTTTGTTTTTGTCTCCAGTACAGACGTCACACTCCACATCTCCAGATCCAGTGTAACACTGAGCAGGACGAGCTTGTAGTTTTGCTTTCTTGAGTTTCTCCACCACTTCAGCCAGCATGGTGTTTTTACCTAAAACAGGTCTTGTAGTGAAGCTCTGTCTGCACTGAGGGCAGCTGTAGACTCCCTTCTGATCATCCTGATCCCAGCAGCCTGTGATACAGATCATACAGTAACTGTGTCCACAGGGAATGGCCACTGGATCCTTCAGTAGATCCAGACAGATTGAACAACTGAACTGATCCTGAGCCAAAGAAATACTGGATTCTGCCATTTTATTGCACAGATCGAGAGACATCCACAATGGTTCGACAGCAGTTTGAGCTTAGGTTTCAATTTCTCTGAACTGAAACATTTCCTGGTTTTAAAACGTGTGCAAATGTGCCAGTCATATAATTTACACGACTGCTACCTGTAGATGGCAGTCTGGTACAGAAACTCGCAAGACAGTTTATGAGACTAGAAACATGTAATTTTATGATATATTAAAATCTGTTGTTTATGCTGATTATGACAGTCATTCTGTTCTTTTCCCACAGGTTTATCAATCTGAAGCCGTTTACATTCTTCTTTGTAAATGAGAGACCCTTTGAATTTAAGTTACATTTGCATTATTTTGTCCAAAGGGATAAGCATTGCATTCAAGGTATACTGTACATTAAATCAAATCATGCATTCCCTGGGAATCTAACCCAGTGCATTGGTGTTGCTAGCACCATTTTCTACTGTTTGAGCTACAGGAAAGCTTTTGCTCACTGTTTTTGGTATAAAAATATTTGCTGAGGGTTTAATGGTCTGTAAGGTTTAGGGGTTTGTAGGGTGTAGGGCAAAATGAAGTGAAGGGAAATTCTCGTAATTTTTGTGCTGGTGGCAGTTTATAAAAACACTGTCAGCAAATAAAACCTGACCAGACACGAGTCTTCAGTGCATTGCAATACACACACGCTTCAGAGAACGATTACAGCAGCAACAGTCCTGGATCAGCTCTCAGGGGTGGGGATCAATGTTCAAAGAGTCAAAACTCGACAGGTGATCATTTCTCCAACATTCAGTTTAATTGTGATTCTTCCATGTGTGTCGACAGCTACCAAAATAAGAGACTAACACAACATTTGATTAGTGATCTGAAACTGACTGAAGTTTTGTGAAGTGCTTACAGAATTAAACTGACAGCGCAGATCCTTGTCTTCTTCTTCTCATGATAAAAGTAATGTTACAAATCATCTTTAATTTAGGTTTTAATTCCATTAAGTGAATGTGTTGTGGGCTCCCTCTCTTTAAATAATGTCAATAAGAGATCTTTTATGAAAGGGATTTGGGGAAATTACAGAAACAGAGCGAATAAGTTAGTTTATTAAATGCATTTATTCAGTAGTTTGTTGAATGTGATCTGCTAGAACTGCATGTACATACACTCTTTGAAGATACAAAGCTGTAAGTGCTAAATAATGAAAAGAAAAATCACTTTGAATTCTTTTGTTCTGTTAGGTGAAGAAAATATAGTTGATTTCTATTTAAAAGACAACGTCAGACATAAATAACAAGCATAACTGCAACTTGTGAATAAAAATGATTAATATTGTGCTTATAATATATGGAGTAAACATAAGAAACATTGTCAAAATCAAGACATGACAATGATATCTTGAGAATATCTCTCACAATATTATTTGTGGAATCTCTGCATATAATCTCTATATTGATAGATCACAGAGTTTCATTTTTGAGCCCTGTCCTGTCCATGATATAGTACCTCTAAACCCAGGATAGAGAGGCTGAGTGAATGTGGTGTGGACTCTGTGAATGAGGGTCATTGTGTCAGAGACGCTGTAGAAGGACAGAGTTCCTGCACTGTGATCCACATACACTCCTATTCTAGAGGAGCTGGAGACTACAGGGAGTTTAGTCTGTTTGTTATTATGCCAGAATGAGCAACTGGATTCAGAGCAGAACAAACTCCAGGACTGATCATTACGTCCAAACTCACACTCATATCCCTCTCCCTTTCTGCTGATGCTCTTATATGACACTGATATATCCACTTTACCACTCCACTCAACCTCCCAGTAACAGCGTCCACACACACTCTCTCGACACAACACCTGCTCCCAATAATCAAATCTGTCTGGATGATCAGGATACCGCTGGACTTTGTAAGTGTCTTTAACGACTCTGTTCCCTTTAGACAGCACCAGGTATTTATTCACTGTGTTTGAATCCAAAGAGAGCTGACGGGAATCTGATGAAGATAAAACATAATCTGCATTTATCAAGTAATACATGACTTTCAGTCATAAAAATAAAACACCAGAGGTTTATTATATTAAGGTTTTTAAATGGAAAGTTACAGTCATGTTTTATATTTTAGGGAAAAAATTAACATAATTGTATTGGTGTGTCTGCATGTGTTTGGAGTTGACCAGCAGAAATAATAGTTGTAAAGATTTAGAATTGAAAAGTCAAATCTCATTATAATTTTTTTTACTCCTGTTCAAATGTTTTAAAATCTCTTTTCAGCAACTGTACAAACTCAGCAGCATTACAAACTGTACATTTGAGCTGAAGGTGCATTTTAATGTTTCTCTGTCAAAACAACATAACGTAGCAGTTAGTGATGAACACAAGTGACTAGATCAGGGCCGTGTTTCCCAAAAGCATCATAAGCTGATCGTAGAACAAATGCCACCGATGGCCTGAACGATTAACTTAAGATTACAATGCTTTTGGGAAACGCACCCCAGGACTTTTAACTTACCCAGCAATATGAACTACTATCATGTGATTATTCCTGAATGGTATAGTTTATTGTACTTTGAATATTAACAGAGTAAATGTGTCTTATGTAAATGAAGAGTGGTGTATACAGTTCAGTTTAATAAATGCTAAAGTCTTTCTTTTTATGTGCCTTTCAAAAGTTTGGGATCGTTAAGATTTTTAATGTTTTTAAAACAATTATCTTCTGCTCACCAAGGCTGCAATTATTTAATAAAAAATAAAAAACAATAATATTGTGAAATATTATTACAATTTAAAATAACTTTTTTATTTGAATATATTTTAAAATGTAATTTATTCTTGTGATGAAAAGCTGTATTTTCAACATCATTACTGTAACGATGAGGTAGGCACAGACGAGGTGGAGAGAAAATCCACATGCAAGCACAACTTTAATAAAACAAACAGGTAATCCAGGGCAAACAACGGAACTCGGGACAGGAACAAGCTACAACGACCGACAAACAACAACTGAAGCCCAGAGGTTTAAATACACAGGCAACCAAGCTAAGCAAGATAACAAGGGTGCGAGGTTAATCAGAAACACCTGGGGAGACTAATAAACAAGAAAAACAACAAAGGACTACAAAACATGGCACAGAAAAGGAAATAACAAAAGTCCACACAAGACAAGGGGAACACAAGACAGGAACCATGACAATTACATGATCCTTCAGAAATCTTTCTAATATGCTGATTTGCTGCCCAAGAAACATTTCTGATTATTATGTTGAAAACAGTTGTGTACATTTTTTTTCCAGAATTCTTTGATAAATAGAATGTTCAAAAGGACAGCATTCATTTGAAATAGAATCTTTTGTAATGTCTTTACTGTCCCTTTTGATCAACTTAATGGATTATTGCTGAATAACAGTATTCATTTCTTTAAAAAAAAATGTTTTACTGACCCCAAACTTTTGAATGGTAGTGTATAATGTTACAAAAGCTTTCTATTTCAGATAAATGCTGTTCTTTTGAACTTTCTATTCATCAAATAATCCTGAAAAAAAAATGATACAAAACCATTTTTAACATTGATAATAATAATAAATGTTTCTTGAACAGCAAATCAGCATTTTAGACTGATTTCTGAAGGATCATGTGACACTGAAGACTGAAGTATTTACATCACAGGAATAAATTACATTTTACAATATATTCAGACAGAAAACAGTTATTTTAAATTGTAATAATATTTCACAATATAACTGTTTTTTGTTGTTGTTGGTATTTTTTATTAAATAAATGCAGCCTTGGTGAGCAGAAGATAACTGTTTTAAAAACAATAAAAATCCTACTGATCCCAAACATTTGAACGGCAGTGTACATGTATGATCATAGAGACTTACATTGGAGAAACTCCTCATGGGTCTTCGGTTCAGGGGTGGGAATGATGTTAATGTTTCTCACTGTGGAAACCAACAGACATTTTGTAGTAAATATTGTAAAATACTATTAAATTTAAATATTAAACATTTTTGAATGATTTAAATGGTCTTTCTACATGACATCATGTGATACATGTCAGTAAATATAAAGCTTACCTCTGCCAGATATCTTTTCTGTTTCCTCTCTGCAGAAATGCTCCAGTTTCTCTCTCAGATGAGACACAGATTTACCAACATCATCAAAAGAGAGATGAGGACTTACAGTGATGCTGGACGAGTCTGTAGATCCAGGAGGGAAAGAGAGAGATTGGAAACTCTACAAAGACACAATAAAAACACCAGCTAAAGACAGAAAGATCAATTTCAAAATCAATTTGTTTGTCAGATCTTTATTACCTGGAGGAATTGAATGTGATCATCTGTGTGTGAAAGCTGCTCCAGCTCAGTGTCTCTCCTCCTCAGATCCTCAATCTCCTGCTCCAGTCGCTCCAGTTGTTCTTCAGCTCGACTCACTGCAGTCTTCTCCTGGTCTCTGATCAGCTGTGTCACCTCAGAGCGGCTTCTCTCGATGGAGCGGATCAGCTCAGTAAAGATCCTCTCACTGTCCTCCACTGCTGCCTGTGCAGAGCGCTGTTAGGACACACAGAGACGCATTAGAACAAGTCCATTCACTCAGCTCTTACTGGTCCCTCACACAGCCTGTTCCCCACAGTGGGCTTCAGTGGGACTGAAAGAGCTCCAGCACTGGCTCCTCACGAACTGACAGGAGGAGAGTCCTAACTGAGTCTGAAACAGCTCTTCCAGCAGTTCTTCTGCTCTAAACTCACCTTGTGAGACTCTACAGCCTCTCTCAGCTCCTCAAGCTCCTTCAGTTTCTCCTCGATTCTCTGCTGGTATTTTCTTTGCATCTTACCAAATTGTCTCTGTAGGAATAACAAATAAAAAATGAATCTGATCAATAATACTGCTTAAAAAGTAATTGCCTCAAGTAAAAATTAAGAACCTTGTGAGATGCCAGGAAGTAACTTCTTGGAAAATGATCTTGGATTATATAGATGGGATTATGGGATTAAAGATTTTTATTAGGAGGCACAACTACTGAGTTCATACCTGTTTCTCAGTCCTCTCTGCTGCAGCTGATACAGTCTCATGGTTTTTGTGTTCATCCACCATACACAAGTAACATATACAGTGTTGATCAGTACGACAGTAAATCTCCAGTAGTTTCTCATGTTGAGGGCAGATCATCTCCTGAAGTCGTTCAGTGGCGTCCATTAGATTGTGTCTCTTACTTTTGAAGAAACTCTCATGTTGTTCCAGATGATTTTGACAGTAAGAGTTCAGACACACCAGACAGGACTTGATGGCTTTGTTTTTGTCCCCAGTACAGACGTCACACTCCACATCTCCAGGTTCAGCATAACATTGAGCAGGACGAGCTTGTAGTTTTGCCTTCTTGAGTTTCTTCACCACTTCAGCCAGCATGGTGTTTTTACCTAAAACAGGTCTTGTAGTGAAGCTCTGTCTGCACTGAGGGCAGCTGTAGACTCCCTTCTGATCATCCTGATCCCAGCAGCCTGTGATACAGATCATACAGTAACTGTGTCCACAGGGAATGGCCACTGGATCCTTCAGTAGATCCAGACAGATTGAACAACTGAACTGATCCTGAGCCAAAGAAACACTGGATTCTGCCATTTTATTGCACAGATCGAGAGACATCTACAACGGTTCGACAGCAGTTTGAGCTTAGGTTTCAATTTCTATGAACTGAAACATTTCCTGGTTCTAAAACGTGTGCAAATGTGCCAGTCATATAATTTACACGACTGCTACCTGTAGATGGCAGTCTGGTACAGAAACTCGCAAGACAGTTTATGAGACTAGAAACATGTAATTTTATGATATATTAAAATCTGTTGTTTATGCTGATTATGACAGTCATTCTGTTCTTTTCCCACAGGTTTATAAATCTGAAGCCGTTTACATTCTTCTTTGTAAATGAGAGACCCTTTGAATTTAAGTTACATATGCATTATTTTGTCCAAAGGGATAAGCATTGCATTCAAGGTATACTGTACATTAAATCAAATCATGCATTCCCTGGGAATCTGACCCAGTGCATTGGTGTTGCTAGCACCATTCTCTACTCTTTGAGCTACAGGAAAGCTTTTGCTCACTGTTTTTGGTATACAAATATTTGTTGAGGGTTTAATGATCTGTAGGGTTTAGGGGTTTGTAGGGTATAGGGCAAAATGAAGTGAAGGAATTATTCTCGTAATTTTTGTGCTGGTGGCAGTTTATAAAAACACTGTCAGCAAATAAAACCTGACCAGACACGAGTCTTCAGTGCGTTGCAATACACACATGCTTCAGAGAACGATTACAACAGCACCAGTCCTGGATCAGCTCTCAGGGGTGAGGATCAATGTTCAAAGAGTCAAAACTCGACAGGTGATCATTTGTCCAATATTCAGTTTAATTGTGATTCTTCCATGTGTGTCGACAGCTACCAAAATAAGAGACTAACACAGCATTTGATTAGTGATCTGAAACTGACTGAAGTTTTGTGAAGTGCTTACAGAATTAAACTGACAGCGCAGATCCTTGTCTTCTTCTTCTCATGATAAAAGTAATGTTACAAATCATCTTTAATTTAGGTTTTAATTCCATTAAGTGAATGTGTTGTGGGCTCCCTCTCTTTAAATAATGTCAATAAGAGATCTTTTATGGAAGGGATTTGGGGAAATTGCAGAAACAGAGAGAATAAGTCAGTTTATTAAATGCATTTATTCAGTAGTTTGTTGAATGTGATCAGCTAGAACTGCATGTACATACACTCTTTGAAGATACAAAGCTGTCAGCGCTAAATAATGAAAAGAAAAATCACTTTGAATTCTTTTGTTCTGTTAGGTGAAGAAAATATAGTTGATTTCTATTTAAAAGACAACGTCAGACATAAATAACAAGCATAACTGCAACTTGTGAATAAAAATGATTAATATTGTGCTGATAATATATGGAGTAAACATAAGAAACATTGTCAAAATCAAGACATGACAATGATATCTTGAGAATATCTCTCACAATATTATTTGTGGAATCTCTGCATATAATCTCTATATTGATAGATCACAGAGTTTAATTTTTGAGCCCTGTCCTGTCCATGATATAGTACCTCTAAACCCAGGATAGAGAGGCTGAGTGAATGTGGTGTGGACTCTGTGAATGAGGGTCATTGTGTCAGAGACGCTGTAGAAGGACAGAGTTCCTGCACTGTGATCCACATACACTCCTATTCTAGAGGAGCTGGAGACTACAGGGAGTTTAGTCTGTTTGTTATTATGCCAGAATGAGCAACTGGATTCAGAGCAGAACAAACTCCAGGACTGATCATTACGTCCAAACTCACACTCATATCCCTCTCCCTTTCTGCTGATGCTCTTATATGACACTGATATATCCACTTTACCACTCCACTCAACCTCCCAGTAACAGCGTCCACACACACTCTCTCGACACAACACCTGCTCCCAATAATCAAATCTGTCTGGATGATCAGGATACCGCTGGACTTTGTAAGTGTCTTTAACGACTCTGTTCCCTTTAGACAGCACCAGGTATTTATTCACTGTGTTTGGATCCAAAGAGAGCTGACGGGAATCTGATGAAGATAAAACATAATCTGCATTTATCAAGTAATACATGACTTTCAGTCATAAAAATAAAACACCAGAGGTTTATTATATTAAGGTTTTTAAATGGAAAGTTACAGTCATGTTTTATATTTTAGGGAAAAAATTAACATAATTGTATTGGTGTGTCTGCGTGTGTTTGGAGTTGACCAGCAGAAATAATAGTTGTAAAGATTTAGAATTGAAAAGTCAAATCTCATTATTATTTTTTTTACTCCTGTTCAAATTTTTTAAAATCTCTTTTCAGCAACTGTACAAACTCAGCAGCCTCACAAACTGTACATTTGAGCTGAAGGTCCATTTTAATGTTTCTCTGTCAAAACAACATAACGTAGCAGTTAGTGATGAACACAAGTGACTAGATCAGGGCCGTGTTTCCCAAAAGCATCATAAGCTGATCGTAGAACAAATGCCACCGATGGCCTGAACGATTAACTTAAGATTACAATGCTTTTGGGAAACGCACGGTACGCACCCCAGGACTTTTAACTTACCCAGCAAGATGAACTACTATCATGTGATTATTCCTGAATGGTATAGTTTATTGTACTTTGAATATTAACAGAGTAAATGTGTCTTATGTAAATGAAGAGTGGTGTATACAGTTCAGTTTAATAAATGCTAAAGTCTTTCTTTTTATGTGCATTTCAAAAGTTTGGGATCGTTAAGATTTTTAATGTTTTTAAAACAATTATCTTCTGCTCACCAAGGCTGCAATTATTTAATAAAAAAATAAAAAAACAATAACATTATTACAATTTAAAATAACTTTTTTATTTGAATATATTTTACATTCTCCGTTTACATTCTTCTTTGTAAAGGAGAGACCCTTTGAATTTAAGTTACATTTGCTTTATTTTGTCCAAAGGGATAAGCATTGCATAAGGTATACTGTTGGCTACATTAAATCAAATCATGCATTCCCTGGGAATCTAACCCAGTACCTTGGTGTTGCTAGCACCATTTTCTACTGTTTGAACTACAGGAAAGCTTTTGCTCACTGTTTTTGGTATAAAAATATTTGTTGAGGGTTTAATGATCTGTAGGGTTTAGGGGTTTGTAGGGTGTAGGGCAAAATGAATTGAAGGAAAATTCTCGTAATTTTTGTGCTGGCTTCAGTTTATAAAAACACTGTCAGCAAATAAAACCTGACCAGACACGAGTCTTCAGTGCATTGCAATACACACACGCTTCAGAGAACGATTACAACAGCACCAGTCCTGGATCAGCTCTCAGGGGTGGGGATCAATGTTCAGAGAGTCAAAACTCGACAGGTGATCATTTCTCCAACATTCAGTTTAATTGTGATTCTTCCATGTGTGTCGACAGCTACCAAAATAAGAAACTAATACAGCATTTGATTAGTGATCTGAAACTGACTGCAGTTTTGTGAAGTGCTTACAGAATTAAACTGACACCGCAGATCCTTGTCTTCTTCTTCTCATGATAAAAGTAATGTTACAAATCATCTTTAATTTAGGTCTTAATTCCATTAAGTGAATGTGTTGTGGGCTCCCTCTCTTTAAATAATGGCAATAAGAGATCTTTTATGGAAGGGATTTGGGGAAATTTCAGAAACAGAGAGAATAAGTTAGTTTATTAAATGCATTTATTCAGTAGTTTGTTGAATGTGATCTGCTAGAACTGCATGTACATACACTCTTTGAAGATACAAAGCTATCACCGCTAAATAATGAAAAGAAAAATCACTTTGAATTCTTTTGTTCTGTTAGGTGAAGAAAATATAGTTGATTTCTATTTAAAAGACAATGTCAGACATAAATAACAAGCATAACTGCAACTTGTGAATAAAAATGATTAATATTGTGCTGATAATATTTGGAGTAAACATAAGAAACATTGTCAAAATCAAAACATGACAATTATCTTGAGAATATCTCTCACAATATTATTTGTGGAATCTCTGCATATAATCTCTATAGATCACAGAGTTTCATTTTTGAGCCCTGTCCTGTCCATGATATAGTACCTCTAAACCCAGGATAGAGAGGCTGAGTGAATGTGGTGTGGACTCTGTGAATGAGGGTCATTGTGTCAGAGACGCTGTAGAAGGACAGAGTTCCTGCACTGTGATCCACATACACTCCTATTCTAGAGGAGCTGGAGACTACAGGGAGTTTAGTCTGTTTGTTATTATGCCAGAATGAGCTACTGGATTCACAGCAGGATAAATTCCAGGACTGATCATTATATCCAAACGCACATTCATCTCCCCGTCCCTTCCTACTGATGCTCTTATATGACACTGATATATCCACCTCACCACTCCTCTCAACCTCCCAGTAACAGCATCCACACACACTCTCTCGACACAACACCTGAGGATAACCATCAAATCTGTCTGGATGATCAGGATACCGCTGGACTTTGTCAGTGTATTTAATCACTCTGTTCCCTTCAGACAGTGCCAGATTTTTATTAACTGTGTTTGGATCCAAAGTGTGTTGACGGGAATCTGATGAAGATAAAACACATAATCTTCATTTATCAAGTAATACATGACTTTCAGTCTTAAAAATAAAACACCAGAGATTTATTATATTTAGGTTTTTAAATACATGGAAAGTTACATTCATGTTATATACTTTAGGAAAAAAAGATTCACAACATCTGCCTCACTTTTAACATTATTGTATTGGTGTGTCTGCGTGTGTTTGGAGATGACCATCAGAAATTATAGTTAAAAATTTTGAATTGAAAAGTCAAATCTATTTATTTTCTATATATTTTTTGTCCTGTTTAAAAGTTTTAAAATCTCTTTTCAGCAGCTGTACAAACTCAGCAAACCTCACAAACTGTACAGTTGAACTGAAGGTCCATTGTAATGTTTATCTACCAAAACAGAACCTAGCAGTGAGTGATGAACACAAGTGACCAGACCAGGGGACTCATTTATAAAACGGGTACGTTTTCAAGTAAAGTATTTGGACGTTGACTAGTGGATCTTTATGTTTTCACAGGTTGACACTTAAAGGGTTAGTTCACTCAAAAGTGAAAATTCTGTCATTAATTACTCACCCTCATGTTGTTCCAAACAAACCCGTAAGAACTTCATTCATCTTCGGAACACAAATTAAGATATTTTTGATGAAATCTGAGAGCTTTCTGACCCCCCCCCCCCCCCCCCGCCCACCCCCCATGAACTGCAAATTTACCACTTTCAAGGCCCAGAAAGGTAGTAAAGACTATGAAGGTAAAATGATGCCATAATGAATTGCATGCGCAGGGTAAGATTTGTGAAAGTTTGCATGTGCAAGAGAAGATTTGAAAAGGTGTAAATCGCCTTTCAAGTGTAAGAAAAAAATATTTGCAGCATTTAACTGTTATTCGTAAGTGTAATTCATGTATTGTGAAGCTGCAGCTTCATGCTAACGCAAAATAAATAGGATCTGTATTCTTCTGACTTCCATTTTTCCGCGCTAACACTTTTGGCACGGTTTTTGCGCACAAATACGGCAAAAAGCACTGCAGGCCTGTGAACAGCAATTTGCGACCGAAAACAACAGAGTTAGGAACTGCAAAACAGATTTATTGCGTAAAATCAAACTTTGTGTAAAAAAATAAACTGTTGCAAATGTCTATATGACTTGTTGTGTACATGAGGCAAAAAAAAGTTCCCGAAATGACCCGATTTGTACAGTTGCGTCTTTCCTTTACCTGCACTTCCAGTTTTGGCACGTTCTCTCACTCATTGAGTTTTGCAAGCGCGAAGAGGAGGGAGGGTCCACCTTCTTCATGTAGCCAATCAGATGAGCTTCTCGCTGACTCTAGGTTTACTCTTATCTGATTGGTTCAATAAACACGCCAGTCACCAGAACACATATTTATCTTCATTTGGGCTCAGAAACGTTCTTGTTGCCGAAATGGTACTTTTAATGCACACATGTTAAATAAATAGATAAATAGATCATGATTGCTTAATAGCCTGTGAACCATTAGGCTGCCTATATGAGTTCATACTGAATTTCGAGCTGGTGTGTTAAGAAAATTAAGTATCTGCACTACTGCATGCATAGGCTACTATTATTATTTAACTTAAATGAGTTACAATAATATTTTTTTCAATTTTCAATATTGTATTTTAAGAGCATCTCTGAATTATGCACCATTTACCACCTGCAATGCCATCGTGCAACCACTAGATGGCTGTATAGCCCTATATATAATCATATCAAGAGGCTGTATATTCCCTGGTTGCTGGGTTTTTATTCAGACATAATTAGTTACTTTTTGTGAAAGTTTTTAATTTAGTATTAGTTTTTCATTACAGTCAAATCTGGACACAGAGAAAGCATTTTGTTATTCATGCTAGCTACATAAAATAGCTTGATTCAGTCACAGGAAAGTAATCACTAATCAGAATGAATATTGACAGTGCGACCAAGACAATATTTCAAAATATATAACTGAGTGTTAATTACCATGAACAGAGACATGATGTGAAAAACACTGCATCAGAATGGTATTATTACATAAAGAATGGGTATTAAATGTTTTGATTGTAAAGTTTAACATCTGCTCAGTGGTGTAACAGATTATATAATATATCAAATTTCAATCCAATAACGTTAACACCAGCTTGAAATTCAGTATGAATGTTAGTCAGCCTTAATCAGCCTAATGGTGCACAGCTTATTAAGCAATCATGATGTATGTTTATTTATTTGTTTGTTTATTTATCTATCTATTTAACATGTATGTGTGCACTAAAAGTACCATTTCGGCAACGAGAACGTTTCTGAGCCAAATGAAGATAAAGATGTGTTCTGGTGACTGGCGTGTTTATTGAACCAATCAGATAAGAGTAAACCTAGAGTCAGCGAGAAGCTCATCTGATTGGCTACATGAAGAAGGTGGACCCTCCCTCCTCTTCGCGCTTGCAAAACTCAATGAGTGAGAGAACGTGCCAAAACTGGAAGCGCAGGTAAAGGAAAGACGCAACTGTACAAATCGGGTTATTTCGGGAACTTTTTTTTGCCTCATGTACACAACAAGTCATATAGACATTTGCAACAGTTTATTTTTTTACACAAAGTTTGATTTTACGCAATAAATCTGTTTTGCAGTTCCTAACTCTGTTGTTTTCGGTCGCAAATTGCTGTTCACAGGCCTGCAGTGCTTTTTGCCGTATTTGTGCGCAAAAACCGTGCCAAAAGTGTTAGCGCGGAAAAATGGAAGTCAGAAGAATACAGATCCTATTTATTTTGCGTTAGCATGAAGCTGCAGCTTCACAATACATGAATTACACTTACGAATAACAGTTAAATGCTGCAAATATTTTTTTCTTACACTTGAAAGGCGATTTACACCTTTACAAATCTTCTCTTGCGCATGCAAATTTAATTTACGCTTGCAATTTTATGTACACTTTCACAAATCTTACCCTGCGCATGCAATTCATTATGGCATCATTTTACCTTCATAAAAGACATCGTTAAAATAGTCCATGTGACTACAGTGGTTCAACCTTAATTATATTAAGTGACGAGAATACTTTTTGCGACTTTATTCAACATTTTCTTCTTTTCCGAGTCTCTGGCGCTGCTCACGATGCATGTGTGTGTTGTTGATGCAGGAGCCGGTCAAATCTGAGCTGGCGTTCTGACCCAGAACCCGGAAGAGCTGCATTGTTTACAACGTGAACAGCATCAGAGATTGCACGTCATTATTATCTTTTTTATTTATTTTTTTGCACATAAAAAGTATTTTTGTTGCTTCATAAAATTAAGTTTGAACCACTGTAGTCACATGGACTATTTTAACAATTTCTTTACTACCTTTCTGGGCCTTTAAAGTGGTAATAAAGTTGCAGTCTATGAGGGGGAATCACGACTTGCTTTATGGCACGACGTCACATACATCAACAACATATGAAGCAGCCTCTATGGAAGACACTAGCACGCATTTCAGACGTGTTTCATGGCATGACTTGTACCAGCTATAACCCAGCGCACAGGAGAATAAAATGCTCAATAATTATTTTTTTGTCTTGGTGCGCCCTCTGGCGTCATCAGTTGATGCTGCAGAGAAAATATTGGTAAGTTGAGTTCTATTTTCTTTAAAATCCATATATATATATTCTATATCTAGATTCCCCCTCATAGACTGCAACTTTATTACAACTTTAAAGGCCCAGAAAGGTAGTAAAGAAATTGTTAAAATAGTCCATGTGACTATATATATATACTTTATTGCAAATAGAAATAAAAAAGGAATAAAGAAATAAAAATTTAGAAATAATTGTAAAAATTCTTTTAGAAAGTAGAAGTAGAAAATGATGAATGTTTAACAAAAATATACAACAATTTGCATTTTAAAGAAATAACAATGAAAACTAAATATACACCCATTTAAAAGAAATTATTTTTACCATTAAGGTAATGCATAGAAAAATGTCTATCACATTTTTATCATTTCACATCTTCTTAAAAAACATTTAGGTAATCTATATTGTTTCAATACTCAGGTTCAGATTCTCCATAAACACAGGATAGAGGCTCAGTGAGTTAATATAGTGTTGACACCTTTATTTTTGATCAGGATACTTAAAGGTCATTTGTTTATACAAGGGTTTTGCTGGAACAGAGAGAATAAGCTCATGAAAACTGCAGATGGATGTACATACACTCTTTGAAGATACAGAGCTGTTCTGTGTGATGAAGAAAACAGATTTGATTTATTTTTAAAAGACAATGTCAGACATAACAAATAAGCATCATTGCAATTCACAAATAAAATCACTTACTGCTAATGATTACAATTGTGTTGTTAATGTTTTGAGTAAACATCACAAAAAAATGTCAATAACATGACAATTATATTTTGAGAATATTTTTCACAGTATCTGTACCATCTATATTGTTAGATCACAGAATGTCACTTTTGAACAAATCAAAACAAAATTTTTTACAAATCGAATAACCCGAAACCCAGGATAGAGAGGCTCAGTGAATGTGGTGTGGACTCTGTGAATGAGGGTCATTGTGTCAGAGACGCTGTAGAAGGACAGAGTTCCTGCACTGTGATCCACATACACTCCTATTCTAGAGGAGCTGGAGACTCCAGGGAGTTTAGTCTGTTTGTTATTATGCCAGAATGAGCAACTGGAGTCAGAGCAGAACAAACTCCAGGACTGATCATTACGTTCAAATCTACATTCATCTCCCCGTCCCTTCCTACTGATGCTCTTATATGACACTGATATATCCACTATACCACTCCACTCAACCTCCCAGTAACAGCGTCCACACACACTCTCTTGACTCAACACCTGAGGAAGATCATCAAATCTGTCTGGATGATCAGGATACCGCTGGACTTTGTTAGCGTATTTAACCACTCTGTTCCCTTCAGACAGTACCAGGTTTTTATTCACTGTGTTTGAATCCAAAGAGAGCTGACGGGAATCTGTTTAAGATAAAAAGTAATAAAAATAAAACACCAGACCTTTATTACATTTAGGATTATATATATATGAAAAAAGTCAGTGATGTTACTTTAGGGAAAAAGCTACACAACATCTGCCTCATTGTTATCAACATCATAACATCATTGTGTTGGTGTGTCCGTATGTGTTTGGAGTTGACCGGAAAAAATTATAGTTGGTTTAAAAATGTAGAATTGAAAAGTCAATTCAAATTTCTGTTTAGTTTTTAGTCCTGTTCAAATGTTTTAAAGACAGCAGCTCTATCAAAAACTGTACAGTTTACAGCTAAAGGTCCATTTTAATGTTTCTCTGTCAAAACAAAAACTAGCAGTGAGTGATGAACACATGTGACCAGACCAAGACCTTTAACTAACCCAGTAAGATTAGTTTACCTTTGCGAAAAAGAAGTTTATTTAAGTGTGCTATTAGTATACTTTTTTTAACTTTCAGTCTACTTTTTATATACTTCTCAGAAATATACTTTATGTACTTCTTAGAAATATCTTTAAAATTGCACAAGTATATTCTACTTATACTGACAGAAAGATCTAAGTACATTTGGCCTACTTGTACCTATCTTTTGATCGAGATATACTTAAAAGTACAGTTTATACAGTGCTATGCATAAGTTTAGACACCCATGCTAAAGTTGACTAAAAAGAGGAATAAAAAATCATCTTTTGGAAATTGAACTTAATGCCTTAATTAAAAAAATTAGGAAAAATCCAACTTTTAAGGACACCAATTTTCTTTGTGAATGAAGTAAAATAATTAAAAATTAAAAATAAAATAGCCCCACATCATCACAAAGCCTTCACCATACCTAGAGATTGGCATGGTTTTATTTCAGTTAGCCAAATAGCTGGTTTGATTTGCATTGAGAGATGATCTTATGGAAAGTACTCCATGCCAATCTCTAGGTATGGTGAAGGCTATGTGATGATGTGGGGCTATTTTAATTCCAAAGGCCAAGGGAATTTTATCAGGATGCATAGTATCCTGGATCCATGAAGTAACTGGCCTTTAAAAATAAAAATCTGCCTGCCTCTATGGGAATTTAACATAGGGGTGTCCAGACTTATGCACCCTGTATTTTAAGGAAGAACATTTATTTATTTACGATACATTATTCATTCACAAAGAAAATTGGTGTCCTTAAAGGTTGGATTTTTCCAAAATTTTTTAATTAAGGCATTAAGTTCAATTTCCAAAAGATGATTTTTTTTGTCCTATTTTTAGTCAACTTTAGCATGGGTGTCTAAACGTATGCATAGCACTGTATATAGTTTTATATACTGTCTTATAAACTTACATTGTTTGAAAATATTGATTTATTAAAAAAAAACAGATATGTTCCTTATTCGGAGTATCTGATTTTTTGTGTAGGCTAGTACACTGGTAGAGTACTTAGGAATTTACTTTAAATCTATTTAACTTTTCCCTAATGTTCTGCCTTACATTACTGAATGAAATGACGACCCAGCTATAGGACTGTGAAGCTTTGGGGGTGTTGATGGACTCGATCCACTGCATCTATTTTGATCATCGTTCTGAATCCCATCCGGACGAAGTCTTTGACAAAAATTTTCTCCGCTTTTTTGTTTATGTTGATTTTCTTTAATAAACTTACCCACATTCAAGTGTTGATAAAAAAGTATGCATGAAGATATAATATAATGTTTTTAAACTTAGTTAAAGTGCAGTTAAAGGTATATTTCAAGTATAAAAAATCAATACCTAAATAAGAACATAGTATACTTAAAGTGCAAAAATAATATATAAATAGTAAATTATAAGTATGATGTTATGTTCACTTAAAGAAACTTACAAGTATACTTGCAGTATAAAACTACTAAACTAGTTGTTTACTGAGAGTACACTTCAATGTGTACTTTCATAAACTAAAAAAATTATAAAACGTTACTACTAGTATAAAAAGTATACTTACAAGTTCATAAATCAAGAGCGTTATATGCAGTTCTGCACAGTTCAGTCTGATTGCTGATATATAATAAGAACTAAAGTTTGTCTCTTTATGTACATGTATGATCATAGAGACTTACATTGGAGAAGCTCCTCATGGGTCTTGTGTTCAGGGGTGAAAATTATGTTAATGTTTCTCACTGTGGAAACCAACAGACATTTTATTGTAAATATTGTAAAATAATTAATTATAAAACATTTTAGAATATTTTAAACATGCATTGTTTTTTACATGACATCATGTGATACATGTCAGTAAATGTAAAGCTTACCTCTGCCAGATATCTTCTCTATCTCCTCTCTGCAGAAATGCTCCAGTTTCTCTCTCAGATGAGACACAGATTTACCAACATCATCAAAAGAGAGACGAGAACTGACAGTGATGCTGGACGAGTCTGTAGATCCAGGAGGGACAGAGAGAGACTGGAAACTCTACACAGACACAATAGAAACAGCAGCTAAAGACTCAGAAACATTAGAAAACACAATCTCTTCCCTTCCTAAAGACACTGTCCTGTTTGTCAGATCTCTGTTACCTGGAGGAATTGAATGTGATCATCTGTGTGTGAAACCTGCTCCAGCTCAGTGTCTCTCCTCCTCAGATCCTCAATCTCCTGCTCCAGTCGCTCCAGTTGTTCTTCAGCTCGACTCACTGCAGTCTTTTCCTGTTCTCTGATCAGCTGTGTCACCTCAGAGCGGCTTCTCTCAATGGAGCGGATCAGCTCAGTAAAGATCCTCTCACTGTCCTCCACTGCTGCCTGTGCAGAGCGCTGTTAGGACACACACAGAGACGCATTAGAACCAGTCCATTCACTCAGCTCTTACTGGTCCCTCACACAGCCTGTTCCCCACAGTGGGCTTCAGTGGGACTGAAAGAGCTCCAGCACTGGCTCCTCACGGACTGACTGGAGGAGAGTCCTAACTGAGTCTGAAACAGCTCTTCCAGCAGTTCTTCTGCTCTAAACTCACCTTGTGAGACTCTACAGCCTCTCTCAGCTCCTCAAACTCCTTCTGTCTCTCCTCGATTCTCTGCTGGAATTTTCTCTGGGTTTCCTCCAACTGTCTCTATAAGATTTAGTATACAGTCAAAATACAACTCTTTACATGCGCCTCTTTGAGAGAATGTCACAAAGAACTGTTTCAAACATGAGCCAAGAGTAGAAATTCCGTTATCTGTTTTGTTTAAGAACTGTTTAAAAATGATCTTCAAATATATAGATTACATAATTATGAAGAAACATTTATTATTCAACATAACTACTCATAGTTCATACCTGTTTCTCAGTCCTCTCTGCTGCAGCTGAAACAGTGTCGTGGGTTTTGTGTTCATCCAACATACACAGATAACATATACAGGTCTGATCAGTTCGACAAAAAATCTCCTGTAGTTTCTCATGTTGAGGGCAGATCATCTCCTGAAGTCGTACAGTGGCGTCCATCACTTTATGTCGCTTTCCTGGGTGAAATTCCTCGTGACGTTCAAAATGATTTTGACAGTAAGAGTTCAGACACACCAGACAGGACTTGATGGCTTTGTTTTTGTCCCCAGTACAGACGTCACACTCCACATCTCCAGATTCAGTGTAACACTGAGCAGGACGAGCTTGTAGTTTTGCCTTCTTGAGTTTCTCCACCACTTCAGCCAGCATGGTGTTTTTAGCTAAAACAGGTCTTGTAGTGAAGCTCTGTCTGCACTGAGGGCAGCTGTAGACTCCCTTCTGATCATCCTGATCCCAGCAGCCTGTGATACAGATCATACAGTAACTGTGTCCACAGGGAATGGTTACTGGATTCTTCAGTAGATCCAGACAGATTGAACAACTGAACTGATCCTGAGCCAAAGAAACACTGGATTCTGCCATTTTATTTCACACAATAACAGACAGAGGGACATCCACAACACCAGCTTAGTTTCGATTTCTCTGAACTGAAACATTTCCTGGTTTTAAAACGTGTGCAAATGTGCCAGTCATATAATTTACACGACTCCTACCTGTAGATGGCAGTCTAGTACAGAAACTCGCAAGACAGTTTATGAGACTAGAAACATGTAATTTTATGATATATTAAAATCTGTTGTTTATGCTGATTGTGACAGTCATTCTGTTCTTTTCCCACAGGTTTATCAATCTGAAGCCGTTTACATTCTTCTTTGTAAATGAGAGACCCTTTGAATTTAAGTTACATTTGCTTTATTTTGTCCAAAGGGATAAGCATTGCATTCAAGGTATACTGTACATTAAATCAAATCATGCATTCCCTGGGAATCTAACCCAGTACCTTGGTGTTGCTAGCACCATTTTCCCAGTTTGAGCTACAGGAATGTTTTTGGTATAAAAAATATTTGTTGAGGGTGATCTGTGGGGTTTAGGGGTTTGTAAGGTGTAGGGCAAAATTAAGTGAAGGAAAATTCTCGTAATTTTTGTGCTGGCGGCAGTTTATTAAAACACTGTCGCCAAATAAAACCTGACCAGACACGAGTCTTCAGTGCATTGCAATACACACATGCTTCAGAGAACGATTACAGCAGCACCAGTCCTGGATCAGCTCTCAGGGGTGGGGATCAATGTTCAGAGAGTCAAAACTGGACAGGTGATCATTTCTCCAACATTCAGTTTAATTGTGATTCTTCCATGTGTGTCGACAGCTACCAAAATAAGAAACGAACACAACATTTGATTAGTGATCTGAAACTGACTGCAGTTTTGTGAAGTGCTTACAGAATTAAACTGACACCGCAGATCCTTGTCTTCTTCTCATGATAAAAGTAATGTTACAAATCATCTTTAATTTAGGTTTTAATTCCATTAAGTGAATGTGTTGTGGGCTCCCTCTCTTTAAATAATGGCAATAAGAGATCTTTTATGGAAGGGATTTGGGGAAATTGCAGAAACAGAGAGAATAAGTTAGTTTATTAAATGCATTTATTCAGTCGTTTGTTAAATGTGATCTGCTAGAACTGCATGTACATACACTCTTTGAAGATACAAAGCTGTCATCGCTAAATAATGAAAAGAAAAATCACTTTGAATTCTTTTGTTCTGTTAGGTGAAGAAAATAAAGTTGATTTCTATTTAAAAGACAACGTCAGACATAAATAACAAGCATAACTGCAACTTGTGAATAAAAATGATTAATATTGTGCTGATAATATTTGGAGTAAACATAAGAAACATTGTCAAAATCAAGACATGACAATGATATCTTGAGAATATCTCTCACAATATTATTTGTGGAATCTCTGCATATAATTTCTATATTGATAGATCACAGAGTTTCATTTTTGAGCCCTGTCCTGTCCATGATATAGTACCTCTAAACCCAGGATAGAGAGGCTGAGTGAATGTGGTGTGGACTCTGTGAATGAGGGTCATTGTGTCAGAGACGCTGTAGAAGGACAGAGTTCCTGCACTGTGATCCACATACACTCCTATTCTAGAGGAGCTGGAGACTACAGGGAGTTTAGTCTGTTTGTTATTATGCCAGAATGAGCTACTGGATTCACAGCAGGACAAATTCCAGGACTGATCATTATATCCAAACGCACATTCATCTCCCCGTCCCTTCCTACTGATGCTCTGATATGACACTGATATATCCACCTCACCACTCCACTCAACCTCCCAGTAACAGCGTCCACACACACTCTCTCGACACAACACCTGAGGATAACCATCAAATCTGTCTGGATGATCAGGATACCGCTGAACTTTGTCAGTGTATTTAATCACTCTGTTCCCTTCAGACAGTGCCAGATTTTTATTAACTGTGTTTGGATCCAAAGTGTGTTGACGGGAATCTGATGAAGATAAAACACATAATCTGCATTTATCAAGTAATACATGACTTTCAGTCTTAAAAATAAAACACCAGAGATTTATTATATTTAGGTTTTTAAATACATGGAAAGTTACAGTCAAGTTATATACTTTAGGAAAAAAAGATTGACAACATCTGCCTCACTGTTAACATTATTGTATTGGTGTGTCTGCGTGTGTTTGGAGATGACCATCAGAAATTATAGTTAAAAATTTTGAATTGAAAAGTCAAATCTATTTATTTTCCAAATATTTTTTGTCCTGTTTAAAAGTTTTAAAATCTCTTTTCAGCAGCTGTACAAACTCAGCAAACCTCACAAACTGTACAGATGAGCTGAAGGTCCATTGTAATGTTTATCTACCAAAACAGAACCTAGCAGTGAGCAGGGCCGGCCCGCGGCATAGGCGGTATAGGCAAATGCTAGGGGCGCCACTCATCCATAGGGGCGCCAGAATGAGTGAACGAGTGATTTATTTTATTATTTTTTTTTACATTTTTTTTTTTATATATATATATAATACTATTTTAAAACCATTAATTCGAAATACTACCAAAAAAAAAAAAAAAAAAAAGTCCGGCTCACCAATCGTCCCCCGCCCCGTCGAGTGCTTGAAGTGCGTCAGAAACAGAGCGCGCGCGCGATCAGTTGTTGGTAATTTGTTGTGTAGCGTGCGCGACTCCGCATCCAATGTAGACAGCACTGCTTTTGTTAACACACAGCTCGTAGAAACGGGCCTGGCAGCTCGCGCCAGTTCTAGACGCGGTGAAAGTTTCCTGATTGTGACGGAAGGCCGAATTTACATGACACATTATAAATGAGCATAGTCTGCGATAGATACAGTGCCAAAAAGAAGAGAAGAGGATAAAAGGGGATAAAGACAGAGGTAAAGTGATGTAGTGAATGAACAATTTATGGCATAGGAGTAAGATACTATAATTTCATGGCAGTTATTTTTACCTTAAACTTAATGTTAGCAGTTGTTCTGAGTTCTCCAGAGTCCCCAGACTGTGTGGTTTTGTAACAATCATGTCAGTTTTAAGACGCATTTTTTATTATCACTTTTTTATTAATGTTTTACTCTACAGTTGTGCAGTTGTGGTTTTCAATTTATTATACTTTAAATTATCATTTATTTCTGTGATGCAAAGCTGAATTTTCAGCATCATTACTCCAGTCTTCAGTGTCAGATCCTTTAGAAATCATTCTAATATTCTGATTTATTATGAGTGTTGGAAACAGTTCTGCTGCCTAATATATTTGATGAATAAAAGGTTAAAAAGAACTGCATTTATTTAAAATAAAATAAAAATATTTTCTAATTATATAAATCATCTTTACGATCACTTTTTATCAATTTAACACATCCTTGCTGAATAAAAGTATTGATTTATTTCAACAACAACAACAACAACAAAAAAATGACCCCAAATTACTGACCAGTATGTATATTGTTGTTACAAACGATTTCTATTTTTAAAACATTTAAAAAAACTATTTTACTATTTATTTATCAAAGTATCCTAAAAAAGTATCACAGGTTATGAAAAAATATTAAGCAGCAGAACTGTTTCCAACTTTGATAATAAATCAGAATATTAGAATGATTTCTAAAGGATCATGTGATAGACCGGATGTCACATGTGACACTGAAGACTGGAGTAATGATGCTGAAAATTCAGCTTTGCATCACAGAAATAAATGATAATTTAAAGTATATTAAATTGAAAACCAATTATTTTAAATTGTAATAATATATCACAATATAAAAAAAAATTCTGTATTTTTGATCAAATAAATGCAGGCTTGATGAGCAGAAGAAATTTCTTTCAAAAACATTAAAAATAGTAATGTTTCCAAACTTTTGGCCTGTACATTTTATGGCATAGTAATGATATTTATTTACAGGTTTATTCAAAATAGCAAAGTTCACATTAAATCTTTATTGTAAATCGTGCTATAAAAGATAATGGGGACTTGACTTGAATGCTATGTAATGCTCTTGGTATTTGTGTTTAGGCTGTAATGTGTGTGTGTGTGTGTGTGTGTGTGTGTGTGTGTGTGTGTGTTTGTATATAGGCCTATATATATATATGCTAAATCATGAACACAATGACGGGGTGAAATGGGCTGTGATGCATGGGGCGCCAGGTAAAATCTTGCCTAGGGCAGCAAATTGGTCAGGGCCGGCCCTGGCAGTGAGTGATGAACACAAGTGACCAGACCAGGGGACTCATTTATGAAATGGGTACGTTTTCAAGTAAAGTATTTGGACGTTGACTAGTGGATCTTTATGTTTCACAGGTTGACACTTAAAGGGTTAGTTCACTCAAAAGTGAAAATTCTGTCATTAATTACTCACCCTCATGTCGTTCCAAACCCGTAAGAACTTCGTTCATCTTCGGAACACAAATTAAGATATTTTTGATGAAATCTGAGAGCTTTCTGACCCCCCCCATAAACTGCAAATTTACCACTTTCAAGGCCCAGAAAGGTAGTAAAGACATCGTTAAAATAGTCCATGTGACTTAGTGTTGTCACGATACCAAAATTATTGTTTCGATACCGATACCAAGTCAAGAATTGCGATTTCGATACTTTTCCTGAAAAGGGAGAAACACTCTCAAATATCAATATAAATTTTTAATTTGAGGGGGGAGTTTAGACTTTTTTTATTTTATTACATTTATCTCGCCTAAATGTATGCTGCACTCATTGCATTTTTACAATGGGGTAATTTTGTTCTTAAGAATTTACACAACTCAAGGAAGCTTGATTTCAATCTTTGAATAAAATTGAAAAAAGTAGCACAAATAAATACAATAGAATAAAGATACCAATAAAGAGAAATAAAGAGAAAAGTTTTTGCTTAGGTCTAACACTAGTATTTAGAAATACTACAGAGACTGAATAAAGTAACCAAATGTAAAATAACACTGGGTAGTATTTTAGTCCTGACTAAATAAAATACATAGGCTATTAATCCTGATTCCTTAAAATGAAAGCCATGTTTTGTTGTTTTGACAACCAAATTAATGACAGACACATATGTCTGCTGTCACAGTAAGAGCAAGTGCACGGATCCTGTTATTATACGGTCACGTGCGATTTATGCTTAAGACATAACTGACTGTGTTTAGAGGATACTCACCAAGACCGAAATTGACATCATTTTTGCATGTTTTTGACTGTTAAAGCGATATAATCCACGAAAAATAACATTTGTTACCCGTGAGCTGTGTGTGAGGCGGCTTTACTCTATGTATGTGTGCAGAGAAAAAAAAAACATCTCTCAGACAGCGCGCAAGTACCGAATAGTTTAAAATCGCGTGAATGTTTAAACTGGTAAGACTTAAAAAGACGTGCAAATGGTAAACTTTAGTTACTCATGATGCAATGCTGGCCCGATTATGCAAGTGACAATTCCGTCTATCCCGACACCCGCTATCCCACGCCGAAATTCGAGCCCTGAGCTGCAGCTTCTTTGCTGCGTGCGTGAGGAGAAAAAACACAGACGTCCATAGGGAGGCACTGGAAGCGTGCGTTGCACATACCAACATGAAATACGTCCCTTACAAATCTGGAACGCGGGCATTCTTAGAAGTATCGATACTAATAAATGTAGGTATCGTGACGTTTTTAATTTCAGAGAATCGCGATACTTTTGAAGTATCGGTGCACCGTGCAACACTAATGTGACAACAGTGGTTCAACCTTAATTATATGAAGCGATGAGAATACTTTTTGCGCAGTCTCTGGCGCTGCTCACGTGAGCACCACAATGCATGTGTATGTTGCTGAGGCAGGAGCCGGTCAAATCTGAGCTGGCGTTCTGACCCAGAACCCGGAAGAGCTGCATTGTTTACAACGTGAACAGCATCAGAGACTGACACGGAGGAGAAGAACTTGTTGAATAAAATCATTATTATCTTCATTTTATTTATTTTTTCTGCACATAAAAACATTCTTGTTGCTAAGACTATTTTAACAATGTCTTTACTACCTTTCTGGGCCTTGAAAGTGGTAATAAAGTTGCAGTCTATGGGGGGGGGGGGATCACGATTTGCTTTATGGCACGACGTCACATACATCAACAACATATGAAGCAGCCTCTATGGAAGACACTAGCACGCATTTCAGACGTGAATCATTGCAGAGTCGACAAAGAAAACAAAGAAAGCGCGGTCGGAAGAGTGCAGAGACGGCTCTGCGTGAGTGGTATTTACGACAGTAACGTTAAATACAAGTACTCCACAGCGACTCTAGGGGTCGCTGTTTGAGAAAAAAGGAAACTGCATATGTTGTGCTTGTGCCATTAATAAAACATTGATAACATTAAGTAGGCCACGTTTACAAGGGGGGGGATCTGAAACCATTTGGCTGCGCACAATTTCAAGACCATTTGCAATTTAAAAATTCCACATCTAGTTCTCTGATTGAATCACACATATGCACAATTGAGAAATTATCATAAGGTCAAATGTAGGATGGTTTCTACACAACATGTTATACATGTGGCCCTAGGACTTTTCAAGTTAACTAACCCAGTAAGATGAACTAACTATCATGTGATTATTCCTGATTTGGTGTAGTTAATTGTACTTTGAATATTAACAGAGTAAATGTGTCTGTAGGCTATATCAAGAGTTGTATGCAGTTCCTTTTTTATTGTTGATATAATAAGAACTAAAGTTTGTCTCTTTATGTACATGTATGATCATAGAGACTTACATTGGATGAACTCATCATGGGTCTTGGGTTCAGGGGTGGGAATGATGTTAATGTTTCTTACTACGGAACCCAATAAAAAATATGTTTAATTATCAAACATTTTACAATATTTTAAATATGCATTGTTTTTTTGTTGTGTTTTTTTCTCTTTTTTAAATGACATCATGTAATACATGTTAGGAAAAGCTTACCTCTACCAGATATCATTTTTATCTCCTCTCTGAAGAAATGCACAAGTTTCTCTTTCAGAAGAGACACAGATTTACCAACATCATCAAAAGAGAGACGAGAACAGAAAGTGATGCTGGGTGAGTCTGTAGATCCAGGAGGGACAGAGAGAGACTGGAAACTCTACACAGACACAAAGACACAATAGAAGCACCAGCTAAAGACTCAGAAACATTAGATAGAAAACACAATCTCTTCCATTACTAAAGACTCTGTCCTGTTTGTCAGATCTCTGTTACCTGGATGAAATGGATGTGATGGTCTGTGTGTGAAAGCTGCTCCAGCTCAGCGTCTCTCCTCCTCAGATCCTCAATCTCCTGCTCTAGTCTCTTCAAGTGTCCTTCTGCTCGACTGACTGCAGTCTTCTCCTGGTCTCTGATCAGCTGTGTCACCTCAGAGCGGCTTCTCTCGATGGAGCGGATCAGCTCAGTAAAGATCCTCTCACTGTCCTCCACTGCTGCCTGTGCAGAGCGCTGTTAGGACACACAGAGACGCATTAGAACCAGTCCATTCACTCAGCTATTACTGGTCCCTCACACAGCCTGTTCCCCACAGTGGGCTTCAGTGGGACTGAAAGAGCTCCAGCACTGGCTCCTTACGGACTGACTGGAGGAGAGTCCTAACTGAGTCTGAAACAGCTCTTCCAGCAGTTCTTCTGCTCTAAACTCACCTTGTGATACTCTACAGCCTTTCTCAACTTCTGAAGGTCCTTCAGTTTCTTCTGGATTCCCTGCTGGTCTTTTCTTTGCATCTTACCTAATTGTCTCTGTAGGAATAACAAATAAAAAGGAATCTGATAAATCATACTGCATAAAAAGTAATTGCCTCAAGTCAAAAATGAGATCCTTGGGAGATCCAAAGAAGTAACTGCTTGGAAAATGATCTTGGATTATGTAGATATGGATTAAAGATTTGTATAGGCGGCACAACTACTGAGTTCATACCTGTTTCTCAGTCCTCTCTGCTGTAGCTGATACAGTGTCATGGTTTTTGTGTTCATCCATTGTACACAAATAACAAATACAGTGTTGATCAGTACGACAGTAAATCTCCAGTAGTTTCTCATGTTGAGGGCAGATCATCTCCTGAAGTCGTTCAGTGGCATCCATTAGATTGTGGTTTTTACTTTTGAAGAAAAGTTCATGTTGTTTAAGATGGTTTTTACAGTAAGAGTTCAGACACACCAGACAGGACTTGATGGCTTTGTTTTTGTCCCCAGTACAGATGTCACACTCCACATCTCCAGGTTCAGCATAACATTGAGCAGGGCGAGCTTGTAGTTTTGCCTTCTTGAGTTTCTTCACCACTTCAGCCAGCATGGTGTTTTTACCTAAAACAGGTCTTGTAGTGAAGCTCTGTCTGCACTGAGGGCAGCTGTAGACTCCCTTCTGATCATCCTGATCCCAGCAGCCTGTGATACAGTTCATACAGTAACTGTGTCCACAGGGAATGGTCACTGGATTCTTCAGTAGATCCAGACAGATTGAACAACTGAACTGATCCTGAGCCAAAGAAACACTGGATTCTGCCATTTTTTTTTGCACAGATAGAGAGACATCCACAATGTTTCGGCAGCAGCTTGAGCTTAGGTTTCAATTTCTCTGAACTGAAACATTTCCTGGTTTTAAAACGTGTGCAAATGTGCCAGTCATATAATAAACACGACCACTAGAAGGCAGTCTTATACAGAAACTTATTATAACAGTTAAGATAGATAGATAGATACTGTAGATAGTGTGTAGCGGTTCTTCTCTGTAAAAAAATTGAACCAAACTGTTCTCCACCAATGATTCAATGTGGATTGATTGGTCAAACTCCCATGAACCCTCCAGCACCCTGGAAAGGGTATAGAGCTGGTCCAGTGTTCCACGACCGGGACGAAACCGCACTGTTCCTCCTGAATCCGAGGTTCTACTATCAGCCGTATTCTCCTCTCCAATAGACTTTCCCGGGGAGGCTGAGAAGTGTGATCCCCCTGTTGTTGGAACACACCCTCCGGTCCCCCTTCTTAAAAAGAGGGACCACCACCCCGGTCTGCCAGCCCAAATAAACCCATAATAAATGTCCATATTTACATTTGCCCTTCCTACCTGTCTAATACAGAACAATATACAGAACTTTAATAAAGTTATCAAACAGTCTGCACAAGAAATTATTTGGTTCTACAAAAGTTTAGTCAAGAGCGGAGAGTCATTTTCTCTGTTCCCTTTGTTCTTTGATTAAAGGTATAGTGGAGGATTTTCCCGAATTTTAGAAAAGAACCGCCCTCTCCACTTTTTGAAAAAATGCACATGCGCTACACTCTACCTGCTCCGGAGAGGGAACGCCTATTAAATGTGTGCACGAGAGACGGCTAGCATTGCTAATCATAGCTTACATTAACTTTTACTAGCAGTGATTTTAAATGGATTTCTCCAAATAGCATGCCAAACTTTACCTGTCGAGTAGAAACTTCACGACTGAGGCATCAGTGGGAAGCCCAACCTGTGCTTTTAGCGCACGCCAGCGTGTGAAATATTCTCCCAAAAACACTCTGGTCTTGTTTCTTTCTTCAGAGGCCTTTCTCTTCTTGTCATACAATTCGTAGACACTTTTTCTCTTGCGACCCTCAGACATTTTGAAAAAACCCGGTGAGAACGGCGAGCTTCAATGAATGGCTGAAACCGTAGCTCACCACACATATAAGTGCGCATGCGCAGAAAGCAAAAACTAACTAGGGACCTGTGCTTGACGGCCCAGGTAAGGCCGTATGACGGCCTTACGTAAACATATCACCAGAATGATTGACAATTAGGAGGACCAATAGTCTTGATGATCCACCCGGAAAAAGAAAATCCTCCACTATACCTTTAACTTTACTGACAGACAGCATTATTGGCTGCTGTCCCTTTAAAACCAGCCGCTGTTGCACGACACATCTCACACACGCCTCATTCTCTCACAACTCTTTATGTTCATTTAAGACTTTATTTAACTAATTTATGACTGCTCTTGTGAGGATACTCGACGAAACGGACATTTTGGCATAATTGTGTGTGTTATTGTTCGTTTAAGCGCGAAAGAGAACTGTAGGCTATTCTGGCACGCTGTTCTGTGAGCACGATACTGGCGCGTGTCTTTCTGAGTGTCGGGACATTCACAGACAGCGCGTTCTCTTTTGTCTTGTCGTTGTCGCGCTTGAATGGTTTAAAAGCATTTGCATGAATAAGAGCAGGATCATGTAATGTAACGCTACCCAACGAATGACAAAAATTAACAGATCCCGTAAATTGCGTTAAATATTTTAATATTTATATTTAATATTAATAAATTAATATTTAATATTTTAATATTTAAGTCCAGTTTAATACTGGACAAAAATGAATCGCATCACATTGTTAACGCGTTAATGTTGACAGCCCTGGTTTTTAATGTCAATCAAACAACAAAAGATAAGAAATCATCATTTGTAACTTTAATAATGATTAATCTTTATTTGATTTATAGTGAAGATTATATGCAATGTTATTTTACATTTGAGCACTTAATTACATTTTTTGTACCAGAAAACTACTGTTAGACACCTAAATAACCGGATTATTAGGCTATATATTTTTTTGTATCTTTGTTTTATTTATTTGTGATGTTGCTTGTAGTTTGATTATTTCTTATTTTCTTTATTTTTATTTGACAGTAATCCATTTTTCCCTGAACATACCGAACCGTACAGAAACCGTGACCCTAAAACCATGATAAAAACCGAACTTTGTAATTTAAAAGTTCCACCCCTAATAGATAGATAGATAGATAGATTGGTTGATTTATGTTTTTTTATTAATTAATTTAATTAATTTAATTTTACATGTGCGTTTATCAACCTTGAACTTTGAACTGAGCTTCCTGTTTCACAGCTGAGCTTTTAGTTTAACAGCCAGTGAATCAACACAAATAGTTTTGTGTAGATTATCCCGCGCGCCCTCACCACGGGAACAGCAGGAGGTGCGCGCGAGGCTACGGATCTACAGTTTTGCCATTCAAACCGCTCGGGGGGCGGAGCCAACAGGCAGCGAGCCGACTCAGCGGAGTCCCTGCAAACTTGGCAGGAGCCGAAGCCTTCGCTGTTTACCGAGGCGCGTGTCACACCGGCATACAAAGTCACCTCGCGCCGTATCTTTATATCCCGTCCCGAAGCGCGCCTCGCGAGCCCCGGTGTCACTGCGCTCGAGGAAGAGAAAACTTTTTCCTGCTCTCGCGACTGGCAGTGGGACACATGATAGTTCCCAACATCTGTATGGTCTGAAACAAAGACGTGTCTCTGCGCGAGAGAGAAACAAACTGGCTCCAGGGGTCTAGAGATCAGTGAGATGCAGTGAGGGACCGCATGACACTTTTCACTGACACGTATGGCTCGGCTCGTCGACTCCTATGAAGACCTCAGAGATTCATTATTATAAGGACAATGGATAACTTTTTCACCGAGGTAAGTTGGATATGAAAATACTATTTTCATGTTGCTATAAGAAGGATGTTCTGCTGTTTCTGTTCCAGAAAACAATATGTATATATATATATATACATACATACATACATACATACACACACACACACACACACACACACATATATATAGTTTGTATGTATATATGTAGTTTGTTGGATGTTCCGGACTCCCTTACCCTCACATCTCCCTCACTGCCTCGGTTCTGAATGGTTCGGGTCATTCCCAGCGGAGCTCGCAGGCATTTCCTTACCTTTCTTCTCGTTTCCTAATCTACATCCCAGCGCTATTATTAGAAGTGTTCACTGTACGCTGACTGAATTAATATAGTGTTTCATTAGTGATAACTTTATACAAAGCATGGCATTTAGAAATAGCATTTAATAATAATAATAATTGCATAGATTTTGTATTATAAAATAGTGATGTAATATAAATTACATAAATTAAAAAAATATTCTGGTAAAGCTCGGGTAAATAAATGTAACCCTTTATTAAACAAAATAAATGAAATGGAAGATCAAAAACGTCCACCCTGTTAGGCACGTCTGTTTACTTTTTAAAGTAGCCTACTACATTGATACTCTTGTAAATTTTCATTGTCACTGAATTGTTAGTGTATTTTTTTGCTGAATTTATGGAATTATTGTGGAAAAAGTGCTTAACAGGGTGGACAGAATAATAACAGGGTGGACAAGTGTTATAAAGAATGGACGATTTCCTATTGCTCGCGTACAACCAGTTACAATTATAGTTGATTTTGAACTGGATTTAGATGGGAAACAATATGTAAAACATTTCCAACGAACTTTAAATGCACTACTTCTTCAACTTTAAAAATAAATAACTTTCACAATCACTAGTATGTACACTCTCAGTGTCCACTTTGTTAGCTCTTCAGATATAACATGGTCAACACTAACAGGGTGGACATCCTATGCACCGTGTCTGAGCAAAAACAAGCTAACGTAGAAGGTTTATCAAATGAAAAATTGCATGGTTTTTAAAACTGTAATATGATATGATTTTCCTACTAACTTTTTTCACATTCCCCTAAACAGTGTGGACATACTAGGTTGACCACATCAAATTTGAAAGATAAAATTTATAAAAATAGACAGTTAAAATAGTAGAGGAACTCACTCACTTGCCCAAGTTGTTTTCCCTTCAAAGAAGTGATAGCTGCTTTATAATATGATGTCATTTAATTTTTCCAACTTTCATTTAAAGGGAAAGTAGTAAAAAAATAACAAAGTGGACATTAAATTAAGGGACAAGCTAAAAACCTTGATTATAATTGTTAAAATAAATGTAATAATTGAAAAAAAAATATATATACATTAGAGAGAATCATTACTGATACCCAACAATGTAAAAAAAAATTTATTCATTGAAATTTCATGTATAGTAAGCGTTGCTACACAGGCCTGGGAACATAGGAAAAATGGTTATGTGGTGCTTCAAAACGCTGTAAAATGTTTCAAATTATTTTTCAATCAACTTCAATATGCTTAGAGTTCATATGGTGTTTTTTTATGACTAAGATAGGTTTAAAATGAATATTGTTAAACATTTTAAGGCAGTAAGATCATGATCTTTACTGGGGACACATGAATGACCCGAATCCCATGAATGACCCAAATTGTCGTATTTTTTTGCAAATAATACTTTTTTTTACAGCCAGTAAATGTTTTTAGATGTAACATTCAATAAAAATAAATTATAATTCTAAAGTATATTACTGTTATATAATATTTTAATCCATTACTATTTTTATAGAAATGTATGTTATATGGAAATTAAATGAATCCATAACAGTGTTACCAAAAGGTAATTTTGGGGAATACTTGTCAGGACTGGTGTTGATGGAAATGAGACAATAGTATTATTCATCCCTCATGACCTGACTGTGAAATGAGTGCGAGATGATGATCAGTAGCACGAGCCACTCCCTTGTGCCGCTACCACATGAGTCACAAGTGAAGGCTTCTAAAATTGGCTTGAGGTGGATCATTAGTCCTCCAGATTTTGCTTTTCACCTGTGAAGGCGTGGCCTAATTAAATAAATCATCTCAATAAAACTTCTCACCTGTACCAGCTCAGAAGCATGTGCTGCGTCCAAATCCACATACTGCATAGTAGGTACTACATTTGATTTGAAACAAACTAGTTACTACATGTACTTACTATAGTTATAACAGTAAATTATGCATAATTACAAGTAACTAACACTAAATCCGAACCCTAAACATAACTCTCTAGTAAGTACATGTATAATATTACTCGGTACTTATTTGAGTAAGTACATTGTAACTACATCACCTTAAAATAAAGTGTATCCAAGTCCTATATAGTATAAATGTGTGTAGTATGAATACAATTCAGATGTACAAAATCCGCCATGTTGTCACTGTCACGTGACCTACCATCATAAGTTGCCTTGCTTTAATGCTATTAACAAATCCTCTCTCGTGGTCTCATGGGATAGTAAAGTGTCAATCGAAAGTACACTTCAGAATCTCGCCGGAAGTAGTAGGTCATCTGGGTACTTTTCGCCTATGTATTTTGAGTGCTATGTATTCGGATATACCACTCAGTTGGCATACTGTTTTTCACACTATAGGGTGGAATTCGATTCTGGACGCAGCAATATAGACTTTATATTAGGGTTTCAGATGGTCAGAGAGGGAAGCACAAAAAGCAGGGAGCTCCAACTTCACCAGCTTTACATAATAGTGTCAAATGTCCTCCGGCTGCTGCATATCTAGCCTGCGAATCGGTTTCTGGACAAAAGAAGCAGTCTTTAAAAAGAGACAGCGCTGTGTGTGCGGAAACAGATTCAGCCGAAACATGCTTGCGGAATGTGGGGAATAGCTGAGCTCGTGAATGCCTGTCTCACACACGGCTCTTCTACATGACTGACCTAAGAGAGTATGATTCCTGTCTCACACAAACATGTCTAACCTCACAGAGAGAGATTTCACACACAAATCTGCCCTTTAGCCATTTTCTTCAGCTTTTTGGTTTAGCATGGATGCACATGCACACATTTCTGTTTGCAGTTATGGTCGCAGGCATGCATGTCCGTTTTGTTTTAGGTGTGTTTGTTTATGGCCGTTGTTTGCACAGCAGTGTCACTAAGGTTATTGCCTCCCTGCAGTCACTATAGGCGGAGCTTATTCAAAGGTAAACATCTTTATTTTCCTGTGAATTGGCCAATCAGAGTCGCAGGTACTGTTTGACAGTTGTGTTTTAGTGCAGAGGAGTGCCATTCTGGGAAAACAAACACTCCAAGTTATTCTTTTTTTAGTCCTGAAACAAAAGTCTCATTGGATCAGAGATGCTTTGGGTGCAATTGTGAAATCTCATATAATTATGAGAATCTCATAGAATTAACATTAAATTCTCTTTAAGGTTATAACTCTCTGTCATCTTTTTTTTTTCCTGCTAAATTGTCATTAGTATTTAAGCAGACAAACACAGAGGTCTTAGTTATTTAAAGTAGTGAAACACAAAGGGGTGGAGCTTATTTAGCACCTGGCGTACAACAGCCATGAGACACTGTACACATTATTTAGCTAGTTTAAGTACCATAGACTTCTAGCGTTTTAAAGAAAATTTATGTGCATTTTTAGAGTAAAAAATGATAATATATTATTATTAAATATCATATATTTATTAATGTTCACTGACATCCCCAAAGGGAGGTTTTGTAACATTTAAATAACTTAAAATTAAGTTATTTTATAATATCTATAACAATTTGAATAAATGTTAGATTTTGTCCTCCAAGTAAACCCCCCACACACTTGGCCATGTACCCCCTTCTGGTTTCCTCATCTGCTTGGTCAAGTAATCCTTGTCTGTCTCACAAACACACACACACACACACACACACACACACACACACACACACACACACACACACACACACACACACACACACACACACACATTAAATCTTGTGAGTAGCTTAATGATTACACAGTATAGTGATTCAAAGCTGCTTTTAACAAGGAACTCAGAACAGGAAAAGCCCTCAGCGTCTACACTGATAAAGAGAACTAGAGAAATACTGGAAGAGAAAATGTTTTTTGTTTTATTTGTTCTTTTGTTCTAAAAGTGTGTGTGTTCCATATTTCTGTTAAACAGACAGTTCACGCAATTTTTTTTATTATTTACTTACCCTCATGTTGTTTCAAACTTGTATGACTTTCATTTTTCATTTAATCTAAAAAGGACACATTTTGAATGATGTCCTGAATGAATGGGGACTGGTGCTTTCAAGCATCAGGAAGAAAGCAAAAGTGCCATAAAAGTACGCGTTATGACTCATGTGTGATATGCCAAGTCTTCTGAAGGCATATGAGAGCTTTTGGTAAGAAATAGACAAAATAAAATTACGTTGTTATCTACTAATAATCTTCTCTAGTGAGAGATAATTTCACTCCGATATGTGAACAAATGATTCAGACTATTTTTTTAACCAGATCAGCTGATTCTATGAAATGATCTGACTTAAGAGTGATTCTTTTGAGTCAAATAGCCACTGATACTTTCATGAACTCAAGGAAAGCTAGGCCAGATGTCGAGAAAGTGTGCATTATATTTTTATATAGGTGTGTATTATATAAGTCTTCTGACAAGTTGAATGGATTTACTTTCATAGTGCTTTTTCATATATTTTGAATCTTGAAAGCTTCAGGTCTCTATTTATTGTAATTGCATGGAAATCATTGACCAGGTCATTCTCCAAATCTCCCCTTTTGTTGTCCGTAGAAGAAATAAAGTCATACAAGTCAGGAATGACATGAGGATGAGTAACTGATGACAGAATGTTCTTTTTAGGGTGAACTATTCATGTAATCTTGAGTCATTTCAATTAACATGCAAAGCCTAATTAGTCTGTTTGTTCCCGAATGGCAAAATCATTATAATAACTAAACAAAGAGGAAGAAAACAAGTGAACTTCCCTTTATGATTCATCACAACAATTGCCATCTCTGAGGCCTTTAAACTGCCAGGTGCAAAGTACGTCTATGTGCGCATGCATACATGCACGAAGATGGTCTTTGTCTTTGTTCTGCGTAGTTTATACAGCTCTCTTTCCCTCGTTCACTCTTGTCGTGAAGTATAAACACACATTTTTCACTGTAGGAGAGAGAGAGAAAATGAGCGTGCTTTGGAAAAGTAGGTCAGGCAGCCATGCAGGGTATATGTGCGTGTTTGAGGGGGTTGGATTGGCGAAATAAGTTATATGTTGAGGAGACCAGTCTGACTCTGAACACCAAGTCCGGGTCACCCTGCATGTGAGAGAGCTAAAGTTTTGGATCTTTGGGTTGGAAGTATGCAGGAATGCCCTTCATCACTGGTCTGCCTTCCTGTTGACCCAAACGATATCTGATCCCTCACTTCCTGCAGCCAAATGAGAGAAAGAAAGGGGGACAGAGAAAGAGAGCTATGGAGAAGTGTGGGTGCGCGTGTGTGTGTGTGTGTGTGTGTGTGTGTGTGTGTGTGTGTGTGTGTGTGTGTGTGTGTGTGTGTGTGGTAAGCTGCTCTAAACATGCTCGGTAAGCAGCATTGAGATTACAGAGTAACTCTGGTCTGTTTCATCCTTTACTCCGCCCAGCCTGACCGCCCTCCAAAACTCTGATATTATTTTAAGAGTTTAGATACACAATACAAGGACAATCTCGGACATGTATGCACACAGCGCACTTTTTAACTTCAAAGTGAAGTTTTTCTTTCATCTGAACATGAAACAAAATTAGAAAGTCATTGATGTTTGATTTGGATGTCTTTGTGCATAAGTTGTGTGTGTGTGTGTGTGTGTGTGTGTGAGATGTTTTAGTTGGATTGCTACCTGTTTAAATCTGTGATTCCTTTGAGCCGTCTATTTTAGTACAGGAAGTGAATATTGGCCAGAAAACCTGGCAGATACACTACCATTCAAAAGTTTGGGGTCAGTACGCTTTTTTTTTTATTTTGTTTTTTTTAAATAAAATTTATCAAGCAAGGACGAAAAATTGATCAAAAGTAACTTTAAAGACTTTATATTCATCCTGAAAAAACATATACCATGGTTTCCACAACATTATTAAGCAGCACAATTGCTGTATACAGTAAGAAATAAGAAATGATTCTTGTGCAACAAACCAGCATAATTAGATTTAGAATAAAGGATCATGTGACACTAAATTCAGTTTTGACATGGGAATAAATGACATTATAAAATATATTAAAATTGAAATTAGTTATTTTAAATTGTAATAATATTTCACAGTATTACTGTTTTTACTGTAGTTTTGATCAAATAAATGTGGTCTTGGTGAGCATAAGAGGATTCTTTCAAAAACTGTTAAAAGAAAATGTAATGACCCCAAACTTTTGAAAATACATTTCTTTATTTTTCTCTCACTCTTCCTCTGTTCTTTTCTATTAGTAGAAGTTTTTTTTTTTACATTGTGTCAAATAACACAATTAGTATAGAAATATTTTAAGGATTTAATACACATTTGGATTGGCCAGTTTCCAATTGGACTAAAGCATTTACACGACTGTAATTGAGCTTTTAAAGTGCTTGTAAACATACTCATAAAAGGTTTTTGTGTCATTTAAAAAGGTAAGCTGGAAATGTTTAAGCACACAGAATGTTTTTGACTTGAGAGAGACAATTATGAATGTGATTGGAGTATTTCTAAACTGTAATGTGTGAACGTCTGGCTGCAGTCATAAACTGGTTGAGCAGTTTTAATCTTCTAATGTTTGCAGATAAACACAAGGCATGGTCAAAGCTGCTTAACTCGAAATATGCTTCTGTCAAGGAAACCAGACACACACACACAAGTTCAATGTCTTAACCACCATAGACACATTCCCGGATGTCCCCAAAGTGAGATTTTGTAAGATTTGGCAATCTTCTGGGGCATTTTCGTCCTTTTAAGTAAATCCACACATACTAAAAAACATAATGAAACAATGAACAATTCAAAAGTTTCTTAACATTAATTTCTTAACATGGCTCAAGAGATGAACTACACATTAACCTATCTTGTGGAGAAATGTGTGTTCTTTCGATTCACCATTAAGTGCTTGAGTCAAATGTTGGGAAACTATGTCATGCGTCCTGGTTTACTGCAGAGATGGTGAATTGGATTAGAGGCCTGGAATTCCTGAGATAAACTTGGTTTAGAGAGAAAAACAGCTTCCTGTTTGTGTGGCTTAGAGATGCACTAACTTGATGGGGATGACTCTGAGTTTTGAGCTTTTAAAGTCATTTGAAAATCCAATACAGAGTTGATCCCTTTTCAACAGTAAACACTGACTGTTACTACTCAAAACTGTTACTACTTATTGCAACGGCATGCAGTCCTTATACTGCATGCCGGGAAGGATCAGTCATCTTTAAAAGTGTGATTTCCTCCGTAATTCTTATATTATATATTTCTTAATGTATTTTAATATTTAATGAACACAATGTGTAAAATCATGGTCCCATACGTGAAGTCTCCCATTGTTTCTTGCTCTATTTTTTTCTTCTTCTTCTTTTCAGTTTGTCTTTGCTTTTTACAGCTACTAACTTTAGCTGACCAGTGGCAGGTTAACAGTACTACAAGTGTGCATATGTTGTTAGAAACCATGAAGATGTGCACGTGACAGCAATCAGAGAGAAAATTACTTAAATTGTCCATTTCCTCTACAGACTTTTGTCTTTCTTACCAAACCAAAGTTTTTTCTGTGGTTACTGTAGCCTTTTAGTATTTTTATTAAAAGAATAATCTTTACTCTTGGGCTGCAAATAACTTTATCTGTCAATTTATGTAATCAGGTAATTGGACAAAAAGCCTAATTGTATTTCCAATATTGTACTGAAATAATTTCACTTCTTGCCCAATGCTTTATCAAATAATAGCCTATGCAAATTGAAGGCCATAAAAAAAGAAAAGCTAAAAACAATAGGATGGTCCTGTCCAAAACTCATGCCATTAGATAAGTCAATGTTGCTCGAACAAACAGTGTTTTGACACACTTTCCGTGGAAATCAGTCTAAGAATGGCTTGGCAACGTATAGTTGTTTCTGCATATTATGCTGGGATAGGAGAAAGTGTTCAACTGTGTGTGTCCAGCTGCACAGCTGTTCTGTTGCAGTTCAGTCTGATCATTCAGCAGTTCTGTGTGTGTGTGTGTGTGTGTGTGTGTGTGTGTGTGTGTGTGTGTGTGTGTGTGTGTGTGTGTGTGTGTGTGTGTGTGTGTGTGTGTGTGTGTGTGTGTGTGTGTGTGTGTGTGTGTGTGTGTGTGTGTGTGTGTGTGTGTGTGTGTGTGTGTGTGTGTGTGTGTGTGTGTGTGTGTGTGTGTGTGTGTGTGTGTGTGTGTGTGTGTGTGTGTGTTTGTGTGTGTGTGTGTGTGTGTGTGTGTGTGTGTGTGTGTGTGTGTGTGTGTGCGTGCGCGTGAGAGTGTGTGTGTGTGTCTGTGTGTGTGTTTCCGCTCTTCTAAGTTATAAAGTACTGTTGAGTTTATATGCCACTACATGAATAAGAGGTTGAGACAGTGGATGACAGGGTAACAATGGGGAATTTTTAATAGTTAATAATCTTAATTACTGTTCTTAAGAGTAATTTTTCAGATTCTCAAGACTTTGAGTGAGTTTTATCATTCCACAGTTTGAATTTAAACTTGTAATTTGTACTGTGGTCAAACATAATCACTTTGTTTTGTTCATGTTTAATTTGATTTATAGATTCAGTCTGATGTTTTCAATGTGAAAAACAGAGTTGTAAATTCTACATTTAGTACATGTGCGCATAGTGTATACAACTGCAATACCCACAATGCAGAGTGGCACTGGACCGAAAACAGTGCTGCAGTGTTTGATGCAGTGCCGATAGTATGTATAAGTGGGGAATGGGGTTAAAGTTCAACTGTGTCTGCTTCACTGGGGCCTCACAGCCAGTCATGCCTGTTCAGATCACCATGTGTTTCTTCCATCAGCATGTACACTAATAGAGTGTGTGGTGTGTGGTGTGTGGTGTGTGTGTGTGTGTGTGTGTGTGTGTGTGTGTGTGTGTGTGTGTGTGTGTGTGTGTGTGTGTGTGTGTGTGTGTGTGTGTGTGTGTGTGTGTGTGTGTGTGTGTGTGTGTGAGTGTGTTTGTGTGTGTGTGTGTGTGTGTGTGTGTGAGAGAGAGAGAGAGAGAGAGAGAGAGAGAGAGAGAGAGAGAGGGAGGAATTTACTCTGAATTAGAGTTATTGGTAATTATACCTTTTTGACCTAATGTACAAACAGTCCTGATGAGGAGAGCCTTCCAGAGGAAAATGAGATTGCTCAGACTCAGAGGTTGATCGTTTAGTTTTAGGACACTTAATAAAGTTTATAGTTTCATTTGAGTATTAACTTTGCCATCATTTGGATAAACAAAAATTGACAGTTCTCTCCGATATGTGAATCTTTTGAGTTGACAGAGTAAGAGTTTAGAGTTACAAAATTCATGTAGATACTTTAGCATAGCTCAGATGATTTTATCTTGGAAAATTTGATGAGAAATATTTGAGAACATATAGAAATCTCTGATATTTGATTGCAAACTTTGGTACCTTAGCAAATATGAGAACAGTTTGAGATGAGATCTGTTCTTAAACTTTAGAGGAGACACATGTGAGACCAATCTCTATTTGTTCTCCATTGTATGTCACTGCTGTGACTGTGTAGAAACAATTGAGATACTACAGAGATCTTATTTGAAGCTTCTGCAGTGTATGCGGACTGTTCTCAAACAGGTCCTTTAATCATTTTAAACTTCATTTAAAGATACATAACTATAAATAACAAACTATTGTTTAGTGATTTTTTAAATTTCAGCACTTGATTTTACAAACAGTTGTTTGTATTTTATCATTTTTGCAGTTGTTCGATGATTTTTCTTTCCCATAGGATGTTCTTAAACATGTCCTTTACCATTTACAATTTCATTTCGAGATCCAGAATTACATCCAACAAATGGTTTTAGAACAGTTGTTTGTGTTTCTGCTATTGTCAGTATGTTGCTTACCAGTGTTTGTGTGCTTGACAGGGTTGTCGTGTGTGGCTCTTGGTGGAGGATCATTATGTCCCGAGTACTGTGGACTCGTGCTCTGGTGGAGTGGTGGTCTTTAACACCGACTATGGACAGGTAAGTGGGGGTGGGTGTATGCATTACACAGGAACGGTGGCATAACATCTGCTCTGTGCACCTCAGATCAACAAGGCACTGCTGAACAGGTGGTGTGCTCTCACTTTACACAAACATACTTGTCTGTGCACCCGTCTGTTTAGAAGAGACCGTGTTGCCATAGAGTCTGTCAGGTACACAAACTCAAATATAAGCCGGCATGTCAACCGAGCAGTACCTGTGTTTGTTTTACTACGGAGCCCCTCACATGACATGCAGGAAAAATCTGTGTATCGTGACCTCGAATTAACAAATCGTTCCAATGACTTATTAATACGTCAGCACGTTTTACTAATTCATTCCCTCTTTTTAAGTAAATAGTGTGCATGATATAATAATTTGTTCCCTCGTTTTTCAAAATCGTGTGCACAATATAATAATTTATAATAATTTATTAGTACATTTATTAGTAGTTGTGGTCAGAATTAAAATAAAATAAAATTATTGGTAAATATGATCAAAGATGGAATACAAACTAAATCTGCATTGTTTATTCTTTTGATCTTTTGGTCCAAAAAAATGGCAAAAGTCTAACTTTTCATTAAAGTAAAAGAATTGAAAGTGGTGGGGGGGGATTATAAGATTTCTAGCAGAGGCCGTCAGGTTTAGATTTTTTATCTGTTGGTATTTGCTACAATCCATGATGTATCTGAACAAGACGTCCAGGACCTCCAGCAAAAAAATAGGCCCACAACATTAAAGATCCAGCAGGATATTTAACCGTGGGCATGGAGGACTTTTTATCCCTGTTTGCAGCAAGCCCATCTGGTGGGTTTGCTGCCAAAAAGCTCTTTTTTTTAGTTTCATCTGACCACAGAACCAGGTCCTTTTTTAAGATCCAGTCGTGTCTGACAAACGCTGGAGTTTGTTTTTGGATGATCGAGGAGGATTTTTCTTGAAACCCTTCCAAACAACATGTGGTGATGTTTGATTTTTTGTTTTAAGGCTTTCTGACTCCAAGAAGACTCAACTAATCTCTGCAATTCTCCATCTGTGATCCTTGGAGAGTCTTTGGCCACTCAAACTTTCCTCCTCGCTGTGCATTAGTACGATAGACACATGTCCTCTTCCTGGCAGATTCGTTACATCTTTAGTTGATTGGAACTTCTTAATTATTGCCCTGATGGTGGAAATGGTCATTTTCAATTCTTTAGCTATTTTCTTACAGCCACTTTCTATTTTGTGAAGCCCAACAATCTTTTGCTACACATCAGAACTATATTCTTTGGTTTTACTCATTGTGATGAATGATTAAGGGAATTTGGCCTTTGCGTTTCCTCTTATTTATACTTCTGTGAAACAAGAAGTCATAGCTAGACAATTTCATGTTCCTAGTCACCCTGGTGTGAAAAATGTAAATATTAATGGGAATATACTGCAGAGATATTTTACTCATAAAAAATGATAGGGGTGCCAATATTTTCCCCCCACTTTCAATTCTTTTACTTCAATGAAAGGTTAGATTTTTGCGAATTTGTTGAATGAAAGATCGAAAGGATAAACATTGCAGATTTATTTTTACAGCCATCTTTGGTCATATTTACCAGGGGTGCCATTAATTCTGTCCACAACTGTATATATATGTGTGTCTTTGCAGGGCTTTGCAGGGCTCCGTATTTTACTGTGTGTTTTTCTAATTATTTGAGTCTGTTTATCATATTCTTGCGTGTGCAGTCAAGCACACACACATTTCTCATGTCTCTGGCTTCTGTTTCTGGTCTATAGGATCATCTGCAGCCAGTCTGTTACCTTCAGGATCCTTATAGTTTATTAAAGCAATAAACACCTTCTGTGAATTCAGTGCATTACAGTGATTTTTTATTATTATTATTATAAAAAATGGTTTTATGCATTGATTTTAGCCTTATTGTTTTAATAAAAAAGCATAAACAGCCATGTGTCATATAAAATAATCACATTTATAACTAATACATTTATTATGATAATGTTCTGTCAGCTGATCATTATTTTTGTCTTTTATTTTGAAGAAGAAATGACCAAATAAATAAAATGGTAACACTTTACACAAGGTCTCATTTGTTAACATGTATTAACTAACATGAACTAACAATGAGCAATACATTTGTTACAGTATTTATTCATCTTTGTTAATGTTAATACATGTTAACATTTGTTAATAAAAATCCAGCTGTTCATTGTTTATTCATGTTAGTTCCCAGTGCATTAACTAATGTTAGCAAATACAATATTTGATATTAGAAAATGTTAAAATTAACATTAACTAAGATTAATAAATGCTGTATAAGTATTGTTTATTCTTAGTTAATGTTAACAACAGTAGTTAACTGATGTTAACTAATGAAACCTTATTGTAAAGAGTTATACCAATAAAATAAATGCACATTAAATATTGAATATAGTGCTGAAAATAACTGCTTAAACCAGGTCTGAGCTGGTTTGCTGGTCTTAACTCGTCTGCAAGCTGGTCTGACCTTCTGGGGGGTTTTTTTTTCCGAATGGATTTTTATTATAAGAGAAGAAAGAGAGTGCCAAGTGACATGAGAGTCTCACGACTAGTACAGCCATGTATTAAATTAGTTAAATCAGGATAACGGAAAATTATACAGTTTTGGCATTCATTCATTATGCAAAATATCCCAACTTTCCATTAAAAAGCATTAATCTTGAATTCAGTTGACATGCCATCACAGATGTGTGGTATGCAGTGCATATTTTGACAATTACAGTGACTTTAATTGTGGCTTATCCAACCAGACTTTAGAGCGGTAACATATCATAATCTAAAAAAAAAAATAATAATCTTTGTATATTGCTCTCTTTTTTGTTTCTCTCATGGTCATTACACAAATATGCAAACAAATGCTCAATAATATGCATTCAAATGTGTTTTGTTCAGGTGTACACCTACAAACAGAATGCTGTGAGCAGGCAGAGGGTTTATCCAATGCACAGCAGCAGTATCACTGGGGTCGAGGACATGGCAACCCTACAGGACCTACACGACGGGGCCATTCTACACAACCTGCAGCTCCGCTACACACACAAGAGCATATATGTGAGCAAACACACTAAAATCACACCTTAACCATCTCATTTTTTTGTTCATCAAGCATGCATTGTGTGTGTACGAGTGTGTGAATGTTTCAGCTGTGGTGAAAGACATATTTGTCAAGGATACAGGGTTGTTGTGCAGGTGGCTGGATGGCTTTCTGCTCTTTAATGTGTCTGTCAAAGTAAAATATATTTGCTTAATTACACGTCTCTCTCCCTTTCACTCTTTTCTTTATACTGCCTCTTTGAGCCTTTACTCACAACAGTGTACTGTGTTCTTCTTTGGGCCTGGTTCAGCTGTGTTCTGTGTGTGTGTGTGTGTGTGCGTGCGCACATTGTCGGGATGTGGGCTGTGCCAAAAGCAGTTAGTCTTGTTCCAGATTTCCAGACTGACTCTAAGGAACAGAGTTAACATGCTACTGCTGACTCTCTGAATAACATCGACACCCTGAAGTCTTTATTTCTACAGATCTGCATCAAGTCCATTTAATACATGATTAGAGATTGTATGTGTGTGCATTTAGGGGGACTTCCAGGTTAATGTCTTCACTTCTGTGTAGTTGTATTAATAGGGATAGTTCACCTCAGAATTCTGTCATTCTGACATAATTTACTCACCCTTGTGTCATTCCAAACCTGTTGGAGTTGCTTTCTTCTGTGGAACAGTAATGAATAAAATGTATTAAAGAATGTCCTTGTAGCTCTTTTTAACATAATAAATGGCTTCCATCATGGACTGAGGCTGTCATGCTTTAAAAAGGACACAAATGCTCCATAAAAGTATGAAATCTTGCTTAACTGGATTAAGGATTCATTGAAAACATATGATTTAAAAGAGTGATATGTGCGCAAATCGAACACGATGCTTCTCTCATGAATGTGCCAAGAAGAGCTAGGGCAGATGTCAAGACTTTCAGTGAAAAACGACTTAAATTTCAGTCTGCTCCTCACGCAGCGCTATCGTATGCCTTTACAGCACATGAGACTTTTTTTATAGTGCTTTGATGGAGCTTATTTGTCATTGCAGAGCTTGACAGCGCAAAAATAGTGGCCATGGTAAGATCCGCTAAAAAATGTAAAACAACACACTGATGTCTGTAAATTATGTCAGAATTTTCATTTTATGGTGAACTGTTACAGCGTTTGAACATTTTCATTATGAGTTTACAGTGTGAAATGATATGAGATATGTCCTGTCATTGAGTTGTTTTATTTGTCAAACATAATGAAGACAAAAAAGTGTGGACAGTAATTGGGATTTTTCATTGCTACCACATAATAATAATGTAAGAATAATAATTTAAACTTTCATCTTCATGTACAGATACAAACATAACCTGTTTTGTCCTGTCATTGAGTATTATGACGTAATGATACAGGAGTCGATCCAGGAGACGACTCCTATCTCTCTGTCTGCCTCTGCTGTCTGTGACGGGAGGCCGTGTGATTGGATCAGTTTGAGTGTGAGCTAACCAGTTAGCTAAGAGTGTGGGTGTGGTCTGCAGATATGAGATGGCTATCACAATAATGACAGTTACCCACTTATCATGAGAAAATACACACTTCCTCTTTCGACATTACTTTTCTCACACCTTGTTATTGGTTAGAAAAAGGACTTTAAGGACTAAATTGTATATATATAAACATAGCTTTAGTGACATATCTTCTTACAGCAATTTTGCTTAATAACCTAATAACATGTAATGTATATGCCTTTAATATGTTCAATTATCAGTTGAATTTCAAGCAAAACCCAAGTGTCACGATTACATTTTTAATAAAACAATGCATTCATCAACATTTTGACAGTTTAATGAATGTCAAATTTCTTTGTCACATGTCGATTTATGTTTTGATGCCAAAACTAGGATAGCAGCTTAAAATTGAAATTATTATTATTTGCATATAACATTAAAGTTTGTATTTATAAATATGTGTGCATATATGCATCTGTGTGTATATGTATATATACACACACAGACATATATATAATATATACTATATATAAAAACAAATATATAAACACACATACAGTATATAAAGACAAACTTTTGTGTTAGATGCGATTAATCGTGATTTATCAATTTGACAGTACTAACACATTTTTCTTCATTGTCCAATAATAACCAATGTAATATACATGTGCAAGACTAAAGCGCTTTCACAAATTCGCGTTTTTGTTGTTTACACAGAGACGATAATGGTATCATTTTCAAAAACTTGCACTTTGAAACTCATTTTCATAACATTTTCACATTTTCAGGCCGTTGTCGTATGAATGAATGACCAAAATGCATAAAAAGTTTTCGTTTTTAGTTGAAAACGGCATCGTGTAAATGGCCCCTAAATGTTCGCATATAAAATCACACTAAAAACTATCTCAACCCATCCTCATTTGTAAACCTAAAGAATTGATGGGCTAGTTAGGACAGCCGCCACAGGTCTGCTAAACTGATTGGCTAATTGGTGACATATGGGAGCAATCAGAACGAATTAGGGTGTTATTTGTGTGTGGTGTGTGTGTGGTTTGTTTTTGGTGGTCTACGAAATGTCTTCTGTAACTTCTATATTATATTAAAAATTTATTAATAAAATCACAGATAGTTTGTTTACCTATTACTAAGGTTAAAGTTATTAGTGTCAGTACAAATAAATTGTAACATTCTCCATGCCAATAAAAACATACAAGTCATGATGAAAATAACAGCGTCTGGTTGAGCATGTGTGTGTATTTCATCTTCTGGAATGTGTGTCTCGGTGAGATCCGATTCCACAGCATTTAAAACACAAAGACGTTTCTCTCTCGCTCTCACTCTGATTATAAACAGCTGTGGACTTTTTTTTGGGCTTACATTTGGACAGAAAATGCTAGAGCAAGTTCCCACATCAAACACACACATACACACACACAAGGGGGGCTGGTGATCCAGAAAATGTCTTTTGCATGTGAGGTTTACCTCCTTTTCATTTTATTGCTCTCTCTCTCTCTATTTCTTTTTCAGCCTCTCTCTTTCCTTGTAGTGCAAGCATGTAGCAGGAAATAGTTCTGCTTCAGTTGGGCCGGATCATGTTTCAACTCTCACCCTACACACTCGTTTTATTGAGAGGGTGTGTGTGTGTGTGTGTGTGTGTGTGTGTGTGTATAATGTGTCTGAGTTTATTATGCATCACTATGCATAGCACTCTCTCTCTCAGCTGTCTCTCTAGACTACAATCTCCTTTTTGCTTCTGTCTGTGCACGTCAAACTACAATTCTGTTATCAGTTTATCACCATCAAGTTGTTCCAAATCTATATGAATTATTTTTTTCTGCTGAACACAAAAGAAGATATTTAAAAGAATATGGGTAACCAAACAGTTTATAGGCCCCTTTGACTTCCATAGCATGGGGGAAAGAAATACCATGGAAGTCAATGGGGCACATCTACTGTTTGATTTCCGACATTCTTCAAAATATCTTCTTTTGTGTTCAGCACAAGAAAGAAATTCATACAGGTTTGGAACAACTTGAGGGTGAGTAAATGATGACAATTTTTATTATAGGTGAACTATCCCTTTAAAGATATTAGTAGCACCATTGGACTGAGCCCAACAAAAACAGCAATGCACACATTAATGTCGTTCACTCCCAATTAAACCCCTCAGTGTGCTGTTATACACATTTGCAGACACACCCAGGGGAGGTTATGGGAAGGACGTAGCTGCTGTAGACCTTCATTGCATTTCTGAGGTAGCACTTGTGGAGACAAAACCCTCTTGGGGGCATTTGGGGGATTTCACTGGGGTAGTATTTCACACTTTGGCTGAGTTCGATATAGCATACTATCATATCACTCTTACTATTTCTGCCATATCTTTATATGGTTGAAATAGTGAGAGTAGTATGCTTTTCCAAATTCAGCATTGTCTAAAGGGGGTTTCACACTGGGCACGTTTGCTGCGGCCCGAATCCAAGTGCGATTGTTACCTCTGTAATAATTTGGTGCTATTGTGCACAGCAGAGTGAAGAACACTTGGGTGTTTTATATGTGGCAGCTTTCTGCTGCTTGCTGACAGACAACTTTTGAGGAGACAGCGGATTGCGAGCCATTAATTTGTCGCTCAGATTGCGCTCACTCTGCACTATTACACTGCATGCTCAATCTCGGCCGTATCCAAGGTAAACCATGACCACTGTCATCTCTTATATGTGTTCTGTTGAACTAATGACGTTGTCATCGACTAAAATGCATGCACAGGTTAATTTATTTCCTGAACAAGTGCAGACATGAGCCAAGGTTGTATTCACATTTGGCGTGAAGTGCGCCACAGTACCATTGCAACCGAATTCAGACCACCTCCTACATCTAGTCTCGGGTTCGGTACAACAGTGCATTCCAGTGTTTGCATGGCAGCTTTCACATTACTAATTTTCCATGCAAACCGTGATCTGTTTCGAACTTAAGCCTCATTCAGGAAATCTATGGCTATCCGCTTGTTAAGTCATGACATATTGAATACTGTTTCAGGATCCAACTGTAAGGCTGGAAGCTTACGCTGCTATTTTGAACCAATAATCGTAACAAAAGGCAGTTGAAGGATGACGTGTATAATTCAAATATTTATATGACTCCATTAAAGTTGTTGTTATTCTTTAACCTCTTATTCTTTAAAGGTCTTTCTTAGAACTGAGAGGAAAATGTAGGATTTAACCTGAACGTTTAGATAATGAAAGTTACCACTTTAGCTTTCAACATCATCAGTGATAAAAGGAAAGATTCTCAAAGCCTTTAAAGCAGGCATAGTTATTTATTAAGTTACATGTTTAAATATACAGACAGTAGAATGGAACAATACTGTATAGAAAACTTAGTTGTGCAGAGGAGGCCGTAAAAGCCTTTCTCGTAGTATGAGGTTGCGCACTGGTGTGCAGGAGTGGCGGGGTTAAAGCCTTTCTCCCAGATCAACAGTTACCTTTCCTTCTTATACCCTGAGCAAAGCATTGTTAAACATAAGTGGAATACCAACACCAAAAACGACCGACAGGAAACCAAAAGATGAGGCAAATGTGTGGTGATCAAGAGGGGGAGAAGAACATTAACATATTCTCCTCAATGCATGTTTAACCAATAGTACCTAGACTGTACATTAGGATACTTAAATATCTCTATTAAGTTCTCCACCATTCATTTCAGTTTATAAGCTGTCAGATGAGACCAAACATGGCATAGTTACATATTAGAACACACCAGTAAATAAACAGTATGTAGTTGAAAGCATATGCCCTGTGAAGCAAATGGTACAGACGTGTCATTGAGGTGCAAATGACTCTGTCTCTCCTGACAGAACCATCCTGTGCCTGGAGTGTCCCAACAGTCCTCAATCAGCATATTGATGAAATCCCTTGCACTAGATATGCATTAGCATACTGTGATGATGAAGGTCATTGTGACACGTTTAATACACATGTATACTTCTAAAAGGCTTTTTGAAGTACTAGGGCAGTAAAGAGTTCTGCCCATATTTGCTCAGCCCTACAAATCCCTCCTCAGTGTATTTTAAAGGGAGAATAATCAATTGCCATTTATGAGCACCATTATAGCACACATTTAAAAAGCTATTAAAAGAATTTAAGTGTACACTGCAATTTTAAGCTAATCTACTGGTGGGAAAAACCATTGTTCTTATACAGTTTTACATCCTACTTTAAAAAAAACAATAGACAGTATATATTGTTCAGTATTTGTTTTTAGCATACCAAGCATAGATTCTGTCACCTACACTCTGAAACACCAGTGCAAAAAACAAAACAATTACTTCATCTGTCCTGTACTAAAAAAGAAAAGGGAATCCCACCAGCCCATTCAGAACAAACTAATAACACCTGTGTCTCAAGGAGACGGCTTTCCCTCTTCTGAGGACCACACTCTGACAGCTTAACGTCTACATAAAACTTCCTACTATACTGTACCTGTTTTTCATTTGCCTCTTGCTGAATTACAGTCCAAAAATATTACTATAAAACCTACTGTGGAAATTCATGTTGCTGATTTGACTGAGCAAACCTCATAAACGAGACATGCAAAGGTTATTGAAAGTGTCATCCTTTGTAGATTCTGTGGGAGAAATTAGATTTTGACAGTCATTCCCATCAGTAGAGTCACATTAGCAGGAAACAGCTACAGATGTTCCAGCCTTAATAAGTCTTTATTGTTTCTTTCTTCTGCAAAACACAAAAGAAGATATTCTGAAGAATGTTTCAACTGTTTTTGTCCATATAATAAAAGTCAGTGGGGTACAAAACAACATTGGATCCCACTGATTTTTATTATATGGACGTTTTTCAAAATATGTTCTTTAGTGTTTCACCAAAGAAATTCATACAGGTTTGGAACGACATGATAAATGTGATGTTATTTCCATCAAGATGTGCATACATTTTTGGTCAAGATCTTATATTGACAATGCATTGAGTCAAGCACTCTGTAAAGTTTACTTCAGCACATCCCAAAGACTTTCAATGAATTTAAGGTCTAGACTCAGATGTACCAATTCATGTGTGAACATGATTCTTCATGCTCCTTCCCAACCATTCTTTCACAATTTGAGCCTGATGAATCTTGACCTTGTCATCCTGGAATATGGCCATGATGTGTTTTCCTACATGGTTGTTTAAGAAATGAAAAACTACACACTCTATCAGTTAGGGGTAGAAGAACTGTTGCAAAAACATAGAATATGTTAGAAACATAATAATCTTTGCAATAATGATCCAATCTAAGGGGCAGATTTACTAAACAGGGCAAATTAGGAATTCCAAAACAGCGCCGATGGGAGGGGAAAGTTCTGCGCGTGATCTACTGATGACGCGCAGAAGAACACAGACGCAGTACGATTATTTCCATAATGACCAACGCAATCTACTAGGTAGCGTCTGGTTTAAGACTTGCTTTTTTTGGGTTGGTAAATAATGGCGCCAGTACATTGATGAGAGCAAACCTTAGTAAATCACCTTGCATGATTAATTTAAATACTCTCCTCCCATAAATTTTGCTCCTGAAAGGGAAACTCCTACAAATGCATAAGCAATAAGCTCAGCCGCAAAAAAACTTTTGGTTTAAATTTGACCTTTAGCTTTAAATCTGGCCCATAGACTTTTAAGCATTTGCCTATTCAAATTCAAACAACACCTTTTTTTGTGGCTGTGCAGTGCATATTAAATCTGGTTTTATATCATATTAATTCAAATTTCATCTTCAGTCATACATGTATATATGATAATACGTATGATATGATGAGAAGAGAAATGCAGGAGTGTATCACAAGTCCTAAACTCACCTGAACATTTGACCGTTTAGGTGCCAATTTGCACTTATTTGGTATTCAAATCAAAACATCTCAACAACCAATCCGATCTTTGCATCAGTGGTTAGAAAAGTAGGTCAGTAGACACCAAAACACAAGCACATGTGCACATGCTCACAGACACATGCAGAGGGTGTTTGTAAAATATGGTTGTTCAAACTTGTGTTTCTACTTTCCTCATCCTCTGTCTGTCTCTCCATTCTTCTCTCTGTTTGCAGACGTATATCGGCTCTATTTTAGCAGCAGTAAACCCTTATCAGAGTCTGTCAGGGCTGTATGATGGCCCAGCTGTAGAACGATACAGTCGACATCACCTGGGCGAAATTCCCCCTCACATCTACGCCATTGCAAACGAGTGCTACAGATCGATGTGGAAGCGCTCCAACAACCAGTGTGTGCTCATCAGGTGTGTTTCTGCATGCATTTAACAAACCAGTGGTTTCAGCGAGCCTCATTTTGAATGCTCTGAAATGAGTTTTATCGCTTGCGTTCTCATTTTAATTTAGTTTTTTTAGACCGTCTGACCTTAAAGTTTTCCACCATGACCTTAACCCTCACCTCTGACCTCTCACTACGGTGTGAGGTCAAACTCATGGCTACCTGACAGCACTCATTACTCAAGCATGCAGAGGTTAAAGGTGGCAGACTGCTGTGTTGTTCTCAACGCTGCAGATCTCTCATCAGCTTTAGCTAGAGCCGACATAGAGGATACAAATTGGCAGAATACCTGACCGCCATGGCTAAGCCTAGACTATGAAAAGTCCTGAGCATGTACAGACTCAGCAAACATGCGGACACCGATAGGGCTACCATAAAAAGACAGGCTTTGCTCTTACTGCACAGAAATCCTGGTAGAAACTGAAGTATGATTCTTACACTCAAGCTGTAACTACACACGATTCCAGAACGCTTTCTTTTGCCATTTTTGCAAACCACAACAAAGAATCGCAATGGAAATCTAATACCTACAAACTCCCAGGCTTGTTGGATGAAACCACAGGGAGTGCAAACAAGTCTTGCCTTATGAAAAGGGCAATGGGTAGGATATAAAAACAAAAGCTTTGCACAGACATAACATACTTTTACATTTATGAACATCATTTTGCAATGATACTTTTGTGTATCCCTGTGTCCCCTGGTTATTGGTTATTATTTTGTCCTGTCCTACTATAGGTTTTGCCTTTGTATATTCATTTTGTGAATTAAATTTGATGTTAGTGCAAAATGACACACATCAGTGTTTTAAACTGTATTTAAATGTCTAAAATTTTACCTCGACCACCTGAGGTTGACAAGCACCATTTTCTAAAAAGTTAAGCACCTTCTTTTACAGAGTGTTTGTTGAAATACACTTTTATTTAAGAGTTGGAATCTAATTAGTGGATAGTGCTATATGTACCCTGTTCAAATGGGGTTGGTAAAACCCTTTTTTTGGTTTTGGTAAAACTTCTTTTTGAAAGAAGTCTCTTTTGCTCACCACGACTGCATTTTTTTATCGAAAATGCACCAATAGTAGCCTATATAGTGTAAGGTAAAACTACTGTCACTTTTGATCAATTTAATGCAACCTTTCTGAATAAAAGTTTTTTAGTATTTTTTTTAGTTTATTCATGCTTTAACAATGTGTAAACTCTTTTTATTGAGCCAGTAAAGCTTCTTGAATCTTGAAAGACTCCTTGAATGAGACCCATAATGCAACTGCCCTCTGCTGATCGCATCAGCTCATTACAACTGTTTCAGCTAATATTCATCTTTCAGCGCTGACATTTTCTGTATGTGTGTTTGTGTGTCAGTGGGGAGAGTGGAGCGGGTAAAACTGAGAGCACAAAGATGATCCTGCGCTTTCTGTCTGCAATGAGTCAGCAAAGTGTGGCGCTCTCAACTACAAAGACGGCATCATCACATGTAGAGGAGGCAATTCTGGAGAGCAGGTACATACGCATATTCAATAATACAAAACCTTCGATATACAGTGTGCTCACTCGTTTCATTGAATTTTTCATCTCTCTGTCTCTGTAGCCCAATAATGGAGGCGTTCGGAAATGCTAAAACTGTTCATAATAACAACTCTAGTCGCTTTGGGAAATTCATCCAGCTTCATTTCAGCCAGCATGGAAACATCCAGGGAGGAAGAATCACAGACTGTATCCTCTGTTTGGATGTGTCAGCTGTTAGTTCATCTCTGTAGCTTTATTCATACACCTGTACTGGGGTGCCACTTGTGGCTATCAGTAATCCCACTCGGATTTTGAGTTATTTTGTGTCTGATAGTTTGTGATAGTTAAGCGATCCCGTTCAGCAACTGAAACTCACACACGCTGTGATCAGTTGGTGACTTTTCTAACAACACCATTGCACTAGAAGAGCAGATTTCAGAAGTAACAGTCCTGCAAAGCACAGACAGTTCAGAAAGCACCATCAATGCCCAACAGCAGTAGGATTCATTTTCTAGGCTGTTTTAGCCAAAGCATCTAGTTATCTGAGGTGACTTTAAAGATACTTTGTTTATAAAAACATGTAATATCAAGATCTGCCCTGAAAGAAAATATGGTAATTTGCAGAGATGGTAATGCTCTGATAATGTCTCTTTTTGCATTTGCCTTGACTCTTTATTTTCAACACACAGACCTTTTAGAAAAGGTGAGTTCTTTTAATAGTCATGAAACTTTTGCATGTATGATTTTGTTTGCATGGTCATTTATGTGATCATGTCTTCATTGGATTTTCTGTGTGCATTTCTGTCAGAATCGAGTTGTGCGTCAAAATCCCGGTGAAAGAAATTATCACATATTCTATGCTCTGCTGGCCGGAACCAGCGCAGAACAGAGGGGTGAGTCTGGGTTGTCTAGTGTCTACATTGTCCACAGATTTCTAGACTTCTATCCCTTGAGTTGGAAAAGTACTTTCATTTTTAAGGGGATATAGATGACCTTTAATCTGGAAAAACATATTTATCTGGGAACAAATTAACATAGACTTTGTTAACACCAGTGTTATTTAGTGTCATAGAGATGCTATTATAGATTATATTTATATTCTGAATGTTTTTATTTCTATATATTTAATTAGCATTTTTCTATTTTCATTGTTTTTGTCATTTTTATTATAAATATGTCTATATGTATTTATTCATTTTCATTTCAGTTAGTGGATTTTAATAAGAGAAAGAAGTTTAAGTAGAAAGTTTTATTTATATTTTATTTTATATTCGTTTTTATTCCTATATTTTTCATTGAATTCTTTGAACATTTTTATCAATTTTATAAAGTTTTTATCATTTTTATTACTTAAAAAAAAAGTCAATATTTTTTCATTTTTATTTCAGTTTTAGTTTAAGTTATTTTAGTACATCAAGTTAGACTAAATTAAAAGAGAAATGCTGCCTTGGTAACTAGCTGAAATAAAATATGTTTTTTTATATTTTATTTTATTTCAGTTAACTTTTATTTCAAAGTAACTTTTTTATGGTTTTATTTTTTATATTTTTAGTTTTAGATAACTATAATAACCCTGGTTAGCACTGAAAAATAAAGATGATCTGCTTTTGAAATGCAATTTTTTATAGTTAACTACCATTTATGGATGGAATCATATCCATTTGTTCAGACTTGTATCTACATTGGTTGGCTCATGTGGCCTTCACTCATTCATTATTGAGTACACTGATGAGAACTACGTCTGAGCGCAAATGAATAAATTCAGTAAGTGATAGACTGCACTTTTCTTTTTAACATCACAAGCAACTAAACAGATTTTTGCTGCCTGTCTGAACCAAGTCACTTAATATGTTCCCTCTATTTTAACTTTAGATGAAGGAAATCTGTGTTATTCATGGTTTTTTAGTTTAGTCACCTAAGCCAGGGTTCACCGTCTGCTGACGTCACTGTCGAATGAGATTGAGAAGTCAGAAGGTCACACTATCGCAGTGAATCAGTGCTGTTTGCGACACAGTATCAGTTTGTTTAAGATCTGTGTTTATCGCTCTCACTCATTTTTTCACAGAGTCGTTCTCCCTCTCCCCTCCGGAGGGCTTTCATTATCTGGGTCAGTCAGGATGTGTGAAGGACAAAGCCATTAATGACACTGAGACTTTTCAGGAAGTGCTGGTGAGACACTCACAACATGACAACACGTCACTGTATGACTACTGTACAGCACATGAACGCACACACACACACACACACACACACACACACACACACACTCCACTGCTGTACAACAGCAACCCACTGCACTAATGTATAAGCACACATTTTGTTTTTCAATTTTTTTATTAGAGTGTATTGTTTGGATATTTATGGATTTTGTAATAAATAGCAATGAAAAATAGCAACAAAAAAAAAGTAATGGCAATAGCAATTAATATCTATAATCTATAACAGATTTGGTCTTGGCTCATCCAATGAGATGCTATGATTTTGCATATATGTGTGTCTTATTCTCACCAAGGCTGCATTTATTTACAATAACTCTTTTCTATTTGAATACAATTTCAAATGTAATTTATTCCTGTGATGCAAGGCTGTATTTTCAGCATCATTACTCCAGTCTTCAGTGTCACGTCATCCTTCAGAAATCATTTCAATATGGTGATTTGGTGCTTATCAATGTTGAAAATATTTGTCGTGCTTAATATTTTTGTGGAAACGTGGCTTAATATTATTTTGAGATTTTTTTATTTATTTTATAAATCTTTTCTGTCACTTTTGATTAATTGAATGCATCCTTTCTGAATAAAAGTATTAATACATTTTTTAAGTATTAATTTCTGACCCCAAAATGTTGAAAGGTAGTGTGTAAAATGTATGGTTCTCTTGTGTTTCAATGCTGATTGACTGTGATTTGTGTTAGAATGCTCTGAGGACAATGAAATTTGGAGAAGAGAACATCAAGGAGGTGTTGAGGCTCCTGTCGGGAATCCTGCATATGGGAAACATCGAGTTTTTAACGGCAGGTGGTGCACAAGTCTGCTCTAAAGCAGGTAATCACTTCTCCACTCTTTCTCTTTTGTCTTGATTTGGCATTCATGAGCTTTTTGTTTTTTTGACATTACTGTACTGATGATAATTGCATTACATTTATATTCATACAATCTGTGTATGTGTAGCTCTCAGTAAAGCTGCAGATCTTTTGGGGTTGGATTGTACCCAGCTGGCTGAAGTTTTGACCCACAGATCCATGATCCTCAGAGGAGAGGAGATCACCACACCCCTCACTGTAGAGCAGGTAACAGGGTGTTACACACTCACTAAACAAACAAAGTTTGTTTACACGCTTATACAAAACCCAGTCAAACAAACATTAAATTGTAATGTGAAATTGTAAAATCATACATTACACCTTAAAGGGTTAGTTCATCCAAAAATAAAAAATTTACATTCATTACTCACCCTTATTTTGTTCCAAACCTGTAAGACTTTAATTTGTATTCGAAACACAAATGAAGATATTTTAAATGAAATCTAAATCATTGATCAGCGAACATAATCAGAAGCTCATCTGTACTTTCTTGATGCGCGAGAACAAACCTCATTGGTTTTTGCGGAAGCTCAAACGTGCTACATAACACAAGAATGAACCTCATTGGTTCTCGCACGTCAAGCGAACATGCTTGAGCTTCCTCAACAACTGATGTGTGAGTTGATGAATATTTATATGTGAATAAAAGCCTGAATTCAATCTGTTCATCATATAAAGCGATCAAGTCTCTTCAGAAAATTTGGACAAACCGCTCAATTAATATGGATTACTTTTATGATCTTTTTATCAACTTTTTGAAGCGTCAAAGTGGTAGTTGCGTGGACTGTCAATGGAGGGACAGAAATCTCTTAGATTTCATAAAAAAATATCTTAATTTGTGTTTCGAAGATAAAGGAAAGTCTTGGGTTTGGAACAATATACCTTTTACTTAAATGCCAGTGTATTACAGTTAAGTGTAAGAAAAATAATTAAATTAAAATTCTTCCAGAACTCCAGTCCATCATATAACAGAGAATGAGAAAAGTGTTTTATTAGGTACAGCAGTGCAATTGAGACACAATACAGATTTAATCAGAATACTTCTGTAGTCACCAGAAACTCTTACTCCCTCTAGAGGACTTCACATGTTACTGCAAATCTTTATTAAACATTTCACCCTCCTCATTTACCCTTTTATTACTGAATGGACACAGGTTTAAAGTTTTCTTCCCATTAAACATTACAACTTGACCTCTTATCACAGTATTTCCAAATACTTTTAAATACAATGCCAATGTTCATATTATGTATTTCTGTTAAAAATACATTAAACACAACATATTAAAAGACATGACAGTAAAAACACAATAAAAGCAGTAAAGCAATTAAATATTGAAATATAAAAATTTATATTTTAATAAATAAATATAGAAATATTTATACATAAATCCAATACATAAACAAATGCCTTTGGCACAAAAAAGTGTTTTTTCAGGATTTTGCTACAAATGGCTTAAAAACAAAAACAAAAAAAATTTCATGTGGAATATGTTGTCTTTTGAATTGTTTTCATTATTCAGTTTTAAACCTTAACTAGTCATGTTTAATTCAGTAATAAAGACTTAAATACCCTTCTGTAGTCAGAATAACATCACAAATATGCATTTGTGTGTGTGTGTATCAGGCGGTGGACTCACGGGACTCTATGGCGATGGCTCTCTACTCTCAGTGCTTCACTTGGATCATTCGGAAATTGAACAACCATATCAATGGCAGTGAAGACTTCAGATCCATCGGTATACTGGACATCTTCGGGTTTGAGAACTTTGAGGTGAGAGTCATGCTGACTAGTTTCAGACAGAGGTTTTAACCCACTGGTCATTACAAATGTTATTCCCCTCTTTTATATTTCCATTCTCCCTCTCAGGTGAACCGGTTTGAGCAGTTCAACATTAACTATGCAAATGAGAAGCTACAGGAGTATTTCAACAAGCACATTTTCTCTCTAGAACAGCTTGAGTACAACAAGTAAGTCATTACAAATATAAACACACCCAACGCATCACCAACACCATCAACCAAAGCACAGGGTGAACATAGTCTAATTCTCTGCCATTTTAATATTTTCATAGAGAAGGGCTGGTCTGGGATGATGTCAACTGGATGGACAATGGAGAGTGCCTTGATCTCATAGAAAAGGTAAAAACACAAACATAATCACTTAAAAACACTGTCTACATTCTGATGTTCTAGATCTGAGTCTGTCTGTGCATGTGTTTTCTCTGCAGAAGTTGGGTTTGCTTGCTCTTGTGAATGAGGAGAGTCACTTTCCTAAAGGCACTGATGGCACATTACTGGAGAAACTCCATAGCCAGCATTCTGTACGTCTCACACACACACACACACACACACACACACACACACACACACACACACACACACACACACACACACACACTAATTTTTCTGAAGGGCAGTAGGTTTGCTTGGTCAAGAACTGTAGGCAGGAATGTACCCAAATGGAGGGGACCAAACAAACTCATATTGATCATCAACCACTTATATGAATATTTTGCATAATAATCAACTTGGATATGATAACTATAATCACTAATCTATTTCTCTCTCCATATCATTAGAGGAATCAGTTCTATGTTAAGCCTCGTGTTGCAGTTCATCAGTTTGGAATCAAGCACTACGCAGGAGAGGTACAGCACCATGTCTACTGTTTTTATTATTATTTATTTATTTTAGTTGGATTAAACTTCCACCAAATAACAGAAAAAATAAAGATATATATATATTATTTTTTTATAAAAAAAATAAAAAAATGTATACCATATCCATGCAAGTAAATTATCAACTACAGTATAAGCATCTTTCACATTTCCTTTAAGTGGCATTTTGTTCATATATCAAATTCAATTGTGTAAAACAGAATAGGTCATATCTTATAATAGGTATAGGTAAAGATATTGTTTATTCAATTTATAAATTGTAATTTTAGGGAGCATTTATCTTATAAAAGGGTCAAGAAGCATTATTTATTAGCATACATAGCATTTTATTAAATATTTGATTAAATAGACTTTTGATACAATATGGTCTGTCAATTACCAGCCACCAAGTTGGTGATCACGGTAAAATACAAAGAAATACAAAGAATTTTTATATATTGAAAATGTTGCAATTTTTAATAAGAGGGTGTAGTGGTTTCAAGTTTTATTTTGAGAAAAGAAAGATCAAAATTGTAGTCTATTCACTTGTTATGTGTTATGGTGCATATACTGGAGAATGAGGGGGGAAAGAATCAACGCTGGTCAACGTCAGCATTGCAGGTGTCATGTCTCTGGTTAACATCCTGCTTTTTGTCTGCAGGTTGTGTATGATGTCAGAGGAATCCTGGAGAAGAACAGAGACACATTCAGAGATGATATTCTCAACTTACTCAGGGAGAGCAGGTGTGTGTGTGTTTGTATGCAGTTGTGTAACTGTCCTCAATGAGGCCATGTATTCACACGTTCCTGTTCTCTCAGGTTGGATTTTGTGTATGATCTCTTTGAGCGAGTGAACACCTGGACTGGACAGGACACAGTCAAGTGTGGCTCAAAGTATCGCAGACCTACAGTTAGCTCCCAATTTAAGGTAAGAAACTACAATGCTTTAGAACAGGTAAACAACAGTTCAATTTAAATGTAAGTGAATGTATAGATACAATTTTTACTCTTACACTTTAAAAAGTGTAACAAGTGATTGTATGTTTATCGTTTGTTTCTAATAACCTAAAACATCAAGTATTTATTAGTATATTATGGGCTGGTTTCACAGACAGGGCTTAAACTAAGCTAGGATTGGGCCTTAGTTCAATTAGGGCATTTTAGTAGCTTTTATAAACGTGCCTTAGAAAAAAAACATTACTGGTAGTGAATCTTGAGACACAACAGTGGCACTGACATATTTTAAGAAATGTCAGAGTAAGTTGCTTTCAGTTAAAACAGCAAAAACATGCATTTTAGTCCAGGAGTAGCTTAAGCCCTGTCTGTGAAACCCCCAGTAAGTGCATTTGGTATACAACGTTTTAAACAATTTGTAACAGATGACTTATTTCTATCTACCCAGAATTCATTGCACTCCCTGATGTCCACCCTTAGTGCCTCCAATCCATTCTTTGTACGCTGCATTAAACCCAACAATAGCAAGGTATGTGTCACAGACACGAACATATGAACATTAGATGTCTTCTACTTTGTGTCAGTTTGGGTTTATGTTGGGTTCAGGTTTGAAATGAATTTAGATTATCACTTCAGAGTTGTTTTGTTTATTTTGAGAATGCCAGTCGGATCTGGTCACGTTTATGGGCCGGGTTCAAGTGCAGACATCTAATACAAACACACCAATTAGACACACACACACTATCAGATGGCGATTCTGTGAATGGCTGTATATCTCTGTGTGTTTTCATTCAGTAGTGACAGAGGGAGATCTTAAACTCAGTGTTAAGATTCAGGACTCCTTTGAGAGACACACACATGCTCTGCACACTTTTCTAATCCGACTGCATTGGACCCGAGGCCATTCAGCAGACTGCCTATTAACTCTACAGCAGATGTCAGACTACATGTGTGTTTTGTGTTTGGTAGTAGCTCTTTGTTCAGTTGTTTGAGGTCAGTGCAGAATTGATGTGTTAATGGGACACATCAATTCTGTTCCATTCTACTGTCGCTTTCAGATCGGGCATAAACAAATCTATGCTGAAGTAAATCAATATGCAGTTGCCTCGTGCAGAAGGCACAAGTATATAGTATATATAAAATATAAAAAAGCAAAAGAGAAAGCTAACAAATAATGTAATAATTAATAATGTAGAATATTTATTATAACAGTTAAAAATAACATGATGACTTAATAAAACGAAATAATTTACAGCTACTTATATGTAACATGTTTGTCTGCTTATATCCAAAATTAAATCATTCCTCAAGAAAATACAGGTGAAATCAAAGCGATGTCAATTTCCTTCATTTTTGCCACCAAAACATTTGACTAGATTTGAATTGTCTTTTTTCTTATTTTTTTCTTTCTTATTTTTCTCTAAATTTGGCTTGACTTAATATAGTAAAACCAAGTAAATGATTAACTAAAATGTATATATTTTTTTTAATTATCTAATTTACAAAAACATATTAATTGATCTGTTTTCTATTTATCTAAATATTCTAAATTAATTACAAGTTAAAATATTCTTCTCTAAAAATTGCTTATTATAAACAGCTAATGAATGACTGAATTAATTGTAATGTACAATTATGTTTGACATCTATATATTTGTCTGTATGTGTGTCTTTTTGTCAAGTTCACTTCAGCTGTATGTCTATGTCTCTCTATCCACTGTCCCCCCACTTTATTTGAATGTAAACAGCTGGGGTGGCTTCTGCCCCTTTTTTACCCACAATGCATTTCCCTCCAACACCCCCCTCCCCCCTTGAGCACAAATTAGCCCAGCATGGGTCTGATCTCCATGGTAACCAGCAGTGTGTGAATGAGAGCGAAGGGGTTGGGGGGTGTGTATGTGTGTGAGCGGACCAGTTGATCTCTGGCTTGTTGTGAACATACACTCACTCAGAACTGCTGACGGTCACAGGATGAGAAAGGACACTTTTCTGTACAGTAAGAGACGAGTTTATATATTATTAAACTAAACGTTTAGCCAGTAGCCAGTTACATTGTTGATGTAGAAGAACAGAACTGATACAGTGGTGTTTAGACAGATGCTGAGAGTTTTTCCAGATGTCTGACTGCTGTCTATCTGTTTACCTGTTGGATAATTAAGAAGCTTTTGCTTATTAAAGAACAGATTTATGAAAACTGTTCGCTATGTTCTCATGGTTTGATTCTTAAAGGGATAGTTCACCCAAAAAATGACAATTCTGTCATCATTTACTTGTCGTTCCAAACCTGTGACTTTCTTTCTTCTGTAGAACAGAGATATTTTGAAGACTGTTTTTGCCCATACAATAAAAGTCAATGTGGTCCAAAACAACTTTCATTGTATGTACAAAAACATTGATACATTTTTCAGAATATCTTCTTTTGTGTCCCACTTTAGAAAGAAAGTCATACAGGTTTTGGAACAATATGATGATGAGTAAATGATGACAGAATTGTCCGTTTTGAGTGAACTATCCTTTTAATTATGTAATATGTAGCTAGCATTTGTTTTGCTGGGAGACAATTAAAGAGAGACTTTGTCCCTCCCCCCATGAAGTACTCTGACATTGATCCTGTCTGCTTTCTGTGACTTGTGCTGCATGTATCAGTATGTTAATGTGCCTCTAACTATAATGAATGATTGTGTGAGTGTGAGTGTGTGTGTGAGTGTGTGTGTTGGTAGTGACCTTCCTCTCACAGTGCTCATTCACCACTCATCTCTTCATCTCACTTTCATTCGCCAGTCCTTCTGGTTCATTCCTCCTTCCACAGAGATGACATTTAGAAGCGGGGATCACAGCGCCCCGTTTCCGACCTCACCCCCACACAGGGTCGGAGGTCAGGGGGAGAGGGGGTGATGATGGCCCACTTAGTGTGTTTGAAGAATGAATCCACTCAAAACTCAACCAGTCTATATTTGAAAGCGGAATTAATTCAGCTAATTTAGATTTATGACCTCTAACTTTTCTAACTTGTCTGAAACTGAAACACTTTTTTAAATGGAGCAAATGTGGTGATTTTAAATTGTTAAAATGTCTCTGTCACTCTCTTTCGCAGATGCCCGATCAGTTTGAGCAGTCTGTAGTCCTCAACCAGCTGAGATATTCTGGGATGTTGGAGACGGTTAAAATCAGACGTTCTGGGTTTCCAGTCAGGAGAACGTTCAGTGATTTCTGTTCCAGGTTTGTGCACCAAAAACTATGAACTCGCATATTCCAACTGAAAAATTATTAGCCTAATTCTGAAAATGTTCCATTCCATCATTTTTATCAAATGATAATGCAAAGGGGATTTTTATTTAAAGTTTAAGGTTTTTCGACACCTCTTTAGGCATAGTTAAATGAAGTCATTGTCATTCTTTTCAGTCCAAACAGTCCTCCTTTCTATGCAAATAACACTTTTAATAGAATGCGTCTTATTCACAAAACCCACGCTGTTTAACACCCAGAATTAACATTGTGCTATTACTGCTTGCTTTCTGTTTTTACTGCATTTCCTGCATCTTTGAATGGTAATCATATAGTGGATACATGGACACAGAGTTGAATGCAATATTGGCGTATATAAAAGTAAGATCCATTTTTAGCCTGTGGAAAGAGACCGGTCAGTTTGATATGTGTGGAATCGGATTTGTCTAAAATACTCACAGGTGGATGTGCAACAAAACCGTGCCCAATTTTTGGTCACACAATGTATCATAATTTTGCATTGTTCATGTTTCCCCATGAAAATAAAAGGATTCACAGTGTTAACTGACTTTATTGTGAACCACCTTTGCAGGACAGTTCAATCACTGTTTTATTTTGTTTTTGCCAGATACTATGTGTTGATGAGGGGCTTGGCTTTATCAGATGACATCAAGGGGCGGTGCTTCCTTCTGCTGCAGATCTATGACAACAGCAGTGCTGAATGGCAGCTGGGAAAAACCAAGGTGAGAAACATCATGTTCTTTAAAATGTGTGACTGTGTTGGTAGCTGACATAAAATACTTTTGGAAAGTTCTTCACAACACAATTTAATCATCACTTTGCTAACTGTCAACCCAAGTTAACAGGTAACCTTAAGATATACGCTCTCCCATTCTCTCCATTCATGTACATTTTAACCTAAAATGTTTCCATTCTTTTTTTTAATGCATCAGCTATCAAGAATACTGAATAGGGTGTTGCATAAGCAAGTGAAAAAATTTGGTGCAAGCTTTTGTGAAAGTGAAGCAGTTTGAAAGATGCTTGGATCTAAACCTAATAATTTATTGTTTTTATACTCTAGATTCCATCATGATTGGTGGATCTGGTGTAAATGATGGCTTTTCATTGGTTGTATTTTTGTAGGTGTTTATGAGAGAGAGTTTGGAGCTGCGGTTAGAGAAACAAAGAGAAACAGAAGTGCTCAAAGCGGCTTCAATTATCCAAGCTCATATATTGGGTTATAGAGCACGGTAAACACACTTACACATGCAAATGCACATAAACTTACTCACACTTGGTGTCAACTCTAATGTACTCCCTCTGTTTCTCTCTCTGCCCTCTGCTGGTTATAGGTTGCAATACAGGCGGCTGTTGCAGTGCATTGTTGTCATTCAGAAAAACTACCGTGCACTGTATTGGCGCCGGCGTTTCCAGACAATGCGCTGGGCCACCATCACCCTACAGAAGAGGCTCAGAGGGCAAAGGGCACGACGGCTCTACATTCACCTTCTAGAGGAGAAGAGGAAGAGGGAAGAAGAGGAAAGGAGACGAAGAGAAGAACAGGAGGCACTAGAGAGGTGGGACAATTGCCTGTATTATTATACCTATGTTTGTGTTTATAATGTTAGTTTCTGATCTTCTTGTAATGCTTATTTGTCAGAGAGAGGCAGTGCATGGAATTGGAGCTCCTGGCACAAGCGGTTAGTGAAAAAAATCTATCAAGATCTATCTATCCATCCATCCATCCATCCATCCATCCATCCATCCACCACTTTAGTTTTTAGTTTTGTTTTAAAGCAGAATTCAAGTGACATTCTGTTTATATTGCTTGTTGGGTAACGCAGTCTTTTCTATGCAGGCAGAGGAGGCTCGAAGAATAAAGGAAGAAATGAAAAATGAGCAGATTCAAAATGTATTACCTGAGAGTACCACACCAGTGAACAGTATTGTACCAGAGAGTAGCCCATTTGAGAATGACCCTCCTGAGAGCCCAATAGCAGAGAAATCACTGGCGGAGCAGGTGTTTGAAGAGGTGTTCGAAGGAGAAACAAACCAGGCATCACAGGTGGAGGAGATCTTGCGTTTGGAGCGTGAAATTGAAGGCCTGCGGCGACAGAAAGAGGCTCAGGAGCAGAGTCTAACCACGCATTCGTTGCATCGTCTGCAGTGGCTGCGTGATCAGGAGCTGCGCAGGTTGGAAGAAGAGGCCTGCAAAGCTGCGCAGCAGTTCCTCACATCGCTCAACTTCGATGAGATCGACGAGTGCGTGCGTAACATCGAGAGCTCGCTGGGGGGATCCAGTGGCTCACAGCAGGGGGTAGCCAGAGGTGAGGAAGATGAGGTGGATGAAGGTCTGGGAGTGGATGACGGGTTTAAAGACTCGCCTAATCCCAGCGAGCACGGCCACTCCGACGGCCAGCGCACCAGTGGAATCCGCACCAGCGATGATTCCTCTGAGGAGGATCCTTATGCTAATGACCGTATGCCCCCACCCTTAGCCCCGCTTATCATCATGCCCTCAGCCTATCATGCTCCACCCTCAAGCAGTGGCTCCACCTACTCTCACGCTGTTCAGGAAGAAGAGGCGGAGCTAATCCCTCCCGATGAAGATTCAGATTATGATGCAGATGATTATGAAGGAGGCCTCATCATGCGACCTCCCAGCCTCCCACCTCACAATGACCACTGGTCACGTGACAATCGCAGCTCCTTTGCAACCAGCACCAGTGTCAGCTCCGGGGCGTACCGCTTCAGCTCAGACGGGCCACAATCTTCAGTGAGTTTTGCATACACATTCTGCATGGTTGATGAATCAGATTCATTAAAAGATTCAAGTTTTTTTTTGTAGAGCAGTGTTTCCCAAACAGTATTGTCATTTAACAACACATTTGCATGTTCACGGTGTTCTGATGTCGGTTAATGGGCATGGAATTCCGTTTATCAAAGAATCCAAACCAAATCAGCATATTAGAATGATTTCTGAAGGATCATGTGACACTGAAGACTGAAGTAATGGCTGCTGTAATTCAGTTTTCCATCACAAGAATAAATTACATTTGAAAATAAATAGAAAAAAAGTTATTTTAGATTATAATAATATTTCCCAATATAACTGTTTCTATAATTCAAAATTTCTGTGTTTTCATTAAATAAATCTCATGGTAAATATAGGAGACTTCTTTCAAAAACATTAAAGAATCTTACTCACCCCAAACTTTTGAATGGTTGCGTACTTAACATTACTGAAGGAAAAAGAGTTGTGAATGTCATTTCATGACTTTAAAAGCATGTGCTGTGAATGCTTGTTTACATGTAATTGCTGATTGTGTATCCCTGTTTCCTTCCATCAGTTTGAGGACAGTGAAGATGACTTTGAAAGGTTTGACACCGACGATGAATCATCTTACAGACGGGATTCTGTCTATAGTTGTGTCACTCTCCCCTACTTCCACAGCTTCCTTTATATTAAAGGTAAATAGCCTGCCAACTCTTCTCTCAACACCTCCCCTTTATTATGTTTGTTTAATTACATGCTTGCAAGACAGTGTAATGAAATTTAAATCACTTTTTCATCTTTTCCAAATATTTCTGAAGGTAACTTAAAGGCTCAAACTCAATTAAGACTTAGTTTTGTACTTGATAACTTAATACTTTTGGGGAAATTTAAGTTTAAATTGACTCTACAATTGTTTAATGTTTGTGGAGCAAGATTTTGACCAATCAGATTTCAGTGGGCGGGGCTACCCAGCGCAACTCATTAGAAAATCTTAACCATAACTATTTGTGGCAGCCGTATCTGATTAGGACAAAAATGTAATTTGCTTGGAAGAGACAGATTTTATGACTTTTAATAGCTTGAATGTGCCTGGATGTGTGTTGCAGGTGGCCTGTTGAACGCCTGGAAGCGTCGCTGGTGTGTGCTCAAGGATGAAACATTTCTGTGGTTCAGGAGCAGACAAGAGGCGCTCAAACAGGGCTGGCTGCTGAAGAAGGGCGGAGGATCCTCCACACTCTCTCGTCGCAACTGGAGACGTCGCTGGTTCGTCCTGCGACAGAGCAAACTCATCTACTACGAGAACGACACAGAGGAGCGGATGAAAGGCATGCTGGACATGCACGAAGCTAAGTAAGACCTCAGGAAGTTCAGTAAACAAAGGTTTCAGGTTCAGTCACAATCAGTGTGACACTAGATCTGGAGAGCTATGGTCATTCTCTATTGCCTCATTATTCTTGACACTTTTAAATAGCAAATATAAATACAAATACGGCAAAAAGACAACAAAATGTATTTGTTTATTTATCTTTCTCTCGAATCTTCACTGAACTGGCTTCAGCTGAATAATGACACTGTTGTCTTTAGAGCTGCTTTACAGCAAATGTTTAATTCTGTTTGCATCATTGATCATTACTTTCCTGTTTGTAACTGTAAAGCTGCTTTGGAACGATCTGTAATGTATGAAGCTCTATATAAATGAAGGTGACTTGACCTGTTCTTTTTGTGTTGTTTTCTTAGAGAGATTATTGATGTAACAGGAAAGGAGAATGGGATTGACATTGTTATGCCAGGAAGAACATACCACCTTGTTGCAGAAACTGCAGAAGATTCCAGGTTAGTGTGGTTATTTTTTGTGTTTTTTAATCCTGCGTGCTTTAAGCCTTGATGTTTACTTGGTAAATATGTAAAACTATCAAATTGAGGATTTTAATTATTCTCTGTGTGTTGTGTGCAGTCATTGGTTTAGCGTGTTAAGTCAGGTGCACATGTCGACAGAACAGGAAATTCGAGAGATGCATGATGAACAAGCAAATCCTCAGAATGCTGTGGTAAGTATTAGACACACACACACACACACACACATTTTATGTGGACTTTCCATAGACATAATGATTTCTATTCTGTACAAACTGTATAATCTATCCATTAACCCTAAACACAACTCTCACAGAAATCTCTCTGCATTTTTATATTTTCAGAAAACATAATTTATTATTTTCCTTATCAGGACTAAAAAATTGTCCCCACTAGGTCAAAAATTACTGTCTTTTTGGAATAATTTGGTCATCACAACATAGGGTTTACCAGGACCACACACAAATTTGGAGACAATTCATAAGATATTTAGAAAAGATGTTTGTGTTTTTCATAGGGCACATTGGATGTGGGAATGATTGATTCTGTATGCGCCTCTGACAACCCAGAAAGGTAAACACACACACTGTCCTCTATCTGTCTTGTTGCTTTTGAAACAAAAACTTTAGTTTTAAAGTTTGCAGTTTAGTGGATTGGTGATCTGCACTTGTATTATTGACCTTTCTTTAAATATTACTATTATTTTACATTATATATAATATATCTTATATTATTATATTATATACTATTTTTTCATTTATTTTTTAAAACTAATTTCTTATAATTGCGGCTTTATATCTAACAATTGTGACTTTCTCAGTTGCAACATTTTGTAATTATGAATTAATATTTCACATTGTGACTTTTATTTTAGTCTCATTCTCATTTTTTTTTTACTGAACTTGTGTATTATGTACTGTATATTGTTGAGTCTATCACAGTTTGCAATGTTCCTCATTTGTAATAAAGCTTTGGATAAAGGCATCTGCGAAATGAAATGACCTAATTTCACAATAACCATTTTATTTTTTCTCTGAGAAAAACAATACAGTTGCGTTGTAGACAATAAAATATTTAAAAGGTTTTTGCATTTTCTCTCTCTCCAGGCCAAATGCCTTCGTTATAATTACTGCCCATCGTGTTCTACATTGCATGGCCGAGTCAGCAGAAGAAATGCATCACTGGATTACGTTGCTCCAACGCACGAAAGGAGACACACGTGTGCAAGGACAGGAGTTCATCATCAGGGGTGAGAGGTCACCTCTGTTGGCTCAGTTGTTAATGGATTGTCTGTAGATTATTTGTACATTAGTTATTTCTCATTGTATGGGGATGTTTCATCACTCTTCCTAGTCAGTGATAGAATCAGAGTAAAGCTGGATGAACGAAAAACTTTATAGGTGTTTTGTTCGATAATAACAGGATTGTATTTTTTATTTGGATTATGTAAGAATTTGACACATTGTATGCCTTTTGGAATGCTTAATATACAAATTCATTTCATTATTGGGTCATGCCAAATCAACCAAATTAATAAATGCAATGGATGTGTATTTACCGAGTAATCCACTATTTTGTGGAGGGGGGTCAAAATGACAATTTTCACTTGAGATTTGGATCCAAATTACAGGTGGGCAACAAATCACCTATTAGTAAAATCTATTGACTTAAGCAATCCTTGTTCCATTATATGCCAATGGTGACATTTCACATTCAAAATGAGAAAAGCACTTTTTGTGTTTTTTCCCCCAAAGTTTGCATGTCTGTATTAAAGATATCCTACAAAATAGTGGATTAATATTTTGATTTATAATATTGAGATTTATGTTTGTCTTTCTTCAGAAAAAAATATGAACGAAATAAAAGATTTGAGCTGGGCACCTCTCTAGTTGAGTTGATGACCCTAATTGATTTGATATGGAACATTAATTATATTAATTAATTTTAATTAAACATAATATGTATTACATACTTGATGGTTAATTTTTGAAGATGGTTATTTAGTGTTTGGACAAATAAAGAGTGAAGAGAAAAGATGGCTTAGACCACAATTACATGTTATAATGTTCACTTTCAAATCAACACCACCATGTTAGGATGCCTTCAACTACAAACTGAATTTTAAAAATATGTCAAATCTCTCTCTGTCTGTTTCTCTGTTTTGGTTTCCAGGTTGGTTGTATAAAGAGATTCGGGGCAGCAGTCGTGGGAATCTTAAGCTGAAGAAGCGCTGGTTTGTGCTGACTCACAATTCTGTGGATTATTATAAAAGCTCAGAGAGAAACGCTCTTAAACTCGGCTCTTTAGTGCTTAACAGCCTCTGCTCCGTGATCGTTCCCGATGAGAGAGTCTTCAAAGAGACAGGTAAACACACACACACATGCATGCACATAAACAGTAGAGTATACCAACAAACAATTACATCTTTATCAGACTCTATACTATATTTGTGTGCTCCTAGGCTACTGGAACGTGAGCGTGTTTGGTCGTAAGCATTCATACAGGCTGTACTCTAAGCTGCAGACGGAGGCTAGTCGATGGGCCAGCGCTGTACAGACCGGCATCGACAGCAAACCTCTCATGGATACACACACACAGCAACTTATACAGGACATCAAGGTAACACGCACACAAGTGCGTATGCATTTATGTTTTTTAACATCATTTTATTGAAATGCTGTTGTTATTGTTTGTTTTCAGGAGAACTGTCTGAATTCAGAGGTGGTGGAGCAGATCTACAAGAGGAACCCAATACTGCGTTACACACACCACCCTCTACATACTGCCCTCCTGCCTTTACCCTATGGAGATGCACAGCACAGCTGTGAGTGAAACACACACACACATTTAAAATACACTTAATATTCAGTATTATTATCAATTTGACTAAACTGAAACTACTGGATGAGAACAAAAGCTAGATAATGATAATTGTCTTCTGCAGAGCTGCTTTATAGCTGAATAAATTTTTTTTTTTTTTTCATTATTGATGAACTCTGCAACTTGAACACTTAATGAGCTGAACTGAATCAACATTGGACTGACTTTAGCTGAATAATGTCACTATTATCTTCTGTAGAGCTTTTTTATAGTTGAACTGAGTTTGATTCATAACTAATGAACATTCAAACTCTCTATTGAACTGAATTGAATCAACATTGACACTGTCTTCTGTAGAGCTGTATTTTAGCTGAAATTGAGGTTGTTTCAAAATTATTGAACTTTGCAACATTGTTTTTTCGACACTGTTATTTTCCTGTTTTAGTTGCTTTGAAACTGTCTGTATTGCATAAAGCGCTATATAAATAAATGTGACTTGACATATATGTTCTAATCTAATACACCCTAACGGTAATAATCACTCGTGTTTTTAGCTGACAAAGGGAGAAATTACGGCACGCTGCAGGCTGAGGCCCTCAAGATCTTCAATGTTCTTCATCAGCTTGAGGCCGAAGCCAGTCCCATCCCTCACATCCAGGGGCTCCTGCAGACGGCGCATGACCTACGACCCCTAAGAGACGAGCTCTTCTGCCAGCTTATCAAACAGACAGCACACCACCCGAAGCCTGCTGGCCCCGCACACATTAGTGGCTGGCGAGTCATAGCCTGCATGTGCTGCACATTTAGCCCCGCCTCCAGAAGTGTTCTCAAATACCTGAAATTTCACTTGAAAAGGTGAGTGAGCATGTGGGCTTGTGTGTGGAGTATTTTGTCTTGTCAGAATGCCATAGGGTTAAAAAGGAGATCAATTAGATCATTTAAGTTCAATACTTGCTTACTGCACGGTACACTACCATTCAGTAGCAAGATGCATTAAATCGATCCTTTATAATGTTAAAGAACTTTCTATTCATTACAGAATCCTGAAAAATGTATCATGGTAAAATAAAATGTATTATAATAAGGTATGTTTATTGAGCACCAAATCAGCATATTAGAATGATTTCTGAAGGATCATGTGACACTGAAGACTGGAGTAATGATGCTGAAAATTCAGCTTCGATCACAGGAATAAATTACATTTTTAATTATATTAACATAGAAAACGGGTATTTTATTTCACAGTATTACTGTTTTTACTTGAGTTTTGATCAAATAAATACAGGCCTGGTGAGCACTAGAGATTTCTTTAAAAAATATATAAAATAATCTTCCTGACCCCAAACTTTTTATCAGTAGTGTATATACTATTTATTGCAGGCCATTTTATAAAAATAGTATGTGAAACAGGAACAATAAATCTGAAATCAAACAGTAGTCCAAAACGTTGTCACATGACTCCATTACATTACATGTTTCATTTGGTGAATGGTGTCAAATTAAGTGGAAATAAATACTGTTATTTTGCATTTTTAAATCATAATTTGTGTAAAACTTTGGCAGTCTGATCAAATAATTAAATAAGTCAGAAAGACCTCAAATAGGATAGGATATTAAATAATAATATTATTATTATTCGGGCCAATACTACAATAAACAATAAATAGTTGAATAATATATGACATTTTTATATTGTTTTGTCGAAATAAATAAAAAATAAATTGTGACTGATTTTCTCCTCAGGACACGAGAGCTGTACCCAGGCACCGAGATGGAACGGTATGCTGTATTCTCCCAAGACGCCTTGCGGCACGTGCGTGGTCGCGAATACGTTCCTTCACAGGAGGAGCTGAGGGCCATACTGAGCAGACAGGAAATGACATCGACAGTTTACTGCCATGGTGGCGGGTCCTGCAAAATCACCATTAACTCACACACAACTGCAGGAGAGGTACACAACACAAAAACACATCCACACACATAATACATGTGAGCTTCAGACCCACAGTAATGATATGTGTGTGTGTGCGTGTCTCTAGGTGGTTGAGAAGCTGCTGAAGGGTCTCTCCATGGACGACTGTAAGAACATGTTCGCTTTGTTTGAACATAATGACATCACAGACCGAGCCATAGAGAGCAGGACTGTGGTGGCCGACGTCCTCGCTAAGTTTGAGAAGTGAGTCTCACCTTAAAAATTTTATATTTATTTACATTTTTATATTTAAATACATTACATATATATATTATATATATATATATAAATTATATATTCTTTTTTTAATTAATACAAACTGTATACTATTAAAACCATCAATATAGAACACTTAATCTGATGTAAAATGATTTGAAGGTGCTATAAAATGATTTAAACCTCTGCCCTATAAAGACATTTGAGCAAACATAAATACATGAGGCAGAGAGTGTTTTCTGATTGGCTGAAAAAAGAGTGGGTCGTTAATCAGCTGGTGTGATTTCCGTTGGGTACTATAGGAACATTTTATGCATCATATTACCAAAAACATCAGTTAAAAGCACATTTTAATGTTGTTTTCATTATGTGGGATAAAATGTGATATTCATTCACTCTCTATATTTCTCTCATTCAGGTTGGCAGATAAAGAACAGGAAGGAGAGGGCTGGAAGTTTTATTTCAAGCTTTTCTGTTTCTCAGAACCTGAGAGCGTCCCTGCTGACAGTGTGGAGTTTGCATTCATGTTTGAGCAGGTCTGATTTCAGTTTAATATCTGGCCTTAAAACACATAAATAACGGCTTTCAGATTTAGGGCAGGTCGCAGCCTTTGAAAAACTCTCCTATAGTGTGCACGGGAGGATTGATGTATATTTTGATAAATGGGGGGAAATTTTGCATTTCTGTAATCCACAGTAGTAGCAACATGTGGCGGGACGAAGAGAAAAAAATAAAATAAATAACGGTCATGGTAAATATGATTTAGATTATAGTGGGAACTTATTATGTTGGCAACAACACCCCTTTCACCTTTTTTTTTTGTTTTTTTTGTTTGTTTGTTCTTGTTTTCAAACTGTTCTAATTATTATTATTTATTTATTTATTATTTATGTTGTTATTATTATATTGTTACCATTTATTGGTTAACTGTGTTGTTTTATGCATATATCAGATTTTTTGTTTGTTTGTTTATATGTCAAGTACATGCGGGTCTATATAATTTCTTGTTTGCAAATGAGAAAATCAATAAAGTACAAATCATAAAAAAAACCCACATAAATAACAGGGCTGCCAATCACTTATATTTATTATTTAATCACATTTACAAATAATTGCAAAGAAAATTACATTAATTACTGAAAGCATTGTGTAGTCATTACAAAAAAAGTGGCCTCGTCGATATATGGCCTGATTTTTGGTCTATGTGCACATGCAAACAAATGCATTGTCTCATTGTTTTCAGAATCTCACATCTACAGTGCCACAGTTTTTAAGATCATGTGTCATAACGTTGTCTTCTATTCTGTTGGTCACACACAAATACACACTCAATCATTCATGTACAGTTTTTTAATAATAAATCTATTGACGTTCAAGCCAAAAATGAAAGATTTTCAGGGCAATTTCTTCACTGTAAATGTTTCACAAATGCGATTTCAATCTCTCTCTCTCTCTCTCTCTCTCTCACAGGCTCATGAAGCTGTCATTAGGGGTCAGTATCCTGCCCCAGAAGAGACTTTGCAGTTTCTGGCTGCTCTTCGGCTGCAGTATTTGTTGGGAGACTACTCTACGCAGAGTGTCTTGCCTGAGTTGGAGCAGGTGTTCCCCATGGCCCGTCTGCGTGCTCGAGTACAGCAGTCCGCGCGGTCCTTTGCATCAGCCACACCATCCACAGAAAGAAAGAGAGGTAGTTTCCTGGAAGGCACGCTGAGGCGGAGCTTCCGAGGGTCACTGGGGCGACAGCGTCAAGGGGAGGAGCCTGGGGCCATAGAGGCGTGGCTGCAAGACGAGAAGGCGGGGCTGAGAAGCTGTTTGGTGGAGAAATGGCGTAAACTGCAGGGGATGGAACAGGACCAAGCCATGAAAAAGTACATGGGTCTCATCAAGGAATGGCAGGGATATGGCTCCACCCTCTTTGATGTGGAGGTGAGAACATACACATTACACACATGTTGGTACAACCACCCATCACAGAAAACTTTCAGCATTTTTAATAAAAAAATCATTTAGTATGTGTACATTGGGGTGTCCTCATAATGTAGGGGGTGTGGCCTGAAACCTGAATACACATTACAAAATAAGAATTTTGGGTCCTCATAATGTAGGTCAAACCAGTACACTGACACTCACGTAATCAGCCAGGAGTGTCGCTGACTATATTCTCTCTGTGCGTCAGTGTGTCGACGGTGTGTATCCTGGAGAGCTGTGGTTGGGCGTGAGTCGTAAGGGGGTGTGCGTGTACAAGCGTGGGGAGGCGTGGCCTCTGGAGGTGTTTCTCTACGAGGTCATTCTGTCCTTTGGTGCACCGCAGCCAAACATCTACAAGATCAGCGTGGAGGGACGGGAGCTGCTCTTCAACACTATCATGGTACAAAGTGTTTCCCATGCTTCTATAATACACAACACTAACATTTGTCATTTATAGTAACTTAATTATCGCTTCATCGGTCAAATCTTCCACACATTTATGGATCACTTGAGTTTAAACCCAATTTATTCTGTGAGTTGTTAACTCAACACTCACTCAAACATGTAACTCATCAGTTTTTAGTTCTTAGCAATCAAATCAGTCCATTCATGAAGGAATCATTTAGTGTGGTTTTTGAACGAGTTCAACAGGTCGATTGATAAAGAAAAGCGGGTCATGATGATTCATCATGGATCTGATATCACTATCATATCTCAAAGGCCCTGTTTATACCTGGTATTAAAGATTAGTTTTGGTCGATCAGATCACAAGTGGATGAAGATAAATACATAAATTCGTAGTGTAGATGTTCATGTGGTAAAACAGCCGCAAAAGAAAGCCTACTCTCTGGCTATTGACCTAATCCTAATGCGTAAACATACATGAGAAGCGCTAGCCAATTAAATCGACGGGATTTAAACTTTGTCGGCTAAAGACCTAAGTTTGAAGAGGACAATGTTCTCTCACCATTCTAGATACTTGAAAAAGTACAGTATTAGAGTAATAATGCCTCATTAGTGTCCACCATTGCCACTTAACCACCCATATTGTGATAGCAAGTTTTTCACAGGAAAACTCTCACATTTACATAACTTTATTTTTTGATATGTCATTATGAAGGCCTGAATAACTGTTTTAGTTCAAAACCTTTAAAATAAATAAATAAAGGAAATAAAATAAACGTTAACTGACATTCATTTAGTGATTCATTCATTTAACATTAATTATTTCATTTTATTTTTCACTTTAGTATAACTTGAATATTTAAAGAAAAACTAATAAAAACAACAAAATGACTATTTAACAAAAGTCAAATAAAAGTGTAAAATATATCAATAAAAACTAATTCAGAATATTAATAAAAAACGCTAATAATTTATCAATGATATTAAAATAACACTGGTTTCCTCTATTTGATTGTCTCTGTAGGTGATGGACATTGCAAAGCTCATGAAGGCTTACATCAGTCTAATAGTGAAGAAACGTTTCAGCACTTGTCAATCCATCAGCAGCCACGGCAGCAACTGGTGATCTCTCATTCCTGACAAACTCTTTTCCTATATGTGCCTTTGAGGATAAACGTCAGCAAAATGTTTTGCGCACGACCCTTCAATGCTGAGTGCAAAAGAACCAAAGACAGAGACACTTTCACAACAGACACTGTCATGTTCCACACACATTCTGTTGTGCTTAAAACTGTGCCACATGTACATGTCTGTTCATCAGACCGCATATTTTATGTTGTATTTACATTTTAAATCAAGTCCAGTTGCATTTCTTTGGAATTCTGCAGGCAGAAAGTCCAGTCCCCGAAATAAGCAGCACTCAATCCAGTGCCTTTAAAAAAAACACAAACACAGATATGCAAACACACACAGATTCTCCTTAAAGTCTGTTTTATATGTGCAATGTTTATATTGTATATTATATAATTCTGAGGAGCTGTATATTTTATAAACCTTTTCTGTTGAACTGCAAGATTGTGATTATACTATTGGATTTTCCTCCCTATGGTCCTATTATTTTTCTACTCTAAGCCTATAAAAATACTAAAACAACAGGAAAATCTTTCTCATTTTGTATCTTTACTGTGCATTAGTTTATAGGCAATAAATATAACAAAATTCAAAGACTCTTACATTCATTAAAATGTTCATCCACGTTCCCTCTTTGCAGCGCAGAATCATGAGAAATCATCTCATTTAACACTTTGAATGCCTCTGAGACATCTGAATGAAATCTTTTGTAGACTATGCTTATCAGTTAGCACCAAATCATGAACGCTGGTCAAGTTTCCAGAGCTGAAGTACAACGTGCCCAGATGGAATCAGCAGACTTTTTAGTATTTTCAGTGCAGATTTTGTGTGAATATCTGCAGAATGTATTTGCATTTTCTACATAGACTTCTTTTAAGATGTTTTAAGAAGGCTTTCAATGTGCTTATGATGTTAAAACATACATTTGTAATTATTACACTCCTAACATTATATATAACATGTATATCTGTCTCAAGTAGCTTCTGAAATCACTCAGTCAGGGTTTGGTATCTTAAGGGCACATTACCAGCATCACAGTTTACTGCAATATCTAACCACCAACCCCATTACTTAATGCATTTTGCATGAGTCTAGACTAATAGTCCAAAGTCTGTCTATTTAGTTTTTTGCGGTAATACACACAACATGAGATGTAGGGCACTTAAGCATTGGCAGATGACAATGTGTAAGATCTTTCTGAGGGTCATTTAAAATCACGTGGGAATAGAGTAAAATGAGAGCTGGACTCACTTATATGAATGTCATATTGACACAGATCATATGCCTACAAAGTTGACGTTTTCTCAATGTTTGTTGAACATTTGAAATCCCTTGGTTTCTCCACTACTTCCTTGTGAAATCAATGTACTTTTGTTTTACTATCTCTGACAAACAACAGACCATCATTCATTTCCAATGGAGAGTAGTATGGGAGCTGTGTGGAATTACGAATATATGCGTATGCAGAATTTTGGGATCCGATTTGAGCTTGTGTTGAAATATTTGAACTTTTGCATCTATATCATATGCAACCGCCCACCCAACCACCCACAACAGCCTAGCATTGTGGTGCCATGTTTTACACAAGCAAACACTACTCACATTTCTGAAAAAATAATAAAATAAATCCAATGTAATGCAGAGCTCCTATGTTCTAGCTTGTTCCCTAATCTAGCTTTCTAATAAACCTGGCATTGTTTATGATTATTGTTAGCACTGTGACAAATTGCGTATGCTTCTCTACTGTACATCGTTTTTGAAAAACGCATGTAGTTTTTGAATATTTTATTTGAATGTTTTCTTTTTTGATATCCCCCGTTTCTCCACTACTTCCTCGTAAAATCAATGTTTTCGCAGCTTTTTTGATGTAGTATTTGAACATTTGCAGCTAGACCGTATATGACCGCCTGACCGGATATGATGTATCCTAAACAAAACGAACCATGAGGTAAGAATTACCAATATTTTTGTACTAAAATGTTATTCTTTAAACACTCTTTTTGTAAAATGGGTAGTTATAAATAATTATTTTATAATTATTACATAATTGATTACATTGATTAGCCCTAGAAAAACTACCATGAATTTCTTTCAAATGTATCAGCACTCGTTTGTTTTGTGTGGATATATTTTACCATGGTGAATAAGGGGAGGAATGGCTGCTTCACAACCAATTTGAAAGTTCCATGCGACTGCCACTAGTTTATCAGTATGGAAATTGAAAACCTGAACGAAAAAGGTTAGTTTAAAAGAAACATTCATTTGTCTAACAGCAGTAATACATTTTGTGTGCATTATAATTTTAAGTCTGTGTGTGCTTTGTAGTCTTACTTCGATGCTCAAAGGCTGATCCAGAACTCCAGGCTCGAAGTAACAATTCAATATATAATTTGAATCAGTTTGCGTATCTTCTAAAGTGCTTTTCAAGTAAGGCTCCTCCCAACACTGAGGCCCCTCCCACTGTTTAGCCCCTCCCACAACAGGATGGTGCAGGGAGAGTGGATTGGTCCCTGAAAGAGTTAATATCATGTCAAACTGACGTGACCCTGACGACGTGCTCGCCTGAGCTTTGCTCTTGTGGGGGGAGGTCAGAGGTCACATTCAGGCACATGGAGAAGAGGTGGAGGGGGCATCGAGGTGATGACTCCAGTCGGGTGGTTTGTGAGTGTGCGTTGGAGACTGTGTGTGTGTGTGTCAGAGGCAGCCACAGGTTGCGGTGAAGGCTGTGTGTGGTCTCCAGGTCTCGGCTTTTATCGTAGTTATGGACATCCCAGAAGAGATTAACGGCCCGCCAGCGCAAGAGCACATTGTACACGGCACCACCTTCATGAACAATCAGACCTGAAACACAAATGCACATGTAAACACACATTTTTTAGTAGGGCTGGTTATTGACAGATTTCATGATTTGATTCTGATTTTAATGTGATTCGATGTGGATTAATTTGTATATATATAGTGCAGTACGTCAAATTTGCTTGAGGAAAAAAAAGAACTGAACTAAAGCTGCGACTAAACAAGACAAAACTATTAAATTAAATTGTTATTTATTTTTAGATATAATAATCAAAACTCATAAGTGTTGTATACAAACATTTAAATTACACATAAGGCGGCTTTTATATTTTAACAATATAATTGAACTATAGGCCTAATCCTGGCTTAATCTAAGCCCTGTCTGTGAAACCAGGCCTAAATATCACTAACAGGATAAGTAAAAAATATGAATAATAAAAAATAAAAATGCTCTTCTCTCGAGTTTTTTTCTAGTTAAATAATATTGAGTTATGGACATTGAATGTAATTTGACATTGTTTACAAGCTGGTTTTACTAACATCTTTCCACAGTTTAAACCGTGATTGAGGGATTACATGAGTCATGATACATTTCAGTAAATTGTATAACTGCTATAACTAAAGAGCGCCAAAATGGTATTTATTGTTTGAATTTCATGATACAATTGACAGAATTTGAACTTGAAGCTGAGACTTTCAAACATTCACATTCTCAGGTTTAATTTCAAAAGTAACAAAGCTTATTGTAATTATTGGATGGGAGGCACGCTTAAAATAAGTTTGATGTTTTGTTGATGCATCAACTAAAATAGACTAAAAGACCTTGGGATTTTGAATCAATGTCTTTTTTTAAGATTATTTCCGATGCACTCGCAAAATCTGCATATAGTAGCTTGAGAAAAGGGCTTTGTATAGGACTAATGTGGTTTGAGTGTATCTATTAGTGTCTCACCAATACACACAAGGTCCATGACTGCATACATGCCATAGCAGATCTGGAACAGGATGTCACTCCGTTGCCATAGCGCCTCTGGACTCAGTGCTGACCACAGCAGCCACGACACACTGGCCAATAGGAAGATGCCACCCAGCATCACTGCAATGACCTGAACCTTCTCCACCAGAGTCATGGTGACAGTCTGCCACTGGCAAAACATACAAACACACCGGTCACAGCTCCAGACTGCAACTAATATAAACACAAATGTGACAAAAATATATATTTTATTATTATTATTATTATTTAGAATGTAGTCGGCATTGGCGACAGCACAATATGTGTTGTCCAATTCATGAACAAATGACTGGTTTGTTTTACCGAATCAGTCAAAATGAATCTCAAAACCACTGTGAACTCGCTCGTTAAGGGGCGTTCACTTCAAGGACGATAATTATAACTACATGTATAAAGTTTTAATAATGGATCTAATTCTATAAGAATAGTGAAGTTCACACCACAACTATAATGACAATTACACTAAGGAATCACTTTTTGAAAATCTTATTTCCAGCTGACGAACAATAAAAACATTGACAGCCAATCACAATCCATCCGACTTCAAAGAGCTCCAGCATGTAAAGCGGCAGATGATATTACTGCACCACAAGCTTATAATAATGTTGGTGTGGATGTTAATGTCAGTATCTTTATAGTTATTGTTCTTGGTGTGAACAGGCCTTTAGTCATTTGAATCAGTAAGTAAATTGTTCAGAGCCATTACTGAACCATGAATCATTTTTTGATTCAAAATGAACCAGGAACAATTACTGTGATATACACTTTTGTAAGACTTACGTTATTCATTATATGTTATGTTTTTTGAACATGTTTATGACTCGAGTAACATTTCTAATGGCACAAATACAATTAGAATCACAATTAGAGTGACATCATCAAATGGAAATTAAAGCACATCTGAAAAACAATTGAGCGATTCTTTAATTTGTCAACTAAAAAAGTACTGTACAGTAAAGTCCTGACCAATATACCATAAGGCAGCATAAATAGATGCTATTTACACTAAGTGAAAATAGCATATTTTCTTAGCAATACTATTACACTATTAAAACACACTATTTACACTGTTTGTTTAAATAGCAATAGATTCTGTTGTTTACACTATGTGAAAATAGCAGTATTTTCTTTGCAATAAGTGTAATAGTAGTTAGATGCTTTTTATACTTATAAATATTTTCTTACTTTTTATTGAAAATAAATGCCTTTCCGATCTGATATGTGATGGGAAAAGGGAGAAGAACGAGTTTGGCACTCGAACTCGGGTCGATTTCAATCAAAACTTTCTGCCACACGCCTAATCTACCGTCTTCCATAATTTTGCCACCAGACGTCAGTGGGCGGAGTTAGTGTAAATAGACACTCCTATATTATAAATCCCTGTGTGTGTGTGTTTACCTGTTGTGGTGGTTTGATATGTATAGGCAGGATGTTGAATCTGTAGTTGCAGAGTTCACAGCTCCAGGAGCCCTTCTCACTGATCCACTTGAGCAGACACTGCTGATGGGCATGTCGAACAGAACCAGCACAGCGGCACGGGCTCAGCAGCTCCCCCTGCAGCCAATCACAGCCAACACACACAATCAGCCAATCAAAACACACAACACAGACGATTGATGGCGGTTTTATCATGTGCCTTTGAAGATGAGTTGAGCATTGCGTTTGTGGAGCCATGAACAATGGGGCAGATCGAGCTGTTTCCTCTAAATGAGGAGAACATCTTGAGTGAATGAAACACTATACACATTGACAGAGCTTCATCTCAGTGAGTGGATGGGAAATGATTCATCTGTGACTTCATGAATTATTTCAGAAACATCCTCATTTGGAACTGTAATGAGTCTGAAACAAAGTGGAACACTTTCGCACACACACATACACAAACACAAGGCGCCTCGAGGAAGCACATTAGCTGCAGGAAGTGAAGAGCATTAGACATGAATGGAGCAGCACATATTCTAATGGATCTCACCGACACACACACACCACCACACTGTCTGTTTAAAGCATTACGAATCACTGAGGTTTCCGATATTCTAATAATTGCATGAATTATGTAGGCCCATAATAAATTAAAAAGATGTTTACAATGTTTATATTACTCAGACTGTCCTAACACTTGTCAGCAGCTGGATGTACAGTATTTATGAATTGCTATATTGTTACCTGTGTAGGACAACATTAGGATGGGACATCTGGATCTTGAATTCAAGCACTGGCTCTGTTGTTATATATTAGCTTGAATTTGAATTGCATTGGCCACACCTCAACAGTTGAAACTGAAGTTGAATTGGAATGATAGGAAAAGGAATTTACTGAATTGTAATTCAGTTGTAATTCAGTTCTGAGATTCAACATAGGTAGTGCATTCTGGGAAACTGCTCATCCACCCTGTCCACAAAAGTTAATATACATTACAGCGCAAAAGTCTTATATATATTATATTTAGTAATTATGTTAGTATTTTCACACACACACGCACAAAAAGGTTTTAAGCCAGTTATTTATTTATTTTGCTGTAGTGTGTCAGCAGGAAATATCAGTTTACATTTCCAAACATTCCTTTTGCCATTAATTTTAGTAATCTTGTGAGATTTTTGTATGAGCAAGGAGTCTGACAACAGCAGGTATGCTCCACACGGAGATCTAATTTCACATCAAGTCCGTCTGGGATTACATGAAGAAACAGACTAAAAACTGAGACAGACTAAATCCAGAAGAACTGTGGCACCGTCTCCAAGATGCTTGAAGAAACCTTCCTGCAAAGCTACCTGAAAAAAGTAAACCTGGACAAAATCTGTTTTAAACGCAGAGTGGTCACACCAAATACTGATTTGATTTAGTTAATAGAAGTTAAATGATAAATAAAATCTATTTATGACGTTTTTTTTTAAAGCACCCTCACTATACAGCATTTTTGCACAAGTGCCTAAAACTTTTCACAGAACTGTAGCTTTGCAGGTGGTTTTTTTCTTTTCTTTTTTCAATTGTCTTGGACATTGCTGCAGTTCTTCTGGATTTAGTCTTGTCTCAGTTTTTAGTCTGTTTCTTCATGTAATCCCAGACTGACTTGATGTGAGATTAGATCTCTGTGTGAAGCACCGGCTGTTGTCAGACTCCTTGTGCATACAAAAATATCACTGGATTATTGCAATTAATTGCAAAAGGAATGTTTGGAAATGTGAACTGATATTTCCTACTGACACACTACAGCAAAAGATATAAATAACTGGCTTTTGCACAGTACTATATATATATGTATATATATATATATATGTACACATATACATATATATTTATTTATTTTTTACACCTTTATTTTGCACTAGGCTACTAATGTTGGTTAACTCTTTTGACAAATTGCTTGTGGAGTTACTCATAAGTCGCTCTGGAAAAGCATCTGCTAAACTTCTTTTTCATTTACTACTTTAATTCAAACTTGGTTCAAATCAAGGAATTAGGGCATTCTCAATTCAATTCTGAATGGCGCACAATCCTGGAACAACCAAAGACGTCGGTGTGATGCATATAAACATGCATAGACCCACAATAAATAGCGCAAACGGTGAAATGAACGGCCCTACTTCACCTGCTCGGCTCCCTGAAAGCAGATCCGACAGCCTGGGGTCGGGATGCAGCTCTCGTTGCTGCAACTGGAGCCCACTGTTTCCGTTTTCCCCGCGCTCTGCCCGGCGATGTCCTCGCCCGGTGTGTCCGTCCCAGCACACGCACCATCCTCGTTCTCGATCTCTGAGATCGGATCAGCCAGCGGTGTTTGAGCTCCAGCGCCCAGCTGCAAGTCATCCTCGCTGAACTCCCCGTCGATCCCCAGCACCGTTTGGACCTGAAACTGTGCGGCATCCACGGTCACGGTGGCGCCTCCCGGTGGCTCATCCACCGTCTGCACGTGCAACGGACCCGCCTCTGCGTGCACATCCATGAATGACGGCACTAAGATCAGAATGAAATAGCAAAATTCGAGGTTTGAGCTCTTACGGGTCTCTATCAGATTTTCCACGGCTCTTCTCCCCTCTGGGACGCATAGGTCTGGCCATAGATCTGCGTCTCAAACCGCTTGCGTTCTTAGAAAGGCACAAGCTTCTGTTGAAAGCTGCAGATGTCCAGGCTGTGTGGCGTGATGTGCTCGGTGTCTCGTTTGCTGAAAGCAGCTTTTCCCCGGAAGACACATTTCCATCCGGGCGCGGTACTGGAACACCGAGCAGTGAAGGCACGAAACACACATAACCACACAGCCAGCCTTCACAGAAGAATCAAAAGCACCGTTTGAGAGTGTGAATGTTAAGACGGCGAGTAAATGTGAGCGACTAGGTTGTTTCCAGCGGGAAAGTCGTTTGGGTAACTGTTCTATGATAAACCCGGAGCCACGCGCTTATTGTCATTTCAAAGATTTACCGTGGTGGTAACCATAGTTACCCACTTGGTAAAACGGTGCTAACTTGGTATTATGTCTAATGATAGCCGATAGTAACAGTCACCACTGTCATGACACGAAATAAAAAAGATTATGTATTCTTACAGATGAAAAATTCTTATGATAGCCTACTTAAGACTAAATTCTTTCAGTTAAAGGATTGCACGGTGCCATCAAAAGTTAAATTAGTATAGCCTCTATACAAATTAATATATTATGACATTTGCCTTTAGAAAAGTGACAGTCAATAGACATAAGATAGATATTTCTATTGTGCTCAATTGGCTGTTCAATGGGGTTTTAAGGGAATTCGTCCGCAATTTTCTATTAATATTAGTCTCACGAAAAACATTTTTAGATAGTCAACTGATACGTTGAAAAACAAAACACTGATTTGAGATTATGTCATGTTAAAGCAATAATAAATGCATTTTTGTTGATGATGGATCAGCAAACTGTTTATATGGTTACCTCAGCATGCCAACTCCATAACAGTTTATATGGTATTGTAATAAAATTGTAGCCAACCCTTTTCAACAGTGTTTGCTATTGTAGGCCTATATAAAAAGTAAAAGGATTTACTTCCCTTTTCTACTCTTAAGAAAAGGGCACCGATAAGGACAGATAAGCAATATCATTGGAATGACTTTCAGAACCTTTCCAGTTGAACGAAAAAATCCTTAACAACGAATCCACCATACTTTAGTAGGCTAATATATTTTATATCTTACATTGTTATATATATATATATATATATATATATATATATATATATATATATATATATATATATATATAATTTTTATACTCTTTATTTGGCATTTTTCTTATTTACAACACAGCATAAACAAAGAACAAGGGGCACTAGATATTGTAACAAAATTAAGTATTAACATTGTTCCGCTTCTTTATATGCAAACCATTTTGTCCAGCGCTTATTATATAGGCTATGTGTCCTTTGATACGTAGAAAGTATGTCATCTTCTCCATTGAGTGTAGGCCTACTATTTCTTTCCATTGTTCAGTCCGAGGTGGGTCAATCTTTAACCAAGACCGAGTGATAGCCTTTTAACATGCAATCATTAGAATTTTAAAAAGATAAATGTCGTCTTTTTGGACCACCTCACCAGGTAGTAGACCTAACAAGAAAATCTTAGGGTCTTTAGGGATGACATAACCCATTATCCTCCCAGTAATTAAAAAGATACTGTCCCAGAATTGTTCTAACTTTGGGCACGTCCAAATGAGAGTGATTGCCATTCCAATGTCCACACTGTCGCCAGCATTGCTGTTGTTCACCCCTTTGGTTATTAATAATATTATGAGGTGTAATGAAAAATCTGACCAGACTCTTCCACCCAAATTCCCTCCATCTTTTAGAACTAGTAGACGTCTGTTGTGTCACGCACATCGAAAGCCAATCACCCTCTGACACTTCCCCACACAGCTCTTTTTCCCATTTTGACTTAATAGGTATTTCCATTTCGTTTCTGTAGTGCTTTATACAATTTAGAGACAGTTTTACTTGGCAGGAACTTATAACATTGTTATATTTTATAGATAATAAAAAAAAGAGCGGTGGGAGAGTAGTCTGAATTGAGTTCCAGCATCTTGTACTGGTTCACACATTGAACTCATTGCGCCAGCCGCGAGTGTTTCCAAGTCTACGGGGATCGCATCAGTTGATTCGCTATTTTGCTTACCAACGTCTTGTGCGTGAACACCGCGTTTGACCCATTTTCCTGTGCACTCGCTCATCTGTTCAGACGATGTCCTGCGAGGACAGCGATTGGCTCTTGTCTCAGACCTTCCCCGAGGTGATTGGACGAGTGATTAACACCCAGTTTGTAACCTCTACAGTGAACTTCCTACCGCTCCGATCGATGAAGCGTTTGCGAGATCCTTATATCACCTCACCAGGGAGAAATACTTCTCAATTCTGGTTGGAGGAAAAAAAAAAACTGTGACAGATAAAATAATTTATGTAAAGAACACTAACATTTAGACATATTTTTCTATGTTTTTCAGTGTTTGCTCATTTAATGCCGTAATTCTGTCTAAAACAAACTATTCCAAGTGAAACTGTCCAGTGTCGAGGCTGGGTATATGTAAATTAGTTCCCTGTGATTGGTTCAAAGACTGGTTTATTTTCCTGTTATTGTTACTAAAACGGTACCATCTGCTCAATTATTCAATGACTTTCGGGAATCAAGGTTTTTAAGGGAATTTTTGTCAGCAATTTTCAATTGACATTAGTAGAACACAACACGACGGAGCGTGCGCTTAATAAACAGGACATTATGGTAGGCCTATGTTGTTGTGGATGTCATCAGTGCCGGTCCTCCCCATACGCAAAGTAGGCCTACCCATGTTGCGTAGGGCCCCCGAACCACCAGGGGGCCACCTTGATCTCAAGAATAAAATAGGAGTGTGTTTTAGTTTAAAAAAATATATTTTGGCTTCCAACGATTATGAAAACATGATGCCTTTACCCGTTCCTTTCCTTTAAAGCGGTGCACTGTCACCATACGTAACATTCAATTCAGTCGAATCATGTAACGTCACGTGTAAAAGCGTATTGAGCTGCAAAAGAGACGCTTTTCATCAGGTGGCTTTCTGTCCGCGCGATCCGAGATGGAGAGAAACACAGACAAGTACAGGCTACTTTGGGTTTCTGGCGTATGCTTTAACGGAGAAATCCAGTTATGTCTTCAGTTAACAACATAAACAACTCAAACAACAAAAGAAAACGAGAGAATCATTCACTACTCTTCACTGAATAACATAAGTAACTTAATAAGAATCAATGTAGGCCTATATTTAATTCATACAGTGAAGACTATACAATGTTTTATTTTTGTTAAAAAAAAGTACAATTCAATATCTGAATAGTAGACTATTATTAGTAGTAGGCTAAATTGTTCATTTCATGCATATCTTTTTTAAATGTATTTATTTATTTGTCCTATTGTTTTTATTGTATTACTAAGCGTTTCGAATCACTGTTGTTGGTTAATAGTGAAACTGCTCTGAAAGATCGGATTAAGAGGTTTGGGGTCATTTTGGGGTTTTTATGAATGCACTGACAGGGGCCCCCTGGACAAAGTTTTGTTTAGGACCCCCAGAAGTCTAGATGTACGGCATACTATTATCAATAGTTATAGTTATCGTTCTTTGTGTGAATGGGCCTTAGGGCAGGAGCAGCGAACTGTTAGCCTGCTATAACTTTGTGTCACTTTTGTGGTTTGAAAACACTATTGAAATATCCTTGTGTGAAAAAATAATAGTTTACTTGGAACAGTGTTATTTAGCCTATAAAAAATACACACAATACCGCCTAAAACTAATTGTCTCAGCGGTCAGTGTTCTTTAAATTGATAAATATTTTATATTATTATTATTTTAAGATAAAAGAGCGGTGGGAGAGTAGTCTGAATTGGGTTCCAGCAGCTTGTACTGGTTCACACATTGAACTCATTGCGCCAGCCGCGAGTGTTTCCAAGTCTACGGGGATCGCATCAGTTGATTCGCTATTTTGCTTACCAACGTCTTGAGCGTGAACACCGCGTTTAGACCCATTTTCCTGTGCACTCGCTCATCTGTTCAGACGATGTCCTGCGAGGACAGCGATTGGCTCTTGTCTCAGACCTTCCCCGAGGTGATTGGACGAGTGATTAACACCCAGTTTGTAACCTCTACAGTGAACTTCCTACCGCTCCGATCGATGAAGCGTTTGCGAGATCCTTATATCACCTCACCAGGGAGAAATACTTCTCAATTCTGGTTGGAGAAAAAAAACAAACTGTGACAGATAAAATAATTTATGTAAAGAACACTAACATTTAGACATATTTTTCTATGTTTTTCAGTGTTTGCTAATTTAATGCCGTAATTCTGTCTAAAACAAACTATTCCAAGTGAAACTGTCCAGTGTCGAGGCTGGGTATATGTAAATTAGTTCCCTGTGATTGGTTCAAAGACTGGTTTATTTTCCTGTTATTGTTACTAAAACGGTACCATCTGCTCAATTATTCAATGACTTTCGGGAATCAAGGTTTTTAAGGGAATTTGTGTCAGCAATTTTCGATTGACGTTAGTAGAACACAACACGACGGAGCGTGCGCTTAATAAACAGGACATTATGGTAGGCCTATGTTGTTGTGGATGCCATCAGTGCCGGTCCTCCCCATACGCAAAGTAGGCCTACCCATGTTGCGTAGGGCCCCCGAACCACCAGGGGGCCACCTTGATCTCAAGAATAAAATAGGAGTGTGTTTTAGTTAAAAAAAAATTATTTTGGCTTCCAACGATTATGAAAACATGATGCCTTTACCCGTTCCTTTCCTTTAAAGCAGTGCACTGTCACCATACGTAACATTCAATTCAGTCGAATCATGTAACGTCACGTGTAAAAGCAAAAGAGACGCTTTTCATCAGGTGGCTTTCTGTCCGCGCGATCCGAGATGGAGAGAAACACAGACAAGTACAGGCTACTTTGGGTTTCTGGCGTATGCTTTAACGGAGAAATCCAGTTATGTCTTCAGTTAACAACATAAACAACTCAAACAACAAAAGAAAACGAGAGAATCATTCACTACTCTTCACTGAATAACATAAGTAACTTAATAAGAATCAATGTAGGCCTGTATTTAATTCATACAGTGAAGACTATACAATGTTTTATTTTTGTTAAAAAAAAGTACAATTCAATATCTGAATAGTAGACTATTATTAGTAGTAGGCTAAATTGTTCATTTCATGCATATCTTTTTTAAATGTATTTATTTATTTGTCCTATTGTTTTTATTGTATTACTAAGCGTTTCGAATCACTGTTGTTGGTTAATAGTGAAACTGCTCTGAAAGATCGGATTAAGACGTTTGGGGTCATTTTGGGGTTTTTATGAATGCACTGACAGGGGCCCCCTGGACAAAGTTTTGTTTAGGGCCCCCAGAAGTCTAGATGCACTGGATGCTATTATCATTAGTTATCTTTATAGTTATCGTTCTTTGTGTGAATGGGCCTAGGGCAGGAGCAGCGAACTGTTAGCCTGCTATAACTTTGTGTCACTTTTGTGGTTTGAAAACACTATTGAAATATCCTTGTGTGAAAAAATAATAGTTTACTTGGAACAGTGTTATTTAGCCTATAAAAAATACACACAATACCGCCTAAAACTAATTGTCTCAGCGATCAGTGTTCTTTAAATTGATAAATATTTTATATTATTATTATTATTTTAAGATAAAAGAGCGGTGGGAGAGTAGTCTGAATTGGGTTCCAGCATCTTGTACTGGTTCACACATTGAACTCATTGCGCCAGCCGCGAGTGTTTCCAAGTCTACGGGGATTATGGGATGAATATAGTATCAAAATGATTAACACGTGCAAGCACACTTATCAATGAACTTGATACATGTTGCAGAAATGTTTTATCCATGCCTTTCAACTTGCGTGTGCAGAATTCAAAATTGAATGAATGTGAAGCAATTTGTACAAATAGAGACATTTTTGCGCATGCAACAAAGAAGATGTGCATGTGTGGATCAGGTGACACGCGTGCATTCATTGACGTCTTTTCTGAGTCGATCTCATTTGATTCATTTGGATTTTGAGACTTTCTTTTCGTGGTTTTTAAGCATTTCACAACCCACACACAAACAACTACAAATGAATAGGCCTGGTGCTAATTATTAATGTGTGCACAACTACCCATCTATTTGACAAATTCACAAATGTGCGTCACTACATTTAAACTAATACAATACAACTTGTGTGTGCAAAATCCAAAATCACATGAATGTGCAACATTTTGTACAAATAGAGACATAGTTGTTAATACAAAACCTCGATTTTGTATTAATGTAGGCCAGAATTTGTGCATGCAACAAGTAAGATGTGTATTTGTGGATGAGGTGACACGCGTGCATTCATTGACTCGTTTCTGAGTCGATCCTATTTGATTCATTTGGATTTTGAGACTTTCATTTCGCGGGTTTCGCCTTGCACGATCCACACACAGATGTCGGAGAAAACCTGCTACCACTAGATGGCAGTATTCTGCTGAAACAGACAACGGCAGCATAATCAAGCGTTCTTCCCCATTTAAGACGCTTAATGAGAGTGATATTGAAGCACCAAATTTAGTACACAATATAGTCCTACCTTATTAATAAAGCATACTTTATAGAGGCAAACAGATTACATCAGATTATGAACAACACCCATAGAAAACCATTATAAAACGCTTAACGTGCAATCGCGCGTTGCATGTTCAAGGTGTAGCTATTGGCTACTGAGTTTAAATATCACCGTCTTACTGCATTGACGTTTAGCTTTTTCTTAATAATATGCTCTATGGGAGGAAAACTATATAGCCTACAGACAAGAGCCTACATGAACGCGACGCGCGGCGTTTCAAGTTAATAAAATTTTCCTTTCTGTTAAAAAAACCGTGAAGTTTCGCAGTTGCGTTCATATTATATGCTTATTTTTATCTGACTACACATTGTATACATATGGAATTTGAAAATGTCTGTTTTTAAATGTTAAAGACGATTTTCGCAGTACATTTGTTTTCCCTTGACCCTTAAGCCACTGTTATAGGCTATAGTCTGACTATAGCACGATGAGTTTTAACAATATGCAACCATTGTATATCGATATGAAATATTAATTGAAAATCAACTGTCCCTACGTGTGTATAGCTGCATATTTCTACATGAGAATGCTTTGACGCGCTAACCACAGCTCATGATGCAAAAGGGAACGCCTGCCAATTCCACTAACTGCGTTAAAACGTATAATTTGTTTTAATTCAAATTACTTTTAATATTTAAAAACAGACTTTTTCAAATTCCAAAGCTCGTAGAAGGTTCCTGTAAGACTGATTTACAAGTAAAATTTGGACAATACTTCCCTTCATGTATGTAGCCTGTATTCTGCAGAAAAATACTGTAATTCACCAAAATGGGTTTTTTCATGTTCAAAATGGTTGTAGTATGTTCCTAGTGACTAGACTGGCTTACTACAGGTGAAATTGTCCCAATACCTCTCTTCATGTAGCCTATTTACAGTAAACAATTATTATTTTATACAAAAATTACTGTAATTAACCAAACGGGTTTTTGGTGACTTACTACAGGTGAATAATGCATAATTTCACCTGAATTATCACTAGGAACGTACTACACAACCTTTGGAACATGAATAGAAAAACAATTTACAGTAATTTAAAAAATGGTACTGTTCAGTCGAGATATTGGCTGTACATACAGTAACAGTAGGCTAAGTCAATCTGCCCACTAGGCATTTACTATAACCTTGGAGGTATGTTCATTTGAATGAATGACTGGACGTTTATATTTTTTTGACTGTGAGTGGAATTTGCAGATGGTCCCTTTATAAAATGGGCGAATATCAAACCTAAAACTTACTTCACTGCGCTCTCGGACCAGATGCTCTCCCATACACATGCAAAGTTAAACGCAACTGCAGAATTTCATGTTAATCTTTTTCTTTTTAACAGGCTCAGGAAGGACAATTTTATTAACTTGAAACGCCGCGCGTCGCGTTCATGTAGGCTCTTGTCTGTAGGCTATATAGTTTTCCTCCCATAGAGCATATTATAAAGAAAAAGCTAAACGTCAATGCAGTAAGACGGTGATATTTAAACTCAGTAGCCAATACACCTTATTGAACATGCAACGCGCGATTGCACGTTAAGCGTTTTATAATGGTTTTCTATGGGTGTTGTTCATAATCTGATGTAATCTGTTTGCCTCTATAAAGTATGCTTTATTAATAAGGTAGGCCTATATTGTGTACTAAATTTGGTGCTTCAATATCACTCTCATTAAGCGTCTTAAATGGGGAAGAACGCTTGATTATGCTGCCGTTGTCTGTTTCAGCAGAATACTGCCATCTAGTGGTAGCAGGTTTTCTCCGACATCTGTGTGTGGATCGTGCAAGGCGAAACCCGCGAAATGAAAGTCTCAAAATCCAAATGAATCAAATAGGATCGACTCAGAAACGAGTCAATGAATGCACGCGTGTCACCTCATCCACAAATACACATCTTACTTGTTGCATGCACAAATTCTGGCCTACATTAATACAAAATCGAGGTTTTGTATTAACAACTATGTCTCTATTTGTACAAAATGCTGCACATTCATGTGATTTTGGATTTTGCACACACAAGTTGTATTGTATTAGTTTAAATGTAGTGACGCACATTTGTGAATTTGTCAAATAGATGGGTAGTTGTGCACACATTAATAATTAGCACCAGGCCTATTCATTTGTAGTTGTTTGTGTGTGGGTTGTGAAATGCTTAAAAACCGCGAAAAGAAAGTGTCAAAATCCAAATGAATCAAATGAGATCGACTCAGAAAAGATGTCAATGAATGCACGCGTGTCACCTGATCCACACATGCACATCTTCTTTGTTGCATGCGCAAATTATGATACACTAATACAAAGGAAAACATTTGTATTCACAAAAATGTCTATATTTGTACAAATTGCTTCACATTCATTCAATTTAGAATTCTGCACACGCAAGTTGAAAGGCATGGATAAAACATTTCTGCAACATGTATCAAGTTCATTGATAAGTGTGCTTGCACGTGTTAATCATTTTGATACTATATTCATCCCATAACGGGGATCGCATCAGTTGATTCGCTATTTTGCTTACCAACGTCTTGTGCGTGAACACCGCGTTTGACCCATTTTCCTGTGCACTCGCTCATCTGTTCAGACGATGTCCTGCGAGGACAGCGATTGGCTCTTGTCTCAGACCTTCCCCGAGGTGATTGGACGAGTGATTAACACCCAGTTTGTAACCTCTACAGTGAACTTCCTACCGCTCCGATCGATGAAGCTTTTGCGAGATCCTTATATCACCTCACCAGGGAGAAATACTTCTCAATTCTGGTTGGAGAAAAAAAACAAACTGTGACAGATAAAATCATTTATGTAAAGAACACTAACATTTAGACATATTTTTCTATGTTTTTCAGTGTTTGCTAATTTAATGCCGTAATTCTGTCTAAAACAAACTATTCCAAGTGAAATTGTCCAGTGTCGAGGCTGGGTATATGTAAATTAGTTCCCTGTGATTGGTTCAAAGACTCCGATCTGATGCTTACGTCTTTTTTGAGCTAAGCATTTAATATGTTGTAATTTGCTATTTTATTTATTTAAGCCTCATGTTCTGTTGTGATTGTCTATGTTTTATTTTCCTGTTATTGTTACTAAAACGGTACCATCTGCTCAATTATTCAATGACTTTCGGGAATCAAGGTTTTTAAGGGAATTTGTGTCAGCAATTTTCGATTGACGTTAGTAGAACACAACACGACGGAGCGTGCGCTTAATAAACAGGACATTATGGTAGGCCTATGTTGTTGTGGATGCCATCAGTGCCGGTCCTCCCCATACGCAAAGTAGGCCTACCCATGTTGCGTAGGGCCCCCGAACCACCAGGGGGCCACCTTGATCTCAAGAATAAAATAGGAGTGTGTTTTAGTTTAAAAAAAAATATTTTGGCTTCCAACGATTATGAAAACATGATGCCTTTACCCGTTCCTTTCCTTTAAAGCGGTGCACTGTCACCATACGTAACATTCAATTCAGTCGAATCATGTAACGTCACGTGTAAAAGCGTATTGAGCTGCAAAAGAGACGCTTTTCATCAGGTGGCTTTCTGTCTGCGCGATCTGAGATGGAGAGAAACACAGACAAGTACAGGCTACTTTGGGTTTCTGGCGTATGCTTTAACGGAGAAATCCAGTTATGTCTTCAGTTAACAACATAAACAACTCAAACAACAAAAGAAAACGAGAGAATCATTCACTACTCTTCACTGAATAACATAAGTAACTTAATAAGAATCAATGTAGGCCTATATTTAATTCATACAGTGAAGTGAAGACTATACAATGTTTTATTTTTGTTAAAAAAAAGTACAATTCAATATCTGAATAGTAGACTATTATTAGTAGTAGGCTAAATTGTTCATTTCATGCATATTTTTTTTAAATGTATTTATTTATTTGTCCTATTGTTTTTATTGTATTACTAAGCGTTTCGAATCACTGTTGTTGGTTAATAGTGAAACTGCTCTGAAAGATCGGATTAAGAGGTTTGGGGTCATTTGGGGGTTTTTATGAATGCACTGACAGGGGCCCCCTGGACAAAGTTTTGTTTAGGGCCCCCAGAAGTCTAGATGTACTGCATACTATTATCAATAGTTATAGTTATCGTTCTTTGTGTGAATGGGCCTTAGGGCAGGAGCAGCGAACTGTTAGCCTGCTATAACTTTGTGTCACTTTTGTGGTTTGAAAACACTATTGAAATATCCTTGGGTGAAAAAATAATAGTTTACTTGGAACAGTGTTATTTAGCCTATAAAAAATACACACAATACCGCCTAAAACTAATTGTCTCAGCGATCAGTGTTCTTTAAATTGATAAATATTTTATATTATTATTATTTTAAGATAAAAGAGCGGTGGGAGAGTAGTCTGAATTGGGTTCCAGCATCCTGTACGCAGGGCCGGCGCGTGCACTTCTGCCGCTCTAGGCGAAAAACATTTGTGCCGCCCCTAGGGCTGGTCCGAACAGGGCCGCGGGAAGTGAGGGTGCTGCAGCACCCCCTGTTTTCACAGAATTGTAAATGCAACGCATATGTTTGTTCATTAAAATGTATTAATTTTTAGCATTTAGTCATTTATTTGTAATAAACACTTTAAGTGGGCTATTTAATTTTTTTTATTTATATGTTAAATTATCTTTTTAAAACATAAGCGCAGAGTGTTACGTAATATTGTGTGTGTGTGTGTGTGTCGAAAGAATTTGTCCGCAGCTGCTCAAAAAAAACACAAAAAAACCCCGTCAAAAACCCCACTGTCAGTGTTTTGTAAGGAACAGGCAAATATGTAAAATATAGCAGGAGACATTTTAATTGTTTACTAATAAAACAGTTATTTTTTATGTCATTGTCGGCTAGACAGATGAAGTTGACGACTCGCGATCTTCGCAGCGCCAGAGAGAAATGCACATTTCATACGAATTACATAAGCAGCGCAGTCTGTTTTCTTTCGTTTTGAATTGTTCTGCTTAAAAGTAGACATTTCAAGCTATATATATGTCTCAGGTCTGTGAGGCAATAGGCTACCTTATATATAGGCCCACGGTGAGTTTCGGTTCATTTATGAGACGAGCTCCAGGTTCGCCAGCGCCTCCGTGTCCTGATTATCTATTTTCTAATAGCTTATATATTCTTCTTATTTATTGAATCCAGACAATTGGTTGATGAAACATCGATTAAAATTAAGATACAATTAATACAAAACGAAATTAAATTTAAAGACAGGCTTTGTGCTTTCAGTTTGAGGTCTCTGTGAAAGTTTTAAAACATTCTTTTATTGCCGCTTTAGAGAAATACATTTAAAAAAAAAAAGCGACTTAGTCCAGTGCGACTTAGGCTATATATGTTTTTTTCTTCCTCGTGGCGCATTTTGTGACTGATATGCGACTCCGGAGCAATAAAATAAAAGGGACTCCGGAATAAAAGCAGAATCAATAAAGTCAAAAATGTGATGTGCAGTCAGGTTTGAGAGTGTGCGCGTTTTTTGAGGAGTTTTATAGTCTTGATATTGTTTCTTATTCAAAAGTGGTGACGCCCCTATCCACGCTGCACTAGCAATATAAAACGCACACACACATGTCTGTTAAATTAAGCAATACTTTAAGGTAGTCTATATTTTTCTGACTAACAAATTACTGACACAGTAAAGGGTAGATTTAAATTAAGAAAAACAAAATTTCAATAAAGAAAAACAAAATTTCAATAAAGAAAAAAACTAAATGTAAAATTTCAATAAAGAAAAAACGAAATTTAAATAAAGAAAAAAAACATTTAAATAAAGAAAAACAAAATTTAAAATTTAAATAAAGAAAAAACGAAATTTAAATAAAGTAAAACGAAATTTAAATAAAGAAAAACGAAATTTACATAAAGAAAAACGAAATTAAGTTAAATTAAAATCGAGATTAATTTAGATTGATAATAATGGGTAAAAATGCTAATTGCCTATATTTTGTTTCTATTGTTATATTTTCCACAATGTCAAAGCAACGCAGCTTAACCCAAAACACAAGCTCAGGCATTCACTTCTGTCCATACAAACTCCGCTGTTCTGCGCTCTAGCCAGAGAACACTCCCGTTGCAGGAACACTTTAGGCCAAGAGGAAGCAAATACATACCGGTATACTATGCGTAGGTGGATGTGATCGGGGATTTTGGCTGTGTAACATTTAAAGCCACTTAATTTAACGAAATGACTCAAATAAAGATTCGTTCATTTTTATGAACGAGATCGAACAAGAGAGTCAGTAAAATTATCCGAACTTCTCATCACTCAGTCATGACTCGTGAGAGCAGGGGGCGGGGCGGGGCGGCGCGGGGCGGGGCGGCGCAGGGCGGCGCAGCGGCAGCTCAGCAAATCATATAGCCTATTTTGTGAATTGTTCATTCCCGATTGGCACACATTTTGCCGCCCTTACAAAAGTGCCGCTCTAGGCAATTGCCTAGTTCGCCTATATGGACGCGCCGGCCCTGCCTGTACTGGTTCACACATTGAACTCATTGCGCCAGCCGCGAGTGTTTCCAAGTCTACGGGGATCGCATCAGTTGATTCGCTATTTTGCTTACCAACGTCTTGAGCGTGAACACCGCGTTTGACCCATTTTCCTGTGCACTCGCTCATCTGTTCAGACGATGTCCTGCGAGGACAGCGATTGGCTCTTGTCTCAGACCTTCCCCGAGGTGATTGGACGAGTGATTAACACCCAGTTTGTAACCTCTACAGTGAACTTCCTACCGCTCCGATCGATGAAGCGTTTGCGAGATCCTTATATCACCTCACCAGGGAGAAATACTTCTCAGTTCAGGTTGGAGAAAAAAAAAAACTGTGACAGATAAAATCATTTATGTAAAGAACACTAACATTTAGACATATTTTTCTATGTTTTTCAGTGTTTGCTAATTTAATGCCGTAATTCTGTCTAAAACAAACTATTCCAAGTGAAACTGTCCAGTGTCGAGGCTGGGTATATGTAAATGAGTTCCCTGTGATTGGTTCAAACACTCCGATCTGATGCTAACGTCTTTTTTGAGCTAAGCATTTAATATGTTGTAATTTGCTATTTTATTTATTTAAGCCTCATGTTCTGTTGTGATTGTCTATGTTTTATTTTCCTGTTATTGTTACTAAAACGGTACCATCTGCTCAATTATTCAATGACTTTCGGGAATCAAGGTTTTTAAGGGAATTTGTGTCAGCAATTTTCGATTGACATTAGTAGAACACAACACGACGGAGCGTGCGCTTAATAAACAGGACATTATGGTAGGCCTATGTTGTTGTGGATGCCATCAGTGCCGGTCCTCCCCATACGCAAAGTAGGCCTACCCATGTTGCGTAGGGCCCCCGAACCACCAGGGGGCCACCTTGATCTCAAGAATAAAATAGGAGTGTGTTTTAGTTAAAAAAAAATTATTTTGGCTTCCAACGATTATGAAAACATGATGCCTTTACCCGTTCCTTTCCTTTAAAGCGGTGCACTGTCACCATACGTAACATTCAATTCAGTCGAATCATGTAACGTCACGTGTAAAAGCGTATTGAGCTGCAAAAGAGACGCTTTTCATCAGGTGGCTTTCTGTCCGCGCGATCCGAGATGGAGAGAAACACAGACAAGTACAGGCTACTTTGGGTTTCTGGCGTATGCTTTAACGGAGAAATCCAGTTATGTCTTCAGTTAACAACATAAACAACTCAAACAACAAAAGAAAACGAGAGAATCATTCACTACTCTTCACTGAATAACATAAGTAACTTAATAAGAATCAATGTAGGCCTATATTTAATTCATACAGTGAAGACTATACAATGTTTTATTTTTGTTAAAAAAAAGTACAATTCAATATCTGAATAGTAGACTATTATTAGTAGTAGGCTAAATTGTTCATTTCATGCATATCTTTTTTAAATGTATTTATTTATTTGTCCTATTGTTTTTATTGTATTACTAAGCGTTTCGAATCACTGTTGTTGGTTAATAGTGAAACTGCTCTGAAAGATCGGACTAAGAGGTTTGGGGTCATTTTGGGGTTTATATGAATGCACTGACAGGGGCCCCCTGGACAAAGTTTTGTTTAGGACCCCCAGAAGTCTAGATGTACTGCATACTATTATCAGTAGTTATCGTTCTTTGTGTGAATGGGCCTAGGGCAGGAGCAGCGAACTGTTAGCCTGCTATAACTTTGTGTCACTTTTGTGGTTTGAAAACACTATTGAAATATCCTTGTGTGAAAAAATAATAGTTTACTTGGAACAGTGTTATTTAGCCTATAAAAAATACACACAATACCGCCTAAAACTAATTGTCTCAGCGGTCATTGTTCTTTAAATTTATAAATATTTTATATTATTATTATAATTAGATAAAAGAGCGGTGGGAGAATAGTCTGAATTGGGTTCCAGCATCTTGTACTGGTTCACACATTGAACTCATTGCGCCAGCCGCGAGTGTTTCCAAGTCTACGGGGATCGCATCAGTTGATTCGCTATTTTGCTTACCAACGTCTTGAGCGTGAACACCGCGTTTGACCCATTTTCCTGTGCACTCGCTCATCTGTTCAGACGATGTCCTGCGAGGACAGCGATTGGCTCTTGTCTCAGACCTTCCCCGAGGTGATTGGACGAGTGATTAACACCCAGTTTGTAACCTCTACAGTGAACTTCCTACCGCTCCGATCGATGAAGCGTTTGCGAGATCCTTATATCACCTCACCAGGGAGAAATACTTCTCAATTCTGGTTGGAGAAAAAAAAAAACTGTGACGAATAAAATAATTTATGTAAAGAACACTAACATTTAGACATATTTTTCTATGTTTTTCAGTGTTTTCTAATTTAACGCCACAATTCTGTCTAAAACAAACTGTTCCCAGTGAAACTGTCCAGTGTCGAGGATGGGTATATGTAAATGAGTTCCCTGTGATTGGTTCAAACACTACAATCTAATGCTTACGTCTTTTTTGAGCTAAGCATTTAATATGTTGTAATTTGCCATTTTTTTATTTAACCCTCATATTCTGTCTGTTTTATCTGGTGTCTGTGTATTTGGTGTTAAAGTGACAGCAGCCTAAATAAACCCGCTGCTCTCTCTGTCATTTAATGTTACTCAAACAAAAGAAAACGAGAGAATAATTCACTGCTCTTCACTAAATAACATTAGTAACTTAATAAGTATCAATGTAGATTTAATTCATACAGTGAAGACTATGCAATGTTTTATTTTATTTATTTATTTTTACACTTGATTACTTTATTCAATTTCTGTATAGTAGACTATTATTAGTAGTAGGCTAAATTGTTCATTTCATGCATATCTTTTTTTCGGTTTTATTTGTCCTATTGTTTTTATTGTATTACTAAGCGTTTCAAATCACTGTTGTTGGTTAATAGTGAAACTGCTCTGAAAGAACAGATTAAGGGGTTGGAGGTCATTTGGGGTTTTTTATGAATGCACTGACAGGGGCCCACTGGACAAAGTTTTGTTTAGGGCCCCCAGAAGTCTAGATGCACTGGATGCTATTATCATTAGTTATCTTTATAGTTATCGTTCTTTGTGTGAATGGGCCTAGGGCAGGAGCAGCGAACTGTTACTATAATTTTGTGTCACTTTTGTGGTTTGAAAACTCTATTGAAAGTATTCTTGTGTGAAAAAATAATAGTTTACTTGGAACATTGTTATTTAGCCTATAAAAAAGAGCACACAATACCGCCATAACTGAAGACAACTAATTGTCTCAGCGGTCAGTGTTGATAAATATTTTATATTATTATTATAATTAGATAAAAGAGCGGTGGGAGAGTAGTCTGAATTGGGTTCCAGCATCTTGTACTGGTTCACACATTGAACTCATTGCGCCAGCCGCGAGTGTTTCCAAGTCTACGGGGATCGCATCAGTTGATTCGCTATTTTGCTTACCAACGTCTTGTGCGTGAACACCGCGTTTGACCCATTTTCCTGTGCACTCGCTCATCTGTTCAGACGATGTCCTGCGAGGACAGCGATTGGCTCTTGTCTCAGACCTTCCCCGAGGTGATTGGACGAGTGATTAACACCCAGTTTGTAACCTCTACAGTGAACTTCCTACCGCTCCGATCGATGAAGCGTTTGCGAGATCCTTATATCACCTCACCAGGGAGAAATACTTCTCAATTCTGGTTGGAACTTGGAGGAGTAAAAAAAACTGTGACGAATAAAATAATTTATGTAAAGAACAAAAACATTTAGACATATTCTTCTACAATTTTCAGTGTTTGCTCATTTAATGCTGTTATTCTGTCTAAATCTCTAAAACAAAGTCAACTATTCCAAGTGAAACTGTCGAGGTGTGTATATGTAAATGAGTTCCCTGTGATTGGTCCAAACACTACGTTCTTGTGCTTCTTTTTAGAGTTAAGCATTTAAGACATTGTTTGTAATTTACTATTTTATTCATTTAACCCTCATGTTCTTCTGTGATTGTACTGTCTTTATGTTTTATTTTCCTGTTATTGTTACTAAAATAGTACCATATGTATAAAGATAGCCTAAGTGAAGTCACCTCCTACTTTTAATCAAACATAGCCTATCCTCAAAGGTTTAATTTCAGCTTTCCACAGAACTCCATGTTGCACGTATGTGCACAGTGCACTCTGTTTTATGGCTTCTCTGAGGTGGTTATACTGTCTGGTTCTAGGCTATTGGCTTTATGTTGTGTGTTTCTTACAAGGGTAGGCAGGCTTTCTGAAATGTGTGCATGACTTGCTTACCACAAGTAATAAAACTGTATAGATCCAAATCCCGCCTGGATCTTTCTTTAGCCTTAAAGGGATAGTTCACCCAAACATGAAAATTTTCCCATGATTTACTCACCCTCACGCCATCCAAGATTTAGCCTAGATATCTTCTTTCAGGAGGACACAGTCAGGGTTATATAAAAAAATAACATTGCTCTTCCAAGCTTTATAATGGTAGTGAATGGCGGTCCTGATTTTGAAGTCCAGAAAAGTGCAACCATCAATCATATAAGCTATGTGTTTTTCTAAGAAAAATATCCATATTTAAAACTTTATAGACAAAAATAACTAGCTTCCGGCAGACAGCCTACGCAAGTCAACTTACGCTAAAAGAGTAACCCCTGACGGGATGTATGACGTAGGATGTGGGAGAGGCATATAGCTTTGACGGCCGTCGCGGTTGAAACAAATAGGGCTGGCCAACAAATTCAAGCTTTTCTTATATCGAACTCCTCCGACATTTCTCTTTAAAAATTATTTCAAATTCTTATTCGTGACCGGTGTTTTGTTTTGCTCTATCCTCTGCGCTTCTGCGTTCGTCAATACACGCATCAGGTCAGAGGTTACTCTTTTGACGTAAATCAGTGCGTACGAGTGTTGGAAGCTATTATTTTAGTTTAGTTTTAAATATGGATATTTTTCTTATACAAACGCATCGCTTTGCTTCAGAAGGCCTTTATCAACCCCCCGGAGCAGTGTGGAGCACTTTTATGATGGATCGATGCACTTTTTTCCCCCCCATTCACTGCCATTATAAAGCTTGGAAGAGGACATTTTTGAAAATAGCTTAACTCCGATTGTATTCGTCTGAAAGAAGTTAACGAGTTTGCTTGCCCATAAAATCTTTAAGATATTAGGTTAAACTTATTTGGCTTGCTGTCCACTGAAGAGGGGCTCGATGAAGCAGCTTCAACTCGAGCTCTGATATACCCCCCAGTGGCTAAATGTAGGATATGATAATTGAAGGGCAAGGTACCTGAGATGAAGGTGGAGTTTGGGGAGGTGGAGGGATACTGGAACAGCTGATGCTAGAGAGAGGTAAGCGGCTGCTTATATACTCAGGCTGTTGATTGAAAGATTAGATGGGCTCACTCCTCCCTAACTTGCGTTTAGGAACTTCATAAAGTCATACACACCTAGGATGGCTTGAGGGTGAGTAAATCATGGGGTAATTACAGTAAACATTTTTGGGTGAACTATCCCTTTAAAGGTTAATGCTGCTGTATATTTTATGTATGATTTTGTTGCAGGCAAAACTTTGGTGAGAAGGTTTTTTTTTTATAGAACTTAACTGACCAAACTGACATAATTTCAAAAGCCAAATGTATATATTTTTTTTAACTTAAAAGTACATATGTGAGTGAGTGAGTGAGTGAGCCAGAGAGAGAGAGAGAGAGAGAGAGAGAGAGAGAGAGAGAGAGAGAGAGTGAGTGAGTGAGTCTTGTTTGTGTGTGTGTGTGTGTGTGTGTGTGTGTGTGTGTGTGTGTGTGTGTGTGTGTGTGTGTGTGTGTGTGTGTGTGTGTGTGTGTGTGTATAATCCCAGTGATCCCTGCTTCCTTGACTGAGATCAGTGCAAACATGCCAGAAGATGTTTATCCTGCTTCCTTTTTATTTTTGGAGTGTACCATCTATTCAAGGAACTGGAAAAGTGTATCAAACTATATTAACAGTCCTGAGAAAGATGAGAGGCACGTTATGCAGAAATACATGAAAAACAAATGAATCAGGATGTTCGATTTTTTTTTTAATGCAATGTAAATCGCTTTGGATAAAAGCCAAAATGCAGAAATGAAAATAAAATAAAGACTATCAAGCAATCTCACTCCAGTTGAGTAACAGATGCACATTTTAACTACTTTAATGTCATACTATCACGCACCAGCAGGAGGCATCATAACATCTCTAAATATTTTAAAAGTTCTTCATTTAATATATCAAACAAAACATATAATAAAATGAAACAACAATTATTAACTTTAAAACATTAACAAAATAAAATATTTAGCATTGCGTAAATAGGTCGAGTTGGCATATTTCCTCTCTTTAGACAGGCTAGCCTAAGTAAATATTTCAGTTCTGTAACTATACAATTAAGTGAGTGAAAATGGGGCTGAATGGTGTTTTTTTCTCTCTCTCTTTCTTACACTCTAACGTCTCGTAAAATGGATGAGAATCGAAATTCAATGAGATGTGAATTTCTTCAAAATAACTCCTATTGAGGCATTTCACCCGGGGCGTGTTTAATGGCACTGTAGGTCGTTATATCTTCACACAGATGCCGCTTTCCGTTACTGTCGGTGCGCGCGCGCACTGTCGCTCTCTTCTGCGTTTGAACGAGCACCGAGGTCACGTGAGCGCGACGGCAGCAGCGGGCACAGTGGCACCGCAGTGGAAACACGGGCAGCTTCGCTGCTGCTGTGCACCACTTAAAATCCGGAATCAGAAGGAAGCCGAGCGTAACCGAAAACCGACCGGTGATGACGGGTCTCCTGTAACGCTTCTCCTCGCTGTCCATCCGCGCTCACACTCATGCTGTCTATTTTTGCACCGTGAAATACACGTTTGACACCGTGTGCTCGTGAGACACAGAGAGACGCTGAGGCTCGGATGTGTTGGAGTCGCAATGGCAGACCGTGATTCGTTACCGCTGCCGTTGGAGGTGCGCGCGCGGCTCGCGGAGCTCGAGCTGGAGCTATCAGAGGGTGAGTAGCTGCCCGTTTGCCCGGTCAGAGAGGGAGAAAGTGAACGACAGAAGTGGAGATGAACGGGTCAGCGAGCTCGATACATGTATCAGATTTAAGTGAGCGCGTGTTTACATTTGCAGAATCGGACAGAGCGGTTCCGTTGACCTTGGTTGGATGAGGAAAGAAATGCATATTATAAGACATTAATGACGTGTTTAATACCTTGCTATTTGGGTTAATGAAGGAAGATGTGTGTTTTGGAATTTAAAGTCTCCCTCTCTCTCTGTCTCACTCTCTCGGTCTCTCATATATTCCATTCTCCATTCCAGTGAACTGTTCATAACACGGCCACCGCCTTTGTGAATATATAGGGCACGTAAATCGGTTATAAGTGAAGCTGGTGTGTTTAAAGCATTGGGATCATATTCATCTGGCTATCCTGTTTGTTGTGTATTTTGCACGTAATGCGCTTGCTCGTGAAGTGCATCTCTCTCTCTCTCTCTCTCTCTCTCTCTCTCTCTCTCACACACACACACACACACACACACACACACACACACACACACACACACACACACACACACACACACACACACACACACACACACACACACACACACACACACACGTATTAGATACATACTTTAAGCTATCAAAGGAGTAAGTATTCAAAATTCATCAGTCATAAAAACAACATTTTCATGGGGACAGTTTTTCAGACCACCATGAATTTTGATCAGCCTTAATTGACAAGGGTTTTCAAACTTAAAAAATATGAGGATCCCCTTGTGAGGGAATCCTTCGTAAACAATTAAGGTTTTAAACTGAACCTATATTGAAGCTATATTTCTTTGTGTATAAACAGATGTTTATGCTTTGAGTGAAAAACAATATGAAGAGTTTTAAAAAGATAGCTTGTTTTCAAAATATTCACTTATATTTTTCACTACATTAAAGCAAAATCATTGAAACATCATCTATATATATATATATATATATAAAAAAAAAGATTGTATTAAATTAACTGTATGATTGTAAAACAATATTAGAAGTAGTGCATCGAGTCCATCTGGGATTACAGATTCATATTGATTTTATTTAGTTAATAGAAGTTAGCTGATAAATAATCTATATTCACTTTACAGGACTTTTACACAAGTGCCTAAAACTTTTCACAGAGCTATAGCTTTGCAGTTTTTTTTTGTTGTTTTTTTCAATTGTCTTGGAGACGTTGCCGCAGTTCTTCTGGATTTAGTCTGTCTTAGTTTTTTCTGTTTCTTCATGTAATCCCAGACAGACTCGATGATGGTGAGATCAGATCATACTGGCTGTTGTCAGACTCCTATTACATATTAAAAAAACTCACTGTATCATAACAATAATCATCTACATAATATCTCAATAAATTTAAAGTTGTATAAAAAAGAAAAAACTGCCTGTATAATAATTATACGAGAATGGGAAAATAGTAAAAAAAATTAATGTAGCATGTCACACCATTGCTGTAATGAGTGGGGACTTAATCCCGTTGATTTAGAAAGTGGTGCTGCATGGCCAGTTCTTGCAGAAGGGAGTCTGTGTTTTGTGGTTTATGTTTCATGTAGATTGCATCATTTCTCCTAACAGAGAGACCCAGAGAAGGATGATTCCCCTTATTAGGCCACATCTGTCGTCCCTGTGCGCACGAGACAGCGTTCTGTTATTTTGTGTACTTCAATCAGATATTAAATAATCCATCATTATGTTTATTCGAACACAAACAGTTCAGAAGTTCAGAATGTTCCCATTGACTCCTGACCTGGTCAGATGAAGTGGGCCAGGAAACTTAAGGGGGAGATGTTTCCCAAAATGCATTATGTTTTGGAGCTTTTTATTGTATACTTCAGACTACAGTGTTTCATAGTGCATTCAACGTTAAATATGCTTGAATAAATTAGCATGGATGACATGCATTCATAAGCTTGTTGTATATTATAATATCCTATTTGTGTGTATGGATGGGGGCATCTGTTGTCACTGTTCTGTTGCTTTGGCTTCTGGCCTAGTTTCCACGCATGCTCTCATCTGATTGGCTTTCTTGCCACAGGCAATCGTTTCATTGGTTCACAGTCTCTCATGCTGTGTTCAGATTGGCTCTGCGGACAAAGGCTTATGGGGGCAGAAGAGTCATTCTGGAGGATTAGGGTCTTCATCTGATCAGAGTAACATATACTTACACTAATGCACTCATGCAGAATATAATCTTGTATTTATGTGGTCTGATTTTGATAACTGACAAGTGTCTGTCGTAGTTTTATCAAACCGATAATATGACTACTTTGTAAAGAGAAATGTTGCTTTTTCTGTTTCTGGATTGTTTTGTTTCTAACAAAATAATCTGGTTCTGTATATTCTAGAATTATTGCAAACAGGACTGTGTGTAAATATGGGTGTGTGTTAGAATGACACTTTTTACTTGTGCGTACAGGTGTCAGTACGGTATACGGTAGTATACATGAGGTTACTGGCACAATTATCATTGTTTGCATACAGGAGTCTGCAGGGCATCCTGGTGTTACAGCAAAACTCATTGAACAAGCAATAAAAAAATACATTTTTAGAGATGCACCGATTGCAATTTTCTTGGCTGATTCTGATTTCCTTTTTTTTTTTTTTTATGTGACCTGCCAATTCCGATTTTCTTTTTAAGAACTATAATTGGCAGTATATACAGACAAAAATCTACTTTTGAAAAATCCATCTTCAATGCTAAATTTTATTTCATTTAAAAAACCACATATGAAATGACCATGGCTTTACGTTTTTCAGGTGGGTCTAACAGTAGGCTAGTATTCAGGTGTGATATACTACAGAAATCAAAGTAATCAAATGTAAAATAACACTGGATAGTCTTCATTGTAAAAATAAATGCAGATTTATACTTACAATTAAAGTTACAAAAGTTATTCAGTCGAGCAGAGTGATTTTGTTTGTCTTTTGTTCTTTTATTAACATGACAGACCGCAGCAGGAATATTAGACGGCTGTCCCTTTAAGAGTTTATGCTCGGATCCAATTTACAGTTACACAACATGCGTTATGTTGCGTGTTCTATATTGTTATATATTTATATATTGACTACTTTTATTAGGGGATGCATGCACCAATACAGAACTTTTGTCTGATACAATAAGCGATAATTATTTTTTTATTTGAAAGCCCATAACCGATATATTGGATGATAAATTGAAATAACATTTTTAGAGAGCCTGATTCTGACCTCACCATTAAAAGCCATGTCCCAAGCACACAATTATTATGTTTTTATTATAATTTTATGTAGCCTATATGACATGTTGCACTTAACTGTATTTTCCTTTTCTTGAAGTGATTCCAATCATATTCAAAGCAATTCAAAACCATCATGGCGAACAGTGCGCATCTGAAGTGTCTCAGCTGAAGGAAATAATCAATTATTTATCGACTTTGATATATTGGCTAGATTTTTTTAATCGGGTCGATAACGATAACATCAAAAATGAACATGTATCGGCCTATACCGATATGGTAGCCGATATATTGTGCATCCCTAACTTTTATTATGCTTTTAATAGGAGTTTGAAAGCCAGTCACTTTTATTGTATGGAAAAGAGCAGCATGATCATTCTTCAAAGCCTTTTTGTTTCACAGAAGATAGTCGTACATGTTTGGAATGACATAGGGGTGAATAAATGATGAAATAATTTAAATTTTGGGTGAACCAACCCTTTAAATGTGAAGTGTGTAATTTTTTGATTTTTCAGTAATACTTTCTCAGTTGAATGTGCAGAAACCTTAAGTAAACCATTTGTGGGTTTACTTGCTGAAGAGTGTAAACTCTATGGTTCTATCAAAACAATACTCTTCGTTTAAGTGGCCTGATTTAGCAGCATTAGCTCAACCAATGGCACGAGTTTGGGGGAGGACTACCTGTTTGACCCAACAATGGTAGGGAAACCGGTTTGAAAGCAATTATCATTTTTCAATTACAGTTGGTCATTTTTAGGCTTGTGGGTTAGTTTCTGTGCTACCCATGTGTTGTACTAGTAAACATGACAGTTTAAACTACTGGAAGGTCATCCTGAGCAGGTAGGTCATATTTTCAGATCAGTTTTAGAGGCCCAGAGACTATGCAGTTCACCTAGTTTATAGTGATTTTTCGTCGCCCCAAGAGAAATCATCTCTCCAGACCTGTATGACTTTCTTTGTGATATCAATGACTGCAAAATGGAGCTTTCGAGAAGGAGACAAAACCACTTAAGAGTATCACAAAAAGTATATTCCTAGTCTTCTGAAGCTGTATGGTACTAGTTTTACAGTAAATGATGAAGGACTTAAATTCAAGTAATTTACTGACATCTTACCCTCCAGTGGGCTGTTAACTGTTGCGACTGGAATGAATCATTGAGAAAATGAACTGTCAGTGAACTTGACTACGCAAATGAATAATTCAGTGTTATTTTGTGAACTGGACAGATCTGATTTAAAAAAAGAAGTAAGAATCAGACATTGTTATTTCTCTCATGAATGTGCCAACAAAAGCAATAGTGGAGATTCAAGGTTTTCAATGAATAATAATGATTTCTGTCTGTTCCTCACACAAAACTATGGCTTTAAAAGACTTCACTTTTATTGTCATTTTGAAGCTTGACAGCCCTAGTCCCATTCACCTTCATTATATTTAAAAGAAGAGCCAGGATATTATTCTAAAAATGAATCTTTTCTGTTCCACAGAAGAAAAATACAGGTTTGGTACAACATGATGGTGAGAGGATTCCTTTAAGACAGGTTTCCGTTTCCAGGACTTTCATTCACCTTGACTGAACTATCAGCAAGACCTTCGCCCTTACCTTTCCTGCTTTCATAACCAACTGTCTACTTGTACCACAAACAAAGTCGTTCTGTGTTGCAGCCCAAGGCAGTTTGAAGCCTAAAACAAGATTTAGTAGCTCGACTTGTCTTTGTTTTGCTGTTGTAATGCTTTAATATTTTCCTGGTGTAGTGTTGTGTTTTGAATATGTTTTTTGCTGCCTGATTCAGTAATCACACTATCTACTTAGCCATTTTTGGTAAGAAAGGCTTCGGCCATGAATTTGAGTGTTGAATGTTCTAGTGTACTGTGCACAGACTCTGTGAATGTTGAGGTGCCGGCAAACAGGGTTTGTTGTACTGTAGTTTCTATGGTTGGTATAGCAGATGGACCGTTCAGTGTGAAGCAGGTCTGTTTGGCTGAGAGAAGCTGCTTTTCATTCATCTTTAGAAGAGATGCGAGTCTCATTTGTTTGTTTTTTTCCTATTATATTGTCCAGGTCAGGGATTCACAAACCTTTTATTTTTTTTATTTTTTTTGCAGCCAAACCCCTTTAGCCTCAAATATTTAGGTCATTTACAACACATTGATTCATGTTAATGGTTCTCTGATGTCGGTTAATGGTCATGTTACATGCCCGTAAACAAATTAAGAGTTACATTTTTTAGTAATCATGTATTTATTTAAGTTTTACATTTTTATGATTTTAGTCATTTTTAGCTTTTTATCAACTCAATTTTGGGAAAACCTGGTTGGGAAACGTTCTTGAACATTCAAGTCTACATTCACCAAGCTAATAAAAAATAAAAATGTAGAAATGGCACAAATTAACATGTTTTACTGTTCTTTCCAATGGACCAACAATTTTTTTTTTTGTACGTAAATTAGCTCTATGTAATGAGTTTGTAATGTTTAGCCTCATAATGTTTATTAAGTGAACAACTAGATGCATAACCTTTAATACTTGATATATGTGTGTGTGTTTATTGGGGGGTTGTCATGGGAAGTTACTCTTTCCACAACTGCAGCTGTCCAAAAGCCTGTCATGATGCTATTTTTATTCATTCTCTCTCTCTCTCTCTCTCTCTCCCTCTCTCTCTATCTCACACACACACACACACACACATACACACACACACACACACACACACACACACACACACACACACACACACACACACATACACGTGTACAGCTTACTGCCTCAAAGAGATCAGCCATTTCTCTTTGATTATTACAATTATTAATGGGAGTTTTATAAAAGTTGATGTAATCATTAATGTTGTTGTTTTAGAAGGAATTTTATACTCTGTCTCTCTAAAATATTCTGTTCTCCCCTAATTTCCATGCTTTTGCATTCATTTTGAGCTGCAGGCAATCTCAGAGCAGTGTGTGTGTTTGTGTAAGACATGACCTACATACAGTTTTATCATTCTGTTTATGATGGTGTTGGCATTAGTTTGGGTGGTTAAGCTCTCACCTGCTAGTCTTCCATCTTTAAAAAAGAATCCTGCAGAAGCAGAACATCAGCCTGATACCGAAGTTCAGAGCTGTCATCTTCTGTAGGACAGAAATATCATGCAATTTCATGAATTGAGGGATTCCTAAAATGGATGGATTTGGGGTTCATTCATGTTTGAAATAATTAAAATAATTATAAATGTAATAGTTTTTATCTCAATGATATGATTGAAGATAGTCTACTTAAGGGTCGTCATGCATCATTTCACATGATTACTGATCTTTTTTTAGAGCTGAAACAAGCGATTATGGGAAATCATCATTTCCAGTTACACTCAGATTAATCATTTTGTTAAACAACCCAGACACAATGTCTAGAGTGTCCCTGAACCTACAAAAGGAAGCAATCTGTACACTTTTAATGATCAAAAATCAATAATCCGAGGAGTTGAAGGTCCAGATGACTGTCACACCTTCAGTTAAAGTCTGAATGACTATAAATTACTATAAAAAAAGTTTTTATCATGCCATTCTTTTCTTGATCACTGCTGCAAGCCGAACTCTCTGACGGGACACAGCAGTTCAGAAACTTTGACTGTATACCAGATTTTACAAGCTGAGGTCCTCCTACTTCTGGGTAGGACCCTCTCTCTTCCCAAACAACCCAGATGTTGAATATAACCTGGATTTAGCAAGATACTGGCAGCATTCCTTGGGGCCAAATTAAAATCCCAAGTCAAGTGTGATGTTTGTGCATGCTCTAGCTCTTGGTGTTCATGGGAGAAATAGTGATATCTGATTTGTAAATGAATAGTTTTATTTGAGTCTAGCTCAGATTTGCCAAGATTATAAAGTCTTAATTCTGTATTTTAGATAATCCTTTAATAATATATATATATATTTATTTTTATGGGTTGATAAACAGAAAGTTCAAAGTTGTTAAAAATCTAAATCTTTGGTAACATTATACATGTCCTTACTGTCAAATTTGATCAATTTAATGCAGAAACCATAGGCGCTGATGATATACCAATTGGTTAGAATGCCAACGGATTATTGACCATTTATATAATAATTTATCTAGACATTTGATTATATTTAGCTCTTTACTCTTATTGTACCCATTCATTCAGATACAAATGTCGCTCAGGGTCTCGCGCTGGCCGTTCTTTTATCCAGATCCACAAACTTCCCAGTCTTGGTCACTAGACAGAGGTAATTGACTATACTATTTAGATGGCCGCTCATATGCTTGCGCTCTCTGAAAGTATTTTGTTCAGTCCCCATAGATCAGTATACACTTGAATAAAGCAACACTATCTCTAGTATAATCCAACAAATATTACTTTCTCTATAGGTAGCCTTGGTTGGTCATGCCATGGTTTCCCGTGTACACTTAGCTAGAGTAACATTACAAATAAACAGAGGTAAGGCTCACCCCATTTAAGTTGTTCAATCAACATTCTGTTGTCCTAAATGGAAATTCCCTAGTTTTTAGCCTTTACAGTCTAAGTACACTTGAACCAGTTCCAAGTGTTAGCCGGATCTCTAAAAAGTGTTGTTGTGCCCTATGCTCCACTCAAAACTAGACTTTAGTCCGTTACTAACCTGACACAGATTTGTGAACATAATCTACTAGAGTTAATAATTTCAGAGTGAGTCAGAATCAATTCAAATGTAACAATTTAGTATTATGCTCAGAAATAAAGAGTAAAAGATACAAACCTGACATCAGAAAATACTGGAGGACATTAAGTATTACGGGCTGATCTGGCTACAGAATCGCACCTGAGGCTTTTGCAGCATTTCTTTAAATACCCACCCTAGACAAACATCCTCCAGATTGAGACGAGCTAACAACATAGCCAGGTCAGCCATTTTCTCTTTATTTTTCCTCAAGGAGTTTAGACAAATCTTTATTTGCCCACTTTTAGTGATTCCAAAGGCTCATCTTGCACGGACCTTTTACTGCTGTAATCTTTGACATGTGGTGCATTTCAGAAGACCCTGTTTGCGCAACAGTGTTTTAAAGAGAGCTGTACTGTAGGCTGCTTTGAGCTCTGTTTAACAAGGTGTTTTCTCTCACAGATCTGGCTAAATTCACACAGCATTCTCTCTGAGCCCAAGCATGTAAATCCCACGAGGTCAACTGTTTCTGAGAAACCTTGCATCAACAATCCTCCCACAATCATTTGCTCAGATCACATGCCATTACGTGGCAATTCTAATGATCCGATAACCCGAAAGTAACTAAAATGTCGCAATGATATATGCATGCTTTCTAAATGGAATTAAAAGCCACATGTTTGGTTTGCTTTGACAAGCAGCCGTATCTAATAGAGTGGCCACGGAGCTTGTGTTCAGTTGTGCGTATGTATGCGCAAGCACTCATGAGACTGCTTATGTTATCTTGGATTTGATTTGATTATGCGTGTGTGCGTTTGCTCAGGTTTTAGTATATGCATATTATGTTATCTTTGTGCACGTGTATTATGTAAAGCTCAGTGCAGATTGACCTAATAACCCAGTTTATGGTGTGACGTTTTCCCCTCCAGGTCTGTGTACAATCAAGCCTTCTCATTATATTAAATGCAGAAATGTATTTAAAGTTCAGATTTTCTCTCTCACTCTCGCGCTCCCTCTGATGTTCATAATAGAGGAGGAATCTCATGAGAACAGGGCCTCCATGTCTTCATTTCCTGCGGGTCTCTGGGGGGGCTACCACACCTATGTTGTCATGGATATCATTTGTGATATTATTTTGGGATGCAGGAACGCAGCATGTTTACACTTGTGTTTGTTTACTTGTATCCATCAGCCACACTAACTCAGTCAACACAGAGTCATTTGGGAAAAGACTCAGAGTTTAAAATATTAATTTGAGAAGCATTTCGCTTCTGTCAGTAATTCTGTTTTCCACTGTGTATTCCGTGTTGATTTTCTGAGATTACATTATAATGTAATGTTATACAGCTGCATTGCACACTAGAGGTCTATAGGGGTATTAAGTTACACTTCATGACTTGCCTTTTGAATAATCATATTACTATCCGACTTTTCATTTACACTTGGTCACATAAATGCCTCTTGCATGATTTTTTTGGAGAAAAAAGCGAATTGTTGTTGTGATTTAAAATACAATATAACTTTATAATAATAATAATAATTATAATAAAAGTGCTATAATAAAATAAATATATATATATATATATATATATATATATATATATATATATATGTAAATTATTATTATTACTAAATAAAACATTTAACAAAAAATATTAAAATTGTAATATTTCACATAAAAAATATAGTATTTAAGATAAATGATACAATAATAATAATAATTGTATTTTAGTAAAACTGTAAAATTGCAATATTTATATTTATGTCTATCTTAATTTCTTCATGTTCAAACCTTAAACCATCAAGCCGTGGCTTATAATCACACTATGCCATCTTGTATTTCTATTTCGATTAATCATGAAGCCCTCTTCAATATTCCTCTGGTATTTGGAAATATGACCGAATTCACTTCTGTGATGACTCCAATTAGTGCAAGACAGTGAAATTTTCTGTTGAACGCCCTCTCAAGCCCATTTGTTAACTGTTTGAGGTTCGCTGATGCTCCATCCATGTTGTGTCTAAAACCAACTTCTGAAGTGATTGATTGGCTAATATCCATCTTAAATTCATCTTGGAGGGCCTTTTATCCGCCTTTTATCCGCCTTCTAGGTCCATGAGGAACTGCAGTGCCTGATGAAAAGCTTCAATGATGGCAATTTAGTTTGGTTAATGGTTACCTTTTTTTTTTTTTTTTCAGGTGACATCACACAGAAGGGCTACGAGAAGAAAAGATCCAAACTTTTACAAGCTTACCTACCTCAAACACCAGGTAACACACATACCTTACTTTACACAGCAGCCTAGTGTTTATTGTGTTTTGGCTACAGTTGTCCCTCTGTGTTTACTGTAGGGGCAGAACGCCGCATCCCTGTCACACCATCTTCATCGTCTTCCTCATCCTCCCGTTACCAGCGGCGACGGTCCACTGGCTCAAGGGATGAACGTTACCGCTCAGGTGAGCTAGAAGACACAGATTTGCACAGACACACAATCTGATTTCAGGAGACATAATACTAACTCTTGAGGCAAAATTGACACCAAAATGAATACAAATGAGTTATTGTTTTTTATGTTAATAACATACAATATAGTTAAGCAATATCACACGAGTTTTTTTCTGAATAGAAGCGCAATTGAAAATGATATTGATTTTAAACAACTGTTCAATAAACGAGGTAAATAAAAAATGGTCTAATGAAAGATTCAGTTATTCTCTCATAAAGACAAAGACTTGCTCTGTTCCTGAATGAACCAGTTGTTTGAACAAATACCAGCGGTTTTAGTTTCATATTTAAAAGTTAATTAAAAAAATTTAGATTTAGATTATTAATCTCATAACAATTTATGCTGTTTACATTTACATATGCAGTTGTAATTGCAATTTCTTAATTTTAATCAAATTCAATTAGAATCATATTTAATTTATTGATTAAATGTAAGCATTTGACATAAAAGGCGATGTATTCAATGAGGTTTGAAAAATACTGTCCTTTATAAAGGTATAAATTACCCTGAAAGTTAATTTAAGGGAACAAATATTGCCCCTTAATGGAAACATTAATTTCTGTTACTGAAGTACGTGTATTTTTATTATATAAACTGTATGTGTTAATAAAATACTGTTTATTTGATATATATTAAAACAAAACTATATACACTATAAAAATCTAAATAAAATTCCAAAAATAAATATGAATGAATATCTTTCAAGACTGTTTTTTTTGCATCTTTTGTAATAAATACATTTTAGAAGGTTGTCATGTATCTTCAGCATTGCGGAACATGTGGTTGGGTTTAGATGTAATCTGTGCCAGTGGCATTATTTCCTATATGGATAAACCACTGAATAAATAATCTCCCTAAATAAATCTCAGAACGGGCTAGAAAAAGAGCAACTCTACTGAACTTTATTCCACACACACATAAACATAAGAAGCTTTTCAGCATGATGCACTGTAAATGTACGTATCAAAACTCTCTCTCTCTCTCTCTCTCTCTCTCTCTCTCAGATGTTCACTCAGAAGCTGTTCAGGCTGCGCTGGAGCGACACAGTGAGAGAAAGATGGCTGTGCTGTTGCCATCCAAGCGGCGGTCGCTCATCGGTCAAACCTCCATGGACACATACACACCTCCAGGTGTGTGGATGTGCATGTGTTTGTATATGTGTGAGCCGGTGAGTAAGAGTGTGTGTGTGAGACTGTTCTCTCTCTGTGTGTCTCTCCAGACTCGTCCTCTGGCTCTGACGCTGAGGGGTCTCTAGGGAGGGCGGGGGGTGTCAGCGTGGACTCCTGGATCAGCAGAGCACTTCATGGCTCACCTTCAACATCATCGTCATCGTCGTCGCACAGCAACAGCTCTGCCAATGCAGCCCGACTCGCAGAGACCAACATGCACTCATACGGCCGTAAGAATGCATGCAAATAAACACAGAGACTGAGAATCTGTCATGTGATAAATTGTCAACCAACTCCAATTTTGCTTTCACCAATATCTGGCACAGATTGAATATTGTTGCAAGCATATAGACAGGAAAAACAAGCCAATCAGCTCCTCATGCTCATGCTTCATATAAAATAAATAAATCATTTTTGTTGCATCTGATCTGGGTCTCTTTTAAACTTCATTCCCTTATCAAGATCATCTCACTTCAGCCAGTCAACTAAGTTCAGCCAATCAAATTTTTGCGCTCAACTCAATTCAGCCAATCTGTTCAATTTACCCAACCGATTTCAGCCAATCAGTTATAGAATGCTATAATTTAGCCTTCTGCTCTTTCCTTAAATTTTTCCCCTCAGTTGGCCCAATGTCTCATCTGTCTCTGAAAAGGCGGGGCTTAAGAGAAATGGGTGTTTTTGCTGAGAATGGAATAGTTGGCAGGCACTCCAATGAGTACCAATCAGATCGCCCATGGTCGTCTCTGGATTCTGAGGGTCAGTATTTCATGACTTTTTTTTTGGCCAGAAACTTGTCTGACATATAAGGGATAGTTCACACAAAAATGAAATGCTGACATTATTATTTATTTATTTACTTTTAACTTTTCCTCCACAGCACTGTTTGATATGTATACACCTTTGTTTTATCTGCATGCACTATTTATCTGCACTCACTGATAATAGACCATCACATTTATTGGGGTAAATGGTTTGTTATACTGTATTTTACTATACTGATATCCTGTTTGTTTGTGTACTGCAGACAGTCTGTCGGCCCCTCCTGACATCACCAGCTACATGCCAGACCCCGCCCCCATTTTTTTTCAACGCCCACAGGTCTCCATGATAACCAGGCCCCCGCCCAAATATGGCAATGCTGAGCTGATGGAGACAGGAGATGGTGAGTGTGTGTGTCCAGAGGGCTGTTTTTTCAATGTGTATTTATTCTGAACTAATCAAGTTTGGTATCTATTTGTTGTATTTGTAAACTTTATTCTGTGTGCATGGAATTAAATGAGTTTAAAATTACAAAACAAATACTGTTTAATCTAAATGTGTTCATTGTGAGAATTCGTACTTGTAGTGTAATTGCAAATATGCATAAATGTAGGTGTGCCTGTCAGTAGCCGTGTGTCGGCAAAGATCCAGCAGCTAGTTAATACACTGAAGCGACCCAGACGAAGACCCCTGAGAGAATTCTTTGTGGAGGACTTTGAAGAACTTCTTGAAGGTTAAAATGTTTCCACTATCTTTGTGCCTAATTGTTTGATTTCAAAGATGAATATAACTGTAAATGATTAATATTATAAATATAGATGTTTAAAGACCCACCCTGCACCAGTTCACAGAAACACTTCTTATACTTCCATAGTTGCTGTAGGTCAAAGGTCTTGAAATTCATTACTCTCAGATTAAACGCTCCACACCCTGCACAGAACAAGTTAATTTGATCTAGCTATTTTTGCAAAGATCCAGGTGAAGTGCTTAAAGGGATAGTTCACAGAGAAATTAAAACCCTGTCATCATTTACTCACCCTTGTGTTGTCTTGATGTCATGATCTCACGAGCGAGTAAATGATGACACAATTTTATGGAAGAATAATTTTTAGATAAACATGGGTCTCATCAACATGCAAATGCTTTGCTAACCTTATCTGAACATTTGCCATATGCAGTGCAGCAGCCTGATCCCTCTCTGCCACGCCCAGAGGGGGCGGAGTCAATTCCCTTACAAGGAGAAGATCTCGTCGGACTCAAGAACTGCCCCTCCTCCCTGGAAGCGGCCCTTCTGCGCTGGGGAGCCATTGCACCCAAAGCCCCCTGTTTGACCACTACTCACAGCAATGCCAAACAACCATACACGCTTACATATGGTACACACACATATGTATTCATAGGCGTTCATTTGGTTTAATTCTGTTTGGTTGTGGATGCATGTTTATATCTCTTTGTTTATATGTTTGTAGGTAAGCTCTGGTCCAGGAGTTTGAAGTTGGCTTATAACCTGCTCCACAAACTGGGAACCAAACAAGAACCAATCATCCACACTGGAGACAGGGTAAGTGAGTGGTTAGTTTGTATTTAGGTTTTGTCTTATACACTCACCGGCCACTTTATTATGTATACCTTGCTAGTACCGGGTTGGACCCCATTTTGTCTTCAGAACTGCCTTAATTCTTCGTGGCATTGATTCATCAAGGTGCTGGAAACATTCCTCATAGATTTTGGTCCATATTGACATAATAGCATCACACAGTTGCAGCAGATTTGTCGGCTGCACATCCATGATGCGAATGTCCTCTTCCACCACATCCCAAACATGCTCTATTGGATTGAAAAGTGACAGTAAAGACATTTAAAAAAGTTATAAAAGATATCTATCAAATAAATGCTGTTCTTTAGAATTTTCTATTCATTAAAGAATCATGAAAAAAGTATCACACAACTTTTTTCTCAACACTGATAATAATAAGAAATGTTTCTTGAGCACCAAATCATCATGTTAGAATGATTTCTGAAGGATCATGTGACACTTAAAGGGTTAGTTCACCCAAAAATGAAAATTCTGTCAGTAATTACTCACCCTCATGTTGTTCCAACCCCGTAAGACTTTCGTTCATCTACAGAACACAAATTAAGATATTTTTGATTAAATCTGAGAGCTGGATCACTCCTCCATAGGCTTCTAAGGCATTATAACTTGCTGGCCCAGAAAATGTATTAAAGACATCGTTAATATAGTCCAAGTGACTACAGTGGCTCAATCTTAAGTTTATAAAGCGACGAGAATACTTTTTGTGCGCAAAAAAAACAAAAATAACGACTTTATTCCACTATTCATTTCCTTCTCTCTGGGCCTCGAGTTTTTTCACGTAGTATAACTGCGCAGCACATCTGTGTTGTACGTCACACGTAGGCTCACTATTGGCCGACACTGGTCATGTGTGTGATGCGTGTGACGTACAACACAGAAGCGCTGCGCAGTTATACTACGTGAAAAAACTCGATTTGCCTTGGTGAGCATAAGAGACTTCAAGTTTTTGTAACATTTTAAAGATAGTAATCAGATATAGACATTAATACAGACATATATTCAAGAACCGGTGAAGAATAAAGACTGTGTATGTGTTACTGTAGGTAGCTTTGGTTTACCCCAATAATGACCCAGCAGCATTCATGGTGGCGTTTTATGGCTGTCTCTTGGCTGAAGTTGTTCCTGTCCCAATTGAAGTACCACTTACAAAGAAGGTAATTTCTACTGCAAAAAAATGTCCAACAATAATACATCATGTTAGGCAGGACTGCACATATTCAGAAGATTTAATAATGAGTCATAATTAACCAACATTACACCAAAATAACTTGTAAAATTGCCTGAGGTGTGTCCTCCTGCTCTCTCCCCTCAAAGGATGCTGGTAGTCAACAAATTGGTTTCCTGTTGGGTAGCTGTGGGGTTGCCGTGGCGTTGACCAGCGATGCATGTCATAAAGGTCTTCCCAAGAGTACTAGTGGTGATGTCATGCAGTTCAAAGGTCAGAGACATCATAATATTTGTTAGAACCTCCTGCACACAATTCTTCATAGAGGAGTATTATATATTATAGATGTATGTGTGTTTTTATCCTTACCAGTTTTGTGTGTGTGTGTGTGTGTGTGTGTGTGTGTGTGTGTGTGTGTGTGTGTGTGTTCAGGCTGGCCAAAGTTGCTCTGGGTGCTGACTGACACCAAACATTTATCTAAACCCCCACGAGAGTGGTTTCCTCTCATAAAAGACGCTAACAATGACACAGCGTACATAGAGGTAACATACCATGTGATTGTGTGTCTAATTCATTTTGATTTAATATCATATTTTATTTATGGACCTATTTCTGAATTTTCTATTCATCAAAGAATCCTGAAAAAAAAAATTCAGCAGCACAACTTTTTTCAACTTTGATAATAATAAGAAATGTTACTTGAGCACCAAATCAGCAAATTAGAATGATTTCTAAAGGATCATGTGACACTGCTGCATTTACATAGACCCTAATAATCCGATTGTAATCAGAATACTAGCACAGTCGGAATTAAAAAGTCATATGTAACCACGTCAATCGGAATGAATTGGCCAAATTCGATTAAAATTAATTCGGGGTGGATTAAACCTTTTCTAATCTGATCGAGAGAGCATATAAATTTTATCAGATTGAAAACCAAAACTGGAAAGTACTGCACTTGTGCAATGAAATGGCGTAATGACGTATAATGCGAGGAACAAGCTGTTGTTGTTGTTGAATGAAGTGTCATAAATGAGTGTCGTGTCATTCTAAAAATTCTCCTTCCACTCATCATCTCATCACTATTCCTTGTTTTGGACTCTCATCCACAGACGCCTTGTTTTGGAATGGGTGTTTTTACCGCATTATTAATATAAGTAGCACGGCACAACGGTTCATGTGCTCGTCGTCTCCTAATTAGGACCCGAAATAGATAAGTATCAAGTCTGTTCTTGAAAACAAAGAAAAAATGCAATTTCGGAGAAAAGTATGCGCAAACAGAGGGAAACTCTTTATATACGTGCAGTGTGCGCATGTCAAAAAATTATTTCCAGTTTGAAGCTTGTGACATAAACACACACATGATTTGGCGTGATTTGTAGTTCATTGGCAATGCAATGATTTCATTGCATTTATAATGAGAGTGGCCGTGTTTTGTGGTTGATTGACAGTATAAGACCTGTAAGGATGGGAGTGTGTTGGGAATAACTGTGACAAGGATGGCAATGCTCAAACACTGCCAAACACTTACGCATACCTGCGGATACAGCGAGGGTAAGATAAACACAGCTACATGTACAAAACACAATTACACACACTTAAAAGCACACACATATCACACAATTCTAATTCTTAAAGGGATACCAGCAGAAATATTTCATCATTTACTCAGCCTTGTGTTGTTCCAAACCTGTATGACTTTATTTCTAAGTGGTTTGTGTTGGTGTGTTTCAGCTGAGACTGTGGTGAATGTGTTGGACTTTAAGAAAGGCATCGGCCTTTGGCACAGTGTCCAAACGGTAATATCAGTGACTCCGTTTATTGCATGTTGTCATTTATCAGATGATTTTTGTAGCCTACACTTGATTTTTATTTTATTTTGTCATTTTTTTTCTTTCTGAAAAAGTGATTTCTCTACCTTTTCTCTCTCTGTAGAGTGTGTTGAATATGTTACATGTGGTCAGTGTTCCATATGCACTTATGAAGGTGAATCCTCTGTCCTGGATCCAGAAAGTCTGTCAGTACAAAGGTACATGCACGCGCACACACACACAGTACACATTCATCAGATGTGCTGACTTTTGGTCTCTATGCTAACACAAATGCACACATAGTGTCACACATAATCATTCTTAATCAATAATTAGTTTCCTTCCATGTGTGTGCAGCTAAGGTGGCATGTGTAAAGAGTAGAGATCTACACTGGGCTCTAATGTCCCACAAAGAGCAGACTGACACCAACATGAGCTCACTGAGAATGCTGCTGATCGCTGATGGATCAAACCCCTGTGAGTGTGTTAACAATGAATCAAACCCCCTTTAGTGCTGAATCAGAGCCTGTGTGTGTTATTTTGTGAATCAAGCCTTTACGTTAAGTATATACAGTAATTCTCTCTGTCTTTCTTTTCCCAGGGTCCATATCCTCCTGTGACGCATTCCTAAACGTGTTCCAGAACATGGGCTTGAGGTCAGAGGTCATATGCCCATGTGCTGGCTCCCCCGAGGCCCTAACTGTAGCTCTGAGGAGGTATAATATACTCACACTCTTTGCCCTGGAGGCACACATGTGCAAATGTCATTCTTGTGATCAGGAGTCTGTTTTCAGTTTAAACGCATTAAAATGGGAGGTTCTGTCTTTTGTGGTCACTCATTACAAACAACATAACCAGGCCTACGCACATTCATGCACACAGACTCATAGAACTATTAAGAAATACATCTGACTCAGATTTGTATGTTATATGAAATGCTTGATTAAGAACCGAGCAGTTTTCACTTCACTCAAATACATTTAATTGTGTTTGTGTGTGGTCTAAGTTTAAATACTGTTATCTTACGGGCAGACGGATATTGCTCTCGCATAGCCAGACTTTTCAATATCGCCATAAAGTCTGGTTCACATTGCCAAGAATTGCCTGAATAAACAAAAAAGGTCCGCCTGACCGACGTGTAAAGTTGTCAGCCACTCTTCACTTTTATGTGTGCCATTTAGAGGCTGGTAAACCTGAAATCGGATACTACCCAAAGTGCAAAATGGAATATACAAAATGTGATCACAGATATCTTAAATCTTTCTAACAAAACTGTTGAATGCCCCTTGAAGCGTTTATTAAGGCCGGTTCACACCAAGAACAATAACTATATTAGTGTCCACTCCGATTCACACTATTGTTCTGTTTATTCTAAGTTACCAGTTATGTTGTCGCTCCAGTGATGTAATTTGCCACTTTAAATGCTCAAGCTCTTTAAAGCATTATGGATTAGCTGTCATTGTTTTTATTGTCATTAACTGGAAAAAAATCTTTCTGAAAGTTATTCCAACAATATCGTTCTTTGTGTCGATCGATAACGTTATAGTTGTGGTGTGGACTCTGCTTTTCTTTTTTAGAACTATATCTTTATTGTTACCGTTTAGTTATTGTCCTTGGTCTGACTGTGTACGGCCCTTTATAGTGATGTGGAAATTTGTCAGTAGTAAAGACCTGCACACCTTGTGCCATGATGCATCTTGGTTTATTTAAAGTTGTCAAAAAAAGCACAGTGAAGATATGTCATTTTAGGCTCATCTGTCATTTTAGGATTTTTTTTTGCCTTGTAGTCTACCGATCAAAAGTTTGGGGTAAGTACCATTTAAAAAGAAAGAAAGAAATTAATAATTTTATTTAGGAAGGATGCATTAAATTGATTGTAAGCACATTTGTGATTTTTTTTTTTTTTACTTTCTATTCATCAAAAAAATCTTAAAAAAAGATTATTATGGTTTCCACAAAAATATTAAGCAGCACAGCAGTTTTCAACTTTGATAACAATAATAAATGTTCCCTCTTTTACAAAATCAGCATATCAGAATGATTTCTGAAGGATCATGTGACACTAAAGTCTGGAGTAATGATGCTGAAAATTCTGCCATCACAGTAATACATTACATTTTAAAATATATTGAAACAGTTGTTATAAATTTGAATATTCTTCCACAATAATACTGTTTTTACTGTATTTTTAATCAAATAAATGCAGCCTTGGTGAGCATAAGAGACTTCTTTTAAAAGCATTTACTCCAAACTTCTGAATCTCATGGAAATACCATGTGTTAGACTCTTTTGGTGATGCATTCAATGAGATTTTTGTGGGTGCAGATGCAAGAATCTGGTGGTAAAACTAAACAATGGTAAAACTTGCACAAACCTTTCTTTAAGACTGGTTTTAGAGCCTTTTGTAGCTCCAGGAGGCCAAACCACACAATTCCATATTGTTTATGAAATCTGGAAAATATTGTGTCTATGGTAACATAATATTTTAGTAGTGAGGCATATGGACATGTTTATTCTTTCATTTGTTTGTATGCATGTGTTTTCTGTCAGGCCTCAGGAGGGCAGCTCTAAGCCAGCAGGCCGAGGGGTCCTGAGTATGACGAATCTGAGTCACGGGGTCATTAGAGTGGACACAGGAGAGAAGCTGTCAGTCCTCACCCTACAGGATGTGGGCACAGCCATGTCAGGAGGTACAGAGATTACGAGAACATGAACGAATGAACATCCCCAAAGCATTTAGATTCAGTTCCAACATCTACCTCATAAACCAGCCTAAAGCAGTTCAGCGCTGTTTTCCTCATGTGACCGCAGACCTCATCAAACGACTTTATGGTTCTTGTAAAACTGACTTTTCTCCGTCTCTCTCAGCGTTGGTGTGCGTTGTTAAACTGGAGGGCGTTCCTCAGCTGTGTAAAACCGATGAGATTGGAGAGATCTGCGTGTCGTCTGTTGCCACAGGAACGTCATATTATGGGCTTACAGGAATGAGCAAGAACACATTTGAGGTGTGAAAATACACTATATTTCACTATGTTAATATATATATATCATTGGGTCAGTGCATACATTTTTTTTTTTTTTTTAAGAAATTAATTATTTTATTTAGCAAGGATGCATTAAATTGACAGTAAAGACATTTATCATGTTACAAGAGTTTTCTATTTCAAATAAATGCTTTTCTTTTGCCATCAAAGAATCCTGAAACAATGTATCATGGTATCCACAAAAATATTAAGCAGCACAACTAGTTTTTTTTTTTTACATTGACAATAATAAGAAATGTTTCTTGAGCAGCAAATCAGCATATTAGTATGATTTCTGAAGGATCATGTGACACTAAAGACATGAGTAATGATGCTAAAAATTCAGCAGGAATAAATTACATTTTAAAATGTATTCAAATAGAAAAGTTATTTTTATGTGTTATCACAATATTACTGTTTTTACTGTATTGAATATATACATACCAAAATGTATATTTTTATTAAATGCTGTCTTGTTGAGCATTAGATGCTTTTTTTTCAAAAACATTTAAAAAAATCTTGTTGAACAGTAGTGTAAAACATCTTTATTTTATGTGGTTCAGATAAACGTTGCTGGATTTGTAGCTAGTTTTATAGTCTCTACATGAATGAATTTGCCAGATGTTTTTATCCTAAAAGCAAAAAGCATTGACCTGTTGTTTCCGGTGGTTCAAGCTGGTCTAGTTAGTTATTTACCTCGACTACCAGCTGGTGTACCCATTTTTGACATGGTAGTCTATCTTGAACAAGATTGTTGGGGCTTATAGACCACCTTGGACCAACAAAAAGCTTGTAATGTTCCAATAACCAGACTGACCACCTTAAGATGGTGTGACCTTTTTTCTTTTTTTTTCTTTTTTTTCTGATAAAATTTTGGTAAATATGTGTGTCTCTCTGGTGCAGGTGTGTCCAGTGGCATGTGACGGTGGTTTGGTCAGCGACTGTGTGTTCGTTAGGTCGGGTCTGCTGGGGTTTGTGGGTCCGGGTGGGATGGTCTTCATCTCAGGTACGCTGGAAGGACTGATGCAGGTCGGGGGACGGAAACACAACTCTGATGACATCATAGCAACCGCTCTTGCTGTGGAGCCCATGAAGTTTATCTATAGAGGAAGGTATGTATGAAAATGGAGACCAAAATAATAACCAACCAGTACTACTCTAGAGAGAATCTTGATTACAATGTGTCTTCTCACTGTGTGTAGGACGGTGGTGTTCTCAGTGACTGTGTTGTATGATGAGAGGATTGTGCTGGTAGCAGAACAGAGACCAGATTCAACTGAAGAAGAGAGTTACCAGTGGATGAGCCGAGTGTTGCAGGTACACACACACTTAACAAGGCTCGAGGCTCAAAGTTTGTATTCGTTCTTTTTTTAAAGAAATGTTATTCTTTATTCTCTATACTTTCTATACTCTCAATGATGCATTAAATTGCATAAAGTGACAGTAAAGACTTTTACATTGTTACAGAAATTTCTATTTCAAATAATTCTTTTGAAAAAAATGTACGGATTCCACAAAAATATTAGGCAGCACAACTGCTTTCAACATTGATAATAAGAAATGTTTATTGAGCACCAAATCTGTATATTAGAATGATTTCTGAAGGATCATGTGACACTGAAGACTGGAGTAATGATGCTGAAAATTCAGCTTCATAGGAATAAATTATACTTTAAGATATATTAAAATAGAAAACAGTTGTTTTAAATTGTAGTGATATTTTACAATAGTACAATTTTACTGTATTTTTAATAAATAAATGCATCCTTTTTTGAACATAAGATCAAAAAATCTTTGAATAGTTATGCAACCGTTTTAATTTTTACCTTCTGGTGGAATGAGCTGTCTAACTCAACCTGAGTCTTTAGTCATTTTCAAGAAACTGCTTTTTTTTTGTCATCAACATTTGACCCGTTAATGCTAACACTTTCTATTCTTTATCTATTCTATATAATTTTTCAATAAAAAAACACAAAACAAACCTTGCTATGTGTACTGTACTAGAGTAACTGGGACTTGTCACGGCACTTGCATATTGTTGCCCTATTGTTGGTTTAACTGCTTCTGTCGTTCTCCTCATTTGCTTTTGGGTAAAAGCGTCTGCTAAATGTTTAAATGTATATTTTTGTTGATAAATATAATTAAGGTTGTTAACAATTAATAATAAAGAGTTCTCTGACCAAACCTGTGTGTGTTTAGGCTATAGATGGTATTCATCAAGTGGGGGTCTACTGTCTGGCATTGGTTCCTGCCAACACCCTCCCCAAAACCCCTCTGGGTGGAATCCACCTGTCTGAGACTAAACAGCTGTTTCTGGAGGGGGCGCTACACCCCTGCAGCATCCTCATGTGTCCTCACTCCTGCATCACCAACCTGCCCAAACCCAGACAGAAGCAACCAGGTGCACAAGCCCTTATGTGTGCCCTTATGCATGATGTGTTTGTGTTACATAGAGAGTGTTGTGTAAATATCGTGTGTGTGTGTGTGTTTGTTGCAGAGGTGGGTCCTGCCTCTGTGATGGTGGGGAATCTCGTCGCAGGAAAACGAATGGCTCAGGCCAGCGGACGAGACCTGAGTCACATGGAGGACAATGAGCAGGTAAATTCAGAGTTTGTGTGTCTACAGAGATTTAGATCTCTTAGGGTTGAACAGTTAAACAGAATAAAATCCAAAATTGCTATAATAATGGCTGCGATTTAATAAAAAAAAAAAATAGATGTGCTGCGTGTTTCAGAGTGAAGCGCAGCACTGTGTTTATTTACATGCCAGCAGCTCATGATCCAGTATTTTCCGTGTCTCAGAGCACCTCGGTATGCAGTTCATGCTGCTCCACATGAAATCATCTCAGCATCTGATATACTCTTTTTCATTCTTCGCTTAGGGGTAAAAAGAAGTTTGAAATACGTTTGCAGTGGTTTACTGTTAGCGAACATCCCAACTTCACCCATGCTTCTGGGAGTGTCGTTTAGATGAATATGTAAATATGCCGCACGCTTTCCTTTCAATAACAAAATAAACACAACAAAAATGACAGCGGTGTACAGTTGTACTGTAAAATAAAATTATTATCGATGTTTTACTTAATGAAAATACTTAATTGTTATTTATTAATGATAGCCATAATAATTGTATAATTATATAGAGAAATCCACTCTTTTTGGGGGCCAAATTGTGCAGCCCTACAAAACAGCACAGCAAACCTGGAGCTATTTTTTTTTAAAAATCACATTTTAAATCACAATCTTAATTTTTATCAGAAAATCACAGATTTTTCCCATATCGTGCATCTCTAGGATCCCTGTAGATGGGAAGATAAGAGCCAAAAATGTACTTCAATTGACCTCCTAAAGGAAACCTTTACAAACGTGTGTGTGTGTGTGTGTGTGTGTGTGTGTGTGTGTGTGTGTGTGTGTGTGTGTGTGTGTGTGTGTGTGTGTGTGTGTGTGTGTGTGTGTGTGTGTGTGTGTGTGTGTGTGTGTGTGTGTGTGTGTGTGTGTGTGTGTGTGTGTGTGTGTGTGTCTTTCACTCGGACTGATTATTCTTTCTCTTATGTGTTCTAGTTTCTCTTTCTGTCGGAGGTGCTGCAGTGGAGAGCTCAGACAACACCTGACCACATATTGTACACGCTCATTAACTCAAGGGTAACACACACATATTGCTTTTCTCATTTCCCTCAGCAGTGTGTTTAGAAAATGATTAAAAATCAGGAGCCTTTCTTACCTCCATATGATTTCAGGTGTAGCATTGTGTTTCTATAAGTGTGTGTGTTTGTGTGTGTGTGTGTGTGTATGTTTCAGGGTGCAATAGGAAGCTCTCTGACCTGTCTACAGCTTCACAAGAGAGCTGAGAAAATTGCCACTATGCTGTATGAAAGAGGACAGCTAAGAGATGGAGACCATGTAGCATTAGTGTATCCACCAGGTAAGCACACACGTACACACTCCGGCTAACTTTCTTGATTTGAATTAATAAGAAGTTAAAAAGTCTTATTTTGCCCTTACATAAATTAAGGCCTTTAAAATGTCTTAAATCAGAGCTGAAAGTCTGAAATTCATGAAGTCATGGCATTACATTTTTCATGCATTGCAAAAAATGAAACATTTCCTCAGTACTTTTTGTCTTGTTTTTCAAAACAATTATCTAAATATCTTTAAATCAAGATACATTTACTTGAGGTGCAAATTTAAAATCTTAAAATTTAACATGAAGTGAGTTTATGATTAAACCAAGAACTAACATCTGTCAATGACTTATCAAAACTCCCCTTTGAATTAAGTTTTTTTTTTTAATTTTTTTTTTGCACTCAAGTAAATGCATCTTGATTTAAGAATCTTAAGACATTTGCACTGCAAAACAAGACAAAAATACTGAGGCTACAGTAAAAGATATTTGCATATCCTAGTAGTCTTTTCTTAATTAAAAAGTAACAAATATCTTTTGTAATTTGTATTTAAAACTCTGAAGTGTTGCTAATAATCATTGTGTTTCTCCTTAGACATTTACATTTAGAGAACATATTTATGTAATGTTCAATTTATTCACTTGCGTAAAACCTACAAAACCCCTGTTGATTGCATGATGTGCAAATTAATTAATCTAATATTTGCTGTGAAAAGTTCCCAAATGAAGATATTTTAAAGACAAAGGCACTGAACATACTCTAAAGTTTGCCAATAAATCTGCAGGTTGCAATAATACATATGTCCCTTTATTTCAGCCAAATTAAGCTGTACATAAATGATCTGAGCACCAGTTAATAAACTTCCCACGAGCGATGTACATTTTTCATTTGTGTACTGAACTCTGGTTCAGGGTAGAAATTTGTTGTAGTTTTTCTGTGGTGCTAATTGTAGCATTTCATGAAATCAGATCAGCTACAGCAGACAGTCCTGTTCTTTATATCACATTCAAGAGTCATTCACACTCCAATTAAATCTGTAGAGAAATCACATCACGTTTGCTTTATAAAACATTTGATTACATTAAAATTAAATGAAAATATCACATTACAGTTAAATAAGTCATAAATGAGAATGAGCAAATGTGCACTGGCTGAATTCCAGCTTTTTGTTACAGATGTAGTTTTATTTCACGAATATTTATATCTGTGTGCATTTTTCGTTTTGTTTTTTTGTTTCAGGTCTAGATCTGATCGCTGCATTTTACGGCTGTATGTATGCAGGCTGTATTCCTATAACTGTACGGCCGCCTCACCCTCAGAATATCCCCACTACACTACCTACAGTTAAAATGATCCTAGACGTAAGGACACACCTCTGTCGTGAATTTAATTATTAGAGATATCTTAATTACTTAATAGTGAAATCATTTCAATTATTGTAAATGTGATGCATTATAGAATGAGACAACACATCAGCTTTCGAAACATTAACATTTTGAATGAATAAAAATGTTGGTGTGTCCAGGTGAGTCGTTCAGTGTGTGTTATGACCTCCCAAGCCATCTCTAAACTTCTGAGGTCCAGAGATGCGTCAGTGGCTGTGGACTTTAAATCATGGCCTCCTATCTTGGAAACAGGTGAGTTTGTCAGAAACGTGAGATCTTTGTTCTGAGATTACACCTGTCAAGTGCTCATCAGAAATGTGTGTGTTTATTTGTTAGACGATTTGCCAAAGAGGCGTTGTCCCCTGCTGTTTAAGCCATGTGACCCAGACTCGTTGGCGTATCTGGACTTTAGTGTGTCCACTACAGGCATGCTTGCTGGAGTAAAGGTTTGTCTAACCTGTACTAATCATACCTGTTACTAATGTTGTTTTATGTACCGAATATTGATGTAATGGCATTGCATATTTGATGTCAGTAATAATCAGAATATTCAGCTCTGTAGTATGTTTTTCTTGTGCATTGTAGTTTTCAGATAAAACCATGTTAGTTAAGGTTATTTAAAATAACCTTAAAATAAAATTCTTTATTAAATAATGTAATTAAATTTGAATTTATAAATATTTGAAACGTATTTATTTTATTTTATTAAATATATAAATATATTGTAATATACTTATATAACATATACGTGTGTGTGTGTGTGTGTGTGTGTGTGTGTGTGTGTGTGTGTGTGTGTGTGTTGTTCTATCCTGGTGGGGACTTTAACCTGAATGCACATAGATTCATATTCACACCCAAATATGAAAAATAATATTTAGTTCTTATATATTATCTCATCTTATATAATCTATAATAGAATATGTTTAATTATAAACATTTTCACATGTGGTGAGACTGCCTTTTGGACCCTTGTATATTTCTAATGAAGGGACAAGAAATATGTTTGTGTTAATTATTTGTAATAATTGTGTTAAATAAAAAAAACCAATAATCTTTATTTTTTTCTCTCTTTCTCTGAAGATGTCTCACAATGCAACCAGTGCTCTGTGTCGCTCTGTTAAACTGCAGTGTGAGTTGTATCCCTCTCGAGAGGTGGCCGTATGTCTCGACCCGTACTGCGGCCTTGGCTTCGTCTTGTGGTGTCTCTGCAGGTACGGATCACCTGTGCACTCGCCTGAGATGAACACTCAGCAAACACAGGTGTTCATTTGTGTGCTTGTTTTCTGTGCGTAGCGTGTTTGCAGGGCAGCAGTCTGTTCTGATCTCTCCGATGGATCTGGAGGTGAACCCTGCTTTGTGGCTGCAGTCCGTCAGTCAGTTTAAAGTCCGAGACACGTTCTGCTCGTACTCTGTGATGGAGCTCTGCACGAGATCTCTCAGCTCTCTCACCGACTCTCTAAAGGTGTGCACACACAGACACACACACAAACACACACACCATTTCAATCTGCTTCTCATCAGGATTATTATAGTTAAAGGTATAGTTCACCCCAAAATGAAAATTCTCTCATCATTTACTCACTCTCATGCCATCCCCGATGTATATGACTGTCTTTCTTCAGATAAACTAAATTTTTTTAGGAAAGTAATCCATCTCTGTGTGTCCATATAATGCAAGTGAATTAGCTGCCGCTTGTTTGACACTTGAAAAATCACACAGAGATCGTGACAGTAATCCATACAACACAGTCTTCTGAAGCGAAACGATTGTTGTGTGTAAGAAAAATACTAATATTTTTCACTTTTTTTTTTACAATATTGTTCTAGTGTTATACGAGCGTTCTCAAGTTCAGCTTAACACAAAAGTAAGTGCATTGTGAAGGTCACAAGGAAAGCTCATGATGTAATGGTCTGGGGATGTTTCTTTAACACCCATGTTTAGAGTTTTCCCCTGAGCCTGGCAGTCACGCAGAGTTGGACAGAGGCTGATATATGCTGCGCCATTCTGTATTCTTTTTGCGTTTCCCTCTAAATTAAATATATTCGTTCAAGGGAACCTGTGTCGAATGCATCCTTACAACACAGTAGAAGGTTACAATGGGACCGCTACTTCTCGTGCAAGCTTCACAACGCTCGTATGACAGTAGACCGGTCCGGAAGCAATGATTTATATTTTTATTTAAAAGTTACAAATATTGGTATTTTCTTACAGACACGTTTCGCTTCAGAAGACATTGATTTATCCAGAAGCAATTGATGAGGATCAGTTGAAGTTCAGTCATACCTGCTCAGCAAGCTATCCAGATAGCTAGCAAGATTTGTCTGGAAGCAATGATTTATAGTTTTTAAAAAAGGTTTTTGTTACAGACACGTTTCGATTCAGAAGACATTGATTTATCCGCTTTGGTTGTATGGTTTACGATACGATCGCTGTGTGTGGTTTTTCACACGTCAGCCGACTGGCATCCATTCATTTGCATTATATGGGCTCACAGAGATGGATTATTTTCCTAAAAAACTTGGAAGGAAATGGAAATGGAAGTCATATACATTGGGGATGGCATGAATGTGAGTAAATGATGAGAGAATTTACATTTTTGGGTGAACTATCCCTTTAAATAAAACTAAAACCTTTAAAAATATATTTTGGTTACTTGAAATAAAATAAATGTTAATGCAAAAAAGAAGTGCTGCATGGGATGTATAAAATCTCGGTGCTCTTTGGTTGTGGGATAGTATATCTTTAAAGACAAGAATTCCAAGGCACTCGAATGTTAGTGAAAAATTTTTAAAAGCCTTTATTTCATTCCTGGCTTACTTGAAAATTGGTGAGAATTTGAGATTGGTGAGAACTTCTCACCAATTTTCAAGTAAGCCAGGAATGAAATAAAGGCTTTTTAACTTTTTTCACTAACATTCGAGTGCCTTGGAATTCTTGTCTTTAGTCAAATAAATGTTAATTGAAAAAAGAAAAGAGAAAAAATATTTTATTTCAGCTAGTTGCTAAGGCAACATTTCTTATCATTTAGTTTAACTTGATGTATTGTACTAAAAAACTAAATCAAAAATTTTACAAAAAATAAAAATGACAAAAACACAAAAAATTGCTAAAACTTTAACTGAAATTAAAATAAAAACACAAAATATAGAAATAAAAATGAATTCAAAATATGAGTAGTGTCTCAATAATACTAAAATAACACAGTTTCTCAGTTCACCCCTGTATTTGTGTGTGTGTGTGTGTGTGTCTCTCTCTCTCTCAGGCCCGTGGGATGGATCTGACCCGTGTGCGTTCATGTGTGGTTGTGGCGGAAGAGAGGCCTCGTGTTGCTCTGACACAGTCCTTCTGTAAGCTCTTTAAGGATGTGGGGCTTCACCCTCGTGCCGTCAGCACTGCCTTCGGCTGCAGGGTCAATCTCGCAATCTGCCTACAGGTCAGTATAGGCAAGAATATAACCCACATCGGATTTCATAGTCTAGCGGCATCCCCAGTGTTCAGTTTATTTCTTTTTTCTAGTCCTGTAACTCATTCAACCTTCTATTTGATTTATTGATTTATTTAGTTTTAAGTTTATTATTTAAGTTACTTTTTAACATATTTATACATTACATCTTCCTCTCCTCTCCTCATGTAGCCTCATAGGTTGGGGAAGCTTGCTGAGCAGGTATGACTGAACTTCAACTGATCCTCATCATCTCATAACTCTTGACTGTTCTTCAGTTATTACAACCATATGTAGATGTGGGAGTAAATCTACTAATTATCATCCTTTGTGCATGACTAATTTTTTACTAGCTGACTAATTGGCAAACAGTGTTACCTCACCTCAAATGACTTCAGCTTCAGTGCTCTTGTCCAGAACTGTTCACACAGGTGAAATAATGTGAGTGAGAGAAACGAAAGCATGCTCATCTCTGGATTCAGTCATAAAGGGTGCAAAAAACATTTCTGCCTTTGGATAACTCCTGATTAGCTTCAGGGTGGTTTACAAAAGATGTTGCATAAAACCAAATATATTAGGCCATTACATGTTATTATATACAACTAACACCTTCCATCTACGCTGGGACAGGAGTTTTCCTTCTAGATTATGGATGCCAACAGTTTAACCTGTTTTGAATTAGATGTTTACATAAGGGGAAATATATAATCTTTGAACTAATCTACCTCTATCTTCCTTCTTTTGCTGATTGGTTGAAACCTGTCCATGCACTATACATTTGTACACTTTGTTCACTTTAATGCAAGTCACCTTGACCATAAAAAAGTAAAGCATCATGCTCATCTGGTGGGCGATTAAGTATGTTTGACTGTAATTTATAGAAGGTGATTTGTATGTTTGTGCAGGGAACATCAGGACCTGATCCAACAACTGTCTATGTGGACATGAGAGCACTGAGACATGACAGGCAAGGCATACACACACACACACACACACACACACACATACATTAGGTATTTCATTATTTTCATTCTTACAAAATTATTACAGATTAGACAAAATTATTACAGATTAGAACAGTACCATTCAAAAAGTAGTTTTTATTTTCAACAAATAGTCGGTGAAAGAAGGCCCTTAATGTTCAGAAAATGTTAATTCTCAGAATATATGAAACTAAATATTCTATAATATATTTAAAAAATATATAATATACTTAAATATACGAAAAGACATTCCGCTTTGAAGATATTGACAGGCAAGTGTGTCAGTACATAGCCGAAATAAGAAACGAGGGGCCTCGCTGGTGGGGATGTTCAGCTCTTTACCGAATTCCAGTGACTTCAGCTGAATAACGGCTCTAGTTGTGGGCAGCCCCTCATTTATTTTTTCGTCTACGTACTGACACACTTGCCTGTCAATTTCTTCGAAGTGGACATTTTTAGGACCGCGGGAAGCTTTTAGCATTTTTAAGACGTTTTGGGCTCGCCATCTTCTAACGTTACACTTTTACACACTGTATTTCTTGGCTGCTGAATGGGAGTTGTTTGATGACTCTGCTGCGTTTATCGGTCATGGAGGAAACTCCATTATATAGACAGAACCTCTTTCACATGGAAACATGTGCTAACAATGGAAATTTGCATTCAGAAGTTACACCTTTTGGGGGTATGAGACCATTTGCCAGGAGACCACCTTCCTTTGTGTGCAAGTTCTCTCTAAACTCTTAAAAACCTTATTACCTTTTGTTTTACTTATTTGGAAATGAGACATTTGTACCAGTCGCACTGAGACATTTCAAATGATACAAAACATGTATAATACTCAGATAATTATTCACATCAAACCATATGTATTTTGGGGTAATTTTCATGTGGTCTCAGCATGAGAGAGGGGGAGTGGGGAAGAGGGGGGAAGATGTATTCTGAGGTGAGACTTTGCGTCTCAAATGGTGAGTTCAAATGTTAATTTCCTTTGTTGTCTCAGAGAGCAACTCTCTCTTCCAGTTCTTCCAGTTTTTCCAGTCTTACACTTTACACGTATTATTTAGCTCTCCCTATTGTTGCGGCTGGATTATTTATATGTAAAAGTCTAGACCCTGAATATAAGACAAACCCATTTTTTCAGATGTATTTCCAAGAAAAAAAACAGTGTCATATATTTGGAACAATATAATTTTGTTTTCTATCAGATCCTCATCTGAAGTAAGACTGTATGTGTTTGCAGGGTGAGACTGGTTGAAAGAGGATCTCCACATAGTTTACCTCTCATGGAATCTGGGAAGGTTAGTAAGACGGTTAAATGTTTCTTTATTTTCTTTAACCACATTAGATTCCAAAATGTGACTTTTTTTTCCCCTTAATTTTTTTAACAGATTTTACCTGGTGTACGCATCATCATCGCTAACCCAGAGACGAAGGGACCAATCGGAGACTCTCATTTAGGGGAGGTTAGACCAGTAGCACTCTCTTGTCTATCAGATATGATGTCTCCTCATAACCAAGCATCTCACTTGTGTCCGTTTTTAAAATGTGTGCAGATCTGGGTCCATAGTCCACAGAATGCCAGTGGGTACTTCACTGTGTTCGGGGAGGAAAATGTGCGTTCGGATCATTTCGGAGTCAGGTTGAGCTTTGGAGACACTCAGACTGTGTGGGCCAGAACCGGATACCTTGGGTTTCTGCGCAGGACTGACCTCACTGATGCAAGCGGAGGTGTGTGTGTGTTTGTGTGTGTGTTCAATATATATTGGGCATTTTGTCACAGATAAAGAGGGATTGTCTGTGCATTCATAGAGAGAAAGATATTTGATTTGCATTGAGCAGTGGAGTTGTTATGAGTTGTTTTATGTGTGTGTTCAGAAAGGCACGATGCCCTTTATGTGGTGGGAGCATTAGATGAAGTCATGGAGCTGAGAGGTATGAAATACCATCCCATTGACATTGAAACGTCCATCATCAGGGCACATCGGAATATCACAGAGTGGTGAGCTCACACACACACACACACGAACACACAGAGATTAGGGGTGGGAACCATGTCATATTGTGATGCGATATAATCGTTTTATATTACAGGATATTTTGGGGTTGGTAATATTTGTTTTTGAAATAATATTTTGAAATATTATTACAATTTAAAATAAGTTCTCTATTTTAATATATTTTAAGATGAATTTGATTCCTGTGATGGTAAAGCTGTATTTTCAGCATCATTACTGCAGTCTTCAGTGTCACATGATTCTTCAGAAATCATTCTAATACGCTGATTTGATGCTCAAGAAACATTTCTTGTTATTATCAATGTTGAAAACATTTGTGCTGCTTAATATTTTTGTGGAAATCATGATCATTTTTAGGATTCTTTGAATAGAGAGTTCAAAAGAACAGCATTTATTTGAAGTAGAAATATTTTGTAACATTATAATTGTCTTTACTATTACTTTAGATCATTTTAATTTATTCTTGATTATTAAATGTATTAATTTCTTTGAAAAAATAAATCTTGTTGACCCCAAACTTTTAAACGGTAGGGTATATATGGAAGCATACTTATTTTTACTGGAAATACAACCCAAAATATATTTTTTTAAAACAGCTGAAAAAACTGAACTGAAAAAAAAAACCCATCTGCTGCACATTAAATAACACAAGTTAATAACCAAAGTCTCAACACACTTTAATAAATCATAAAAATAATTGGATAAGCCACATTCAACATTAACATGTGTTTTTCCTGGCAGTCATGAGCCTCAATATTCAAGAAGGCAATAGTTTCCTTTAAATGTCTGTGCCCTTAAACTGGATATGTTATTATTCAGGTAGCCATCCATAAACTTGTTTGCTCAGCAAGATTCTCTTCATAATGTTGCTGACAATACAGTAGTTGATCAGAGAGTGAAAACTAACTGCAGTGCAGATGAAGACAGTTTATGCTAATGCCTAGCGTAGTTGCATTGCACAATGAATACACATTTTAGAAAAGCAGCTACTTGTAAAATCGGCATTCTGTATAAGTTTGCAAGGTTCAAACTTTCTCTCTCTCTCATTCAGTGCGGTGTTCACATGGACGAATCTCCTAGTGGTGGTGGTGGAGTTGGACGGTTCTGAGCAGGAAGCTCTAGATCTGGTTCCAATGGTAACTAATGTGGTTCTAGAAGAACACTACTTGATTGTGGGTGTGGTGGTCGTTGTGGATACGGGCGTAATTCCCATCAACTCTCGCGGAGAGAAGCAACGCATGCACCTGCGAGACGGTTTCCTCGCCGACCAGCTCGACCCCATATATGTGGCTTATAACATGTAGAAACACACATGCGATGATCTTAAAGATAGGCACAACAACCATGATTTCCAGCACCTTCTCACTCTCAGCACTTCTGTCAGCCTGCTAACTGTAGATTGAACGCCCTAAAAATAGCAAACACACACTCGCACATCATTCACAGAGGGACTTAAAAGACTTAAAGGACTCCTGTAGCATATCTTTAAGTTCTTATTTTCATTTTTGATTGTGTTGCCCAATATTTTGCTAGTGTTGGTTATTTTTTTAACTTGCATACTAAATTTAATTTAAAGAATGGAATTTTATATGATAAATATTGCTGTTGCCAATTAAATCCATGTTATTTATTAGTGTTTTTAAACCTGTGATCACAAATATATGTCATATTTGTGCTTTTACGTACTTTTCTTTTGCATATATTGTTGTTTTATGCTAGTCTTTGTTGGTGTCTTTGTTGATACACATTTTTGAAGTTGTATTAAAATATCACATACTCATTTAGCATGTTTATCATTTTAATGATACTAATGTTAAGTCATTTTCATAATTGTTAATTATGTACAGAAAATTGTTTGTTTTGTTTTGTCTAGCTTTTGCAACATAATTTTATGTGACTTTAATAGTTTAGGCTAACATAAGTCATTTTATCATGTTTATGAACAAGATCATATCTGCACTGTGATACGCATAAATATAGATCTATGTGAAATAGAATTTGCATTCTAGACTCATTGCCCAGCAGCAGCTGATCTCTCCTGTTTTATGTCTATCTCTAGAGAGAGAGAAAGTGAGGGAAGGAGGGAGGAATGGACAGAATGACATATGCACAATGTGTGTTTATTATATCTTTATTTATTTTTGAAGCTTTCATTACATGTAAGATACAAAAGCACTTTGATTATGTCACTATGTCTTTTCATATGTCAATAAAATATTTTCAACTATTCTTATTGAGAAAACATGTCTGCCTTGCAAACTTTTGTTGAGGATCACAATGTACATTCACTGCCATCTAGTGAACAAAATGCTAAATGCATGTTTTACACTAATTGAATGCTGAGTGGAGTAAAATATGCGGAAAAGGAATGAACTATAAATGTATTCATATTTTGTAATTTTTTTATTAATTTTTTCTATTAATTTTTTTTTTTTTTTTTGTCTTACAAGCCAAACTGGTTCTCCTGGCCTACTGCATGTCAGACTAGCTGATGCATCAGCTGCTTAACTCAGGGGCAAAATAATGCCAGTTTTTGTTCATAGATAGATAATTGTAAACTTATGAATGAGCTTATATTAATCATTTGAATGGTTTCTACATGTTAAGTTTAGTCCGATAGATAGATAGATAGATAGATAGATAGATAGATAGATAGATAGATAAATAGATAGATAGATAGATACACTGTAAGAAAAAAAAGTATTTTATTATCTGATATAATGTTAATTTACCGACATATTTAAGTATTAACATCTGTTTTGTATTACTGTAATACACTGACAACTACCAATCCTAATGGTGATTAGAGTCACATGATGAATCATTTAAGCTCATCAGGAGCAGTTTATCCACAAGCTGAGAAAGTTCAAATTATTATATAGAAGCTGCACAGTGTTATTCACACAACCTCGAAACACACGACATTTTAAAAATGCAATAAACATTCATTTTAACAACATTAAATGTAACATTAAAACCTAATGTACATAACTGATAAGAAAAAAAAAACTTTGAAGAAACAGTTATTTCAACAAAAATACATCAAATGTGTGTCACTCAGGAAATTGTGGGAATGTCAATAGGCTATACGTTTTTTCTACTGTAAATTATAAAATGATTTGTTTCTTTTTACGTCCAAAAACTGTAGCCTAACTCTGACCCTAAAATGTACGGTTAGATCTCTCACAGTTATTCACTGTAACTTTTTGTTAACCAATTAACAGTTTTCACCGTAGCATTTTTACAGTCTTTTACCGTTAAAATCACGATCCTTTTTTACAGTGTAATAGTGAGCTTATGAATACGAATATTAATCTGAAGAGTTTCTGCATGTTTGGTCAGATAGACAGACAGACAGACAGACAGACAGACAGACAGACAGACAGACAGACAGACAGACAGATAGATAGATAGATAGATAGATAGATAGATAGATAGATAGATAGATAGATAGATAGATAGATAGATAGATAGATAGATAGATAGATAGATAGATAGATAGATAGATAGATAGATAGATAGATAGATAGATAGATAGATAGATAGATAGATAGATAGTGAATGCGCTTATATTAATCATAAAGTGTGAAGAGTTTCTGTGTATTAAGTTTAGTCCACAAGGTGGCGCTTCCGGACCGCTCGTGCACGCTCGTTGCGCCACCCTCATTCTGCCAGTGAGAACTGAAGCTTCCTGTCACTGTGTATCCTGAACAGCGGGTTTGGTCAGAGTGCGTGTGTTGTTGCAGGATGTGGTGAGTGGTGCGAGAGGTGGTACCGCTCACAGCTCGCGCGGTGACGAGAGGGACAGCGAGACGTGGCGCGCGCTCAGAGACGGGGCAGCAGCTGGAAGACTCGAGCGAGTTGAAGTTCGTTGTGAAGGGCGGAAAATCACGGGCCGACGGCCGCTCCATACAAGGCAAGGTCGGGTGGGGAGCATTTTAGGGAGAAGCGCTGATCCAATCATCTGCGCTCCTGGGAAGAGCCGGAACCGAGCGACGCGACTCGTTTTGTTTACTATAAATATTCTTAACTTACATGTTTGAGATGTTTCTTTAGAAACACTCTTGTTTCTTTAGTTGTTTAGTTTTTAGTTTTGTTGTTTGTTTTGGATTTGTGTACTTTGGAGATGAGTGCGTCAGCAAACGGAGTGGAACGCAAACCCGCACCAGCGGTCAGTCAGAACGGACCGGGTTCTGCTCCGACCCCCAAAGATGTCAAAACACCCAAGCCGGTTGTACCGGACGAGGAGCCGCAGTCTCCGGTGACGGACGCGACGCAGATGGGAATTAAGTTCGCTAAGACATTTCTGGTGATCATCCCCATCTACGTGCTGGGATATCTGGAGTTCAGTTTCAGCTGGGTCCTCATCGGCCTGGCCGTGCTGTTCTGGCTCAGGCGGAACCACGGAACCAGATTCGCTCGGGTCAACCAGGCACTGGCGTTTCTGGAGCATGAGGAGCGAGCGGTGCGTCAGCCCGTCCGGAGCTCAGAGCTGCCGCCGTGGGTGAGTGAGCGAGTGGTACTCAAATCTGTTAATGATTGACATGGAGAACTTTGACCCCAGGGCCAGCATTGACCTGTAGCACTAATTCAGACTTGTGTGTTCGAGTGTGTGTGTGGTTAAAATCTGATGCTGTCAAAAGTATGTGTATTCACCAATGACATTGCTTACATACCTGAATGAGTCACAAATCCAATCAAGACACACATCTGAAGGGTCAGATCCGCCCATCCAACATTTGACCTGAGAAGATTCACTATTAAGCTCTTCTAAAATGTAAAGTATTCCATAGGTCTAGTGAGAGACAGATAGTCGAGTTGAATTTGTCTACTTATTTATTTATATTTAAGATCTTCTACTTTGCATAAATATAAATATAATGGCATTAATAATAATAAAATATTCTTTATTTTTTATATATCACACACACACACAGCACTGGTCAAAACAAAAGTTTGGAAACATGACTTTTTTAAAATGTTTTTGAAAGAGGTCTTCGGTCCTGGAGGGCCACTGTCCTACAGAGTTTAGCTCCAACCCTGAAAAAATCACCTGCCTGTAATTTTCTAGTAATCCTGAGGACCTTGATTAGCTTGTTCAGATGTGTTTGATTAGGGTTGAAGCTAAACTCTGTAGGACAGTGGCCCTCCAGGACCGAAGTTGCCCACCCCTAAGCCTACATTTATTTGATCAAAAATACAGAAAAAACGGTTATATTGTGAAATTATTCGTTTTCTATTTTAATATACTTTAAAATATAATGCAAAGCTGAATTTTCAGCATCATTACTGCAGTCTTTTTATATTTGTCTATTTTAAATTGTAATAATATTTCACAATATTACTGTTTTTTTCTGTGTTTTTGATCAAATAAATGCACTCTCGATGACCGTAAGGAACTTCTTTCCTTAAAGATATATATATATTTATATCAACACTAAATATATTTTTATTTATAAGGGCCGATACCCAGATTTGATTCTGAAATATTAAATCAGTAGCTGCATTCAAAATCATTTGTCATGCTCAGGTAGAAACATAAACTTGAATCCTTGTGGGAAATCTACAAAGTTTTAAACACACACATGGACACGCCAGGTTGTCATGTCTGTTTCTTTTGGCCTGCAGACACTCTCTGGTTCTGTTACTTTAAACAAATGAGTGCGCTGTCTAACCTGAGATCACAGTTCTGGCATATTATTTCATATCGTTAGCAGGCCTCTGTGCTGAAAGAGTCATTCAGGGACACAAAACTCCAGTGTTCACTCCATTAGCTTTAACTCACTCTTCTTGGCATGGCCAGACAGGCTTTCGTTGTTCTTTCTTTCAGTTTTAGCCTTATATTAAGTAACTTGAACAGGTAATTCGTGAAACTCAGGTTGACTGATTGTCTGACTTGGGTTGGTTGCATGGTTCGTTTGATTGTGAACCTACTTGAAAGTGGATTATATGATAGTTTTTAAAAATGAAACCCTGCACACACTCAGACATTCAACTTTACAACAATTATTAGTTTTAAGCATATGTGTTTGAGTGGAGTGTGTTTGTAAACAAGTTCAGGTTAATATATTGTTTATTTGTGTCAGATGATAGCCACATATGGTGAAATAACCTCTCCTTAGTGGGTGTGGTGCGTTACTACAGTAACTGTCTTTATGACATTCATCATCATTATTATGACATCACCAACACACAGGGAGTCACATGCTTGAGGACATGTTGCTATAGTGACCTGTCACTCAGATGAGGCGCACCACTTTCCCTTTTGGGTCAATGGTGTCTACGAGCAGATACAATAACTCTTTTCCTGGAGGGCAGATTTTATAACGACAGTATTCCCATCCTATTGTATGTCTGTGTTTGTGCACGTGTTCATAACTAACAAGGGAATCATTATATCAAACATGGCAATGAAAAGCAAGTGGAGTTTGTGTTACCTGAACCATGAAGTGTACACACAAGGGGTTTTAGTTTGTCCTAACCTTTGTGTAACTCATTCATTATATATAATCTGCTTCTGAGTAGTGGTCGACTGATATCGACGTTGGCCCGCCAAACTATATTTTAGAGAGCAGTGCAGTTGCTGTAATCACATTATTTGACATAGTATTCACTAAAATAATTAGAAATAAATAATTTGAAAATGATTTAAATTAAAAAAAAATATTGACTCTGTAATAGGACTACTACTATACTGTAATGCTATCTATCTGTAATGCTATTCGTTTTGGAAAAAAAAAATAAATAAATAAATTTGTGAGACCTGTTTGAGTGGACTGGGAATCATGTTTTCTCAAATAAAGACCAGGCAATGCTAATCTTACTTGCATTACACATTGAATATGACATAACGTCCAACTGGATATAGCGCAGCATATTATTAGACAGAACGGTTAAATAAAGACAACAATGACCACAGATTGTGGGTTCTTAGAAGACTCAGCTCTGTCAAAATAAAAGTCCCACTTGTGACACTTATCGGCCAAACGGGAAAAAAATTACCGGCTAAGGCTGATAATAAATGAAAAAAGCCAAATATGTGGCAATATATTGGTCGACAACTACTCGCCAGCTTTGCCAAATCCTCCTACTGAAAATCTACAAAACCAAAAAGTCAAGCCTCTAAAATCTAATAAAGGGTTAAAAAGGACTCCATTGGACTGTTGCAAAACAGTGTTTAATAATCCAAGAGACACCTTTTATTCGCTTGGCTTTATCGCGTCTCGCTCAGTGTGAAAGGGCCTTTACTGTGTCTGTGTGTGTGACTGATACATTTATTACAGTATGTTTGCTTTACTGTGTCTGATCAAAGTCACATTGAGCTCTATAGAGACTTTGTTGTTTGTCTGAGACTGGTGCAAGTTCTTTTTCTGTGTTAGGTGGTCAGAATATGGATGGCTCTTTTCAGTGCAGTGCTAAGCTCCAATGTTTTTGTTCGTCGTCTACATTGATTTCCATCCACAGCCATCATCTTGTTCTTTCAGGAAACACTGTGGACAGTGTTTTTCTCTCCTCATGTCATTTCTCCTTAATGAATAAACTAGAAGTCATTTAGGTCAGCAGATCTCTCCACCGCCAGCCTCGTTCATCTCGTCATCTGCTGTCTGTAAATTGCTGAGGGGTACCAGTCTGTCCGTTCTCTCTATGCAGAGATGCTTGTTTACATCACCATTCATCAACTCAATTAAACTCTTATTGATCATAGAGCTTCCAAAAATCCAGTCATCATTTACTCACCCTGATAGTGCTTAAAACCAATATGATTCCAAGCCTGGATATTCTGCTAACCATCCATTTCTAAAAGTCTTACTGGTTTCAATGGTGCATGATATATATATTAGTTGTCAACTGGCATTACTAATTTGTTAGTATCTGTCCATATTGGATATAATCATCTGATATTGGATATTTAATGCATGCTCGTGCTAATGCATGCATGTCCGTTGACAACCTTTTTTCCGTGACTAAGACGAGGCAATAAGGGTCATAACTGTGACTATATGGGTATATTGACGTAAAAAGAAAATATGCAGCATGATATGTGACTAAGTTTTCATTTGATTAAAACTTGACTAAAATGCTCATTATAGACATTTAGTCGACTAAAACTTGACTAAACAAAACAGGACAAGGTTGACTAAAGATACAAACTAAAAAGTACATTTGACACAGAACAAGACTAAAACTAAATTTAAAAAAATGGCTGACAATTTGCAATAGCTGAGTGCATCTCTACTGTTCTTTCCTCATATTTGACATATTTTTGTATGTCAGACATGTGCTAATCATTCGGTCCAATCAGTTTCTTGCATTGAGTCTGACACGCTGACTGTCTGGCACATGCCCAGCTAAAACGGCAGATGCCCCTTGACCTGTTCAGCAGTCGTGCTGACTCCTCTCAGACGTGCCTGTGATACCTCACCAAATCATTAAGCAGCTCTAGCTGGAAGTCCTTCATTGAGTTCACAAGACCTCGAGGTCCACGTTCCTGCTGAGGGTGTTTCGAAGGGCACTCATTTGTAGGGGCATTTCAAACAAAAGTGAATCCCTGAATCCCTTTACAAAGGGCCCTTCCACAAGTCCATTAGCGAAGGGTACATGCCATGGTTACATCAAGGAAGTCAATTTATCGTTTATGGTCATGTGACCCAGGGTGGCGAATCCTTGTGCTAGATGGCAAGAGAGTTCAGGTTAACATCTAAAAAGAACAATTCAAGTTTTTTTTTTTTTTTTTTATATATTTGTGTTTTCTGTATAATACAAAAGGACGTCCTACGTGGTGCACAATGCATGTCACATGACTTACATGCTCCCTTCCCAGCCTCAAACACAATGCGATGACTTGAGAAGACAGAGTAGGATGCAACTACACGTACAACCTCAATGCTAACAAAGAACATTTCAGTCAAATATCAAACACAGTATACAAGAACTCTAATAACAGTAATATCCACAAAACGGCGCTAATAGGGAGTGCGCAAAAAGCAAATGGCAAAGTGAGCAAAAAGCTGCCGGCACAGATGAGATACGGGTATTTAAACGGTGAGGTGAGGTGATTGGCAGCGTGAACCGGGGCGTTCATCTTCCTTTGTGAAGAATCGCAGGCTGTGGATCCAATGGAATCTGAAACGCACACAAAACAGACTACCCACACACATACACATAACACGCATTCCTCCGTATAGCGTACGCAACTCAAGGGCTCTGTGAATAGGGCATAGGGATGCTTGCTTCTGATTGGAGTTTTGCAAACACACATGAACAAGCTAATCAAGGTCTTCAGAAAGTCTTACTAGAAAATGATAGGAAAGTGAGTTTGATCAAGGTTGCAGCTTAAACCCCTGATTTAGGGGTCAGATGAGGTCAAATCTGTCTTTAAGTTTACTATTGAGAATAGCTACTGTTACTCTCAGAACGAGCGTGTTTGTTTCTCAACTGGGTAACAGGATTGTTTATGACAAAGTTGTTTACTTGGATAGGAAATGACAGTGCTTAAAAGATCTTACACAGATGCACACGTTCACGTCCACGCCCGTAAATCCACCACACACACATTACTGCATTTGGTCAGTGTCAGCGTGTTAACATGTCTTCATGAATCAGCTTCATGAATCATGCTTAGACTAGTTGCCTCGTCCTTTCAAAACTGCACCATTGTAACTGGAAGAACTGCATGGAAGTTTCTGCCTCATTTCAATTCTCATTTGAACTGTGTTTAGGGATTGATGTTATAAAAACAGACAGATAAATAATAATATTAAATACTGTATATTCACATCGTGTCTGTGAATGATACTTTGACCCCTATCAGCATTTTCTAAATCTTTTGAAGGCCAGAGGTATGTGTGTTTGCGGCAGAGATAAGACAGATGCACAGATGCAGTCTTCGTAATTATCAGATCAGATCAGATCAGGGTTGACTGCTGTCTGACAGGCTATGCGAATTAGCAGGCTAACTTTAGCTGTTTTATGCTCTCTGCGCATATAATCAGGAAATAGCACAGCTTTGAGTCATAGACTGGCTTTCTCCCTCAGGAAAATATGAGAAAGAAATGGAGCCAATACAAGTCAGGGATTTTCCATTTGGTTTTCCTGGCATATCTCTCGCTCACATGCTTTTGTGCGACACCTTTCCTTATAGGTCCTTTCTCCTTTACACAGTTTACTCTTCTCCATGTTGATTAAAGTAAGATGAAGAGCCAGAGACAGAGAGACACTGTAAGAGAGAAGCTTGATGCGACAAATCTAGAACACGACCATTAAAATCAAAGAAACTGCAGACAAAATGGGGATGGAAATATTAGCATTTAACTACTTAAAACAACATTTATTTTGGGAACATACTTTTTTGATGTTGTTGTCAAAGCATTATGTATTAGAACAAAACTCCCTTTTAAATGGCTGTGACAAATTCAGTCCATGTTTTGTTTTAGAGTTTTTATTACAATCAATCTTTAAAAAAAATGTTAAAATGTCCATTTTAAAATGTCTGAATTTCATTAATTAAAATAGCTATAGAAGCAGACATGGCATTAAGAAAGAAATAAACAAACAAAACTCTCTTCCAAATGAGTATCTATTAAAGTTTATGATTTAATTATGAGTAAACTGTAGCAGTTCTCGTTTTCTACACTGTAAAAAAAATTTTTTAAGAAAAAAGTAGAAAGATACTACAGTAAAAACCTGTTAATTAGCTAATCATAAGTTACCTTACCATATAGGCTATAGTGAACATTTTGTAAATGGTTTAACATTGCATTAAATATAATTTTACCGTTCAGTTATGTTAAAAGTCACCTTTATTTATATGCCGCTTTATACAGTACAGATTGTTTCAAAGCAGCTTTAGTGTGATAACAGGAAATTATGCATTTCGGCTGTTTTTCAGCTAAAGTCAGTTCAGTGTTGATTCAGTTCTGTTGTAAAGGTCATCAATTATTCAATTAGTTCATTTAATCTATAAAGCAGTTCTGCAAAAAAAATGATGTCATTGTCCAGCTCAGTTCATTTCTCATACAACAGCGTCAGAACAGTCATATCAATAATATTGTTGAATATTAAGTGTCCCCAACTAAGCAAGCCAGAGGCAACAGTGGCAAGAAAGTGAAACATCTGGTGACAGAACAGAGAAAAAAACCTTGGAAAAAACAGGCTCAGTCGGGGGACCAGTTCTCCTCCGGCTAATGAACGAACAGTGCAAGACTATGATTCAGGCTGCATCACGTCAGAATTCAGATCGGGATCAGTAGCAATCTATTCATCCAATGTAAAATGTATTTCATTTAAATAGGTTTAGTGAAGAACCACTTTGGCTGAATTAGTAAGTGTACGATTAAATCCAATTACTCATGACTGATCCTTTAGAGGAGCTCATAAGTGTCATCCTGTAGGTCAGCATCTGTGGAAGAACGCAGATGGTCAAGAACCTCCAACTGGACCATCATGAAAAGTATATATTTTTTTGTTTTAAATTCTTGATTTCTAATCCAGAGATTTTCTAATTGCATCGATGAGAGTAGGAGACAGAGATTGAGAGATCATGTTCTTTTGGCAACTTTAATTTGCTAGTCTTCAGCAATGTAACACAATGTTCCAGTTTAACAGCCACATCATGTTATTATAATGTGGCCTTGTAATGAGTAATGGATATGATGAGTAATCAGAATAATACTAGTTCATTCAAGTTGTGAGCCATGGCCTAGCAGTGAGCCGCGGTGATGCAGTGTTTTGATTCTTTCCGTCTCCACAATATCTTTCCTCTCTAATGTGGTCAACCTAAGATTAAAACATCTTTTGGTAACATATTTTCATTGATGCAGTATTTCATTGTAGCAGATTGTACTATCCCTCACAGCCTTACATTGAGTTGCATCAAATGAAATATTGTGTGTGTCTACCCTCACTAAAGTCCATTGAGTGACAAGTAGCAAGCAAAACCGGTATAAAAAGCCCCTCTTTTTATCAACTCATGAACCAATTTATCTTTCCCTACATGCTTGACAGTTGAAGACTCAATGTGTCATTATAAAAAAAAATAAAGAATGAAAATATTTATAACTATTTTAATAGCTGTGATGTGTGCTACTGTCAGCTGATGATGTGCTGTGACAAATGAGACTGAATGTGTATAAATCTGCCATTCAAATAAAATAAAACATTCTGATTATTCAATCGGTTTTCTGTTTCAGGTTCATTTTCCAGATGTGGAGAGAGTGGAGTGGCTCAACAAGGTACTGTATGTGTGTGTGTGATGGGGTGGTTTCATAAATATAGATCCTGCATCTAGGATAACCCAGAAATGTCTCCTCAAGAGTATTACGGTAACTCTCTCTCTCTCTTTCTCTTTTCTTTTCACAGACTGTGCATCAGATGTGGCCATATATTTGTCAGTTTGCAGATAAAATCTTCAGAGAGACCATTGAACCAGCAGTGCAGGGGGCCAATGCGCACCTTAGTACTTTCACCTTCTCCAAAATAGACATGGGGGACAAGGTACAGTACATGCACATGTTTACCTAGCTATCTAAATTAAGACATACCATAACTCAAACCCTAAACCTTTCCCTGAAAGAAAACTTTTTGCATTGAAAAAATGCCCATAAAAACATTAAAAATAAATTTAAAAAAGCACATTATTATTATTATTAAATTATATTATGATGGTTTAATTATATCTAAATTAGTGTAATGTATTTAACTCTACTGTAATATATATTTATTTATTATAAATAACACAAATAACTTTATTTTTTGTATCTGTTTTTACCTTTGAGGACATACCAAAGACTTCTGTTGTGTTATATAAAGCTATTTATAATTGCTACAGATCAACTCAAACCTTAAATCCACCCTAAAATGAAACATTTGGCAAAAAAAAAAAAAATATATATATATATATATATATATATATATATATAAAATAAATAAATAAATAAATAAATAAAGTGTACCTTTGAGGACATCCACAAAGGAAGGTTTAGTCATATTTAGCTTCATATTTAACATATTCAACATTTGTCCCGTAGTACAGCTTTGTAAACCCACACACACATTTTTCTTACACTCAAAATATAATACGTTTTTGTTTGTCTGCAGCCTCTCAGGGTGGATGGAGTGAAAGTTTATACAGAGAATGTGGATAAACGACAGATTATTATGGACCTACAGATCAGGTAAAGTACACAGACACAGTTAACCACTGGGACTCATTAATGGGCATTTTTGAAACTCTTTTTTTTATTTATTTTTTATTTTTTTATTTATGTAGTTTTGTCGGAAACACTGAAATTGATGTGGACATTAAGAAATACTACTGCCGTGCAGGAATCAAGAGCATACAGGTAAGACAGAGACACAATTGTGTGACACATGCCTGTTTGTGTGGTGCTTGCATAAGTTGCTTACATTTGAGTAGGTCCCCATTACCCTGATAACAATAAGGGCAACCACACATGAGCCTTTTGAACTTCGTGTCAGAAGAGCTTCTTTTCTCTGGTAGATTAGAGTCAGGCATTAGAGATAATGGTAGTCTCTTCTTATATCTATAAGGAAAAGTTTTTTAATTATTTATGAGCTTTTTGCCTTTAACTGGAGAGGATAGTGGAGATGTTACAGGAAACGATACGGAGAGGAGGGGTGGTGGTATCAGGAAATGACCTGAGCAAGATCAGTCCAATAATTATTTTTATTAAAATGCCTAGTGGTTAATGCATGTGCTGCAACACATTCAGCTGTAGGGCTCATGCCAGAAAGTTTGAAATCCAACATTTCTCACTTTCATTCTTCCTTTCCCCCGTGATTCCCTGTCCTCTTTCCAATATTTTATTAGTAAAAAATGCGATTAAAGGCACAATATGTAAGATTTTTTTATTTAAAATATCCAAAAACCATTAGCACAGTGTTATACATTTGAATGCATTAGAATTAGAAAACTAATCTGTGTTATATAGCTCAACATTGTTAGTCTTATTGTTGGAATCTCTTGTTTTCTTGATTTACGGTATGTAACATGTTTGTACCCAAAAAGTAAATCGGACTACACCATTTTGTCAAGTGGCTAACATAGCATAATCAGAAAGAGCTTTATTTGTAATAACAGTAATAAAGCATTTTCTCCACCATACAATATATTTTAAAATGAATGACATGCCATTTAGCAACACAAGCTATCCAGCTTTTATTAATATGATATTCTAATATCGAACTGGCTTACTGCGAGTGTGCAACAAGTCTCTCATACCAGCAGCCACCAAGCGAACGTTAACATAACTTTCAACATACTCAAATGTATTTAGTATGATTGTTTTGACCAAGTAAAATAGTGCTGCGTTACCCCACAATTTTAATTTGTAAAATAAACTCACTTGTATGAGTAGTAATTCAGCCCTCGCGGCTATTTTATTCGAATGAAATAAAATAATGTGATTTTAGGGAAGAAGGAGGCAGGAACCGGCTAACATTAAACGTAACTTTAATTGAAATAGACATAAACAACATAACGAAAGAAGCTGCAGCGGTCGATTATGGCATATAAGCATAAACATTTTTTTTTTTTTTTGAATAAGCAACCTCTAGCGGCGACACTTGCATACTGTGCCTTTAAATGTCAGATTAATTATGCAAAATATTATAAAATTATATTTTGTACTGCTAAATTTTTTTTGCTCACCATTTATTTGTTTGTTGTTTGTATGTGTAGCTTAATGGGGTGTTGAGGGTCGTCATGGACCCGTTGCTAGGAGACATGCCTCTGATTGGTGCCCTGTCTGTGTTCTTCCTCCAGAAACCCGTACGTTAACCACCATGTACACACACACACACACACACACACACACACACACACACACACACACACACACACACACACACACACACACACACACAGACAAACATATTGCAGAAAAACCTGCTTTCATTGTGTCTTTGTATCTGATTCTTTTATACTACATACCTGACATATTACCTACATTAGATGATCATACAATATAAAGAATGATGAGAATGTGCCTGTTATTTAATAATGACCCGCACCCTTGTTACTCCACTAAAGTTTTTTTTATTAGACTCAGAACACTGCACTGACCTGCTCTGCAGAAACTGTTAAGAAATATCTCAATCTATTCCTCATTCATCTCATTCTCAGCTGTTCATTTCCTGGAAGTCTTGATCCAGAATATTGATCTATTGGACACTTTACTTCTCTATCTTTAATATCAGTATCTTAAACGTTAAGAGAAAGTTTTGGTTTCTGCATCAAAATCGACACTTACTGCCAGTGCCCACCAACTTTCAATTAAAAACCAATCAGGTTAGGGTTAAATCTTTGGACCAAATCAACAAAAACAACATTACAACATTTAATTTGAAGCAAAAAAGTATTTAAAAAAAAAAACCAATCAAGATTCATGATTCTAAATGTTAACAGTAATTCTCTGTTTGGAACTGAATGGTGTAACTGAGTTTGCTTTCCTACACTCTCAGACTTCCTATGTATTTGCACACTATCGCTCAAAAGTTTGGGGTCAGTATGATTTTATTATTTTTATAATTTACCTGGAAGTCTTGATCCAAAAAAAGAAATTAATCCTTTTATTCAGCAAGGATGCATTAAGTTTTAAGACTTTTACATTGATGCATAAAAATTCTATTGCAAATAAATGCTGTTCTCTTGAGGAATCCAATATATATATATATATATATATATATATATATATATATATATATATATATATATATATATATATATATATATCAATCACGGTTTCCTCAAAAATATTAAGCAGAACAAAAAAATTTCAACTAAGATAATACTAAGATATTAATACACCAAATCAGCATATTACAAATATTTCTGAAGGATAGTGTGACACTGAAGACTGGATATAATAATTGATATCCTTAATAAAATACATATACATCCTTTTTCCTATTTTCAAATACTTTTTTGCTTTAAAAAACAAAGTTTTTTGGTTTGGTTCATGGCTTGAAACTCTTTACTGAAGAATTTTTTGACTGCACACTTTTCCTTTTTTTTTTCATTTTTACTTTTATATTAACATTATATATCAGTTCAATGGCCTTGTTACTGCTGTGAAAGATAAAGGATATATTTTATAGGAAACAAACACAGGCATTTGCATCTACAACCATAATGTATTAAACAATGTTAAATGTGGCTTTATCTCTCTCAGTTTCTGGATATAAACTGGACGGGTCTTACAAATATGCTGGACATTCCTGGAATAAAGTGAGTGACACATGTCAGCCATCACACACATGCATTATATATAATGTAGTCATAATGTTATTATTTCAGTTTCATGAAACTGGAAAGTGGATCAGTCAGCCTCCCTTTGAAACACACACGCTGTCACATGACCTATTTTGTATTTTGAGGTGACACAGATAACAGGCTCTCACACAAACATTATGCACGCTTACTCTAGTCTCAGAAATGCTACTCTTCCTGTAAAACCACATCAGAGGTTACACCCACTTGTGATGGTGATGATGGGGTCTTTTAATAATCTGTTTATCTTAAAGGCCGCCCTAGGATCCCCTACCATCAACGTGTGTGTCCAAATGGAGAGTTTAATGTGTTTTTCCATAGAGTCTCTCTCTCTCTCTCTCTCTCTCTCTCTCCCTCTCCCTCTCTCTCTCTCTCTCTCTCTCTCTCTCACACACTCTCTCTCACACACTCTCTCTCTCTCTCTCTCTCTCTCTCTCTCTCTCTCTCTCTCTCTCTCTCTCTCTCTCTCTCTTTTATAGTCATATTATAGGTGGAGCTGGTGTGGTTTAGGCGTGGGGAATGAGATCTTGTCTTTTGTTATATTTTTCCCACTCTCTCTCTCACACACACACCCTTACAGAAGAGTCATATGTCATGCTCTCTTCTGCTCAGACATTAGAGCTGAAATCAATCTGAATTCTTTGATCACTCTCAAATGAAGTACATGTTCAAGTAATGCAAATTAATAGAGATAGATAGAGTCATACAATCTAACATACTGGGGACGTAAGAGGTTTCAATGACTATAAATGGCAATACTTAAATGAGAATGCTACTAATGGAGAACTGCTGGGGGAGGATGGAGGAAGCGTTATGGAGCTTTAACGTACACACACACATATACTGTGTATATATACAGTGTATTTATATATATATATATATATATATATATACATATACATATACATGATTGTATGTATTGTCTCTAGCATTTCAATTAAGCTGGAACATTTTAATATATTCATTAATATTAACATACATTTTATTATTAATAATGTATTAATTTAAGTAGTTTTAAGTAATCCTTAACACTCGTGGATGTTTACTGAGGCTCCCTGGAACCACTGCCTGGTTTACTCCAGTTTACTCCAAAATAAAGTGTTTTGGTGGAACACAGTTGTTGTTACTTACAGTAGCAGCCAGAACTTTTGTCTGTTTACTATACAGTGATTAAAAAAAGTAGATGTTAACTACGGTTATCAAGAATAAATTACCCAAAAAAGTTTAATAAAAGTGGTCCATACAACTTCTGATCTATAATAGCCCTTCAAAAAAATCTTTGGAAAATAATGGTTCATAAGCTGTATGTATTTATTGATGGGTGGGTGGAAGACTGAATTTAACGCATTTGACTAGTTTGTTTTTACATATGTATTTTTTTGTACTCTCTTACAGTGGTCTGTGTGACAGTATTATTCAGGATATCATATACAGTTTTCTTGTGCTGCCAAACAAAATCACTATTCCACTTGCAAATGATGCACAGATTTCCAGACTCCGCTTCCCTATGCCGAAGGTGACACGCACACACATATACACGCTTCACATACATGTGTACAGATAATATTTCTATCATATAATGCGTGTGTGTTTGGTGTAGGGCGTTCTGCGGATTCACTTTCTGGAAGCACAGGACGTGGTGGGGAAGGACACGTTTCTGGGTGGTATGATAAAAGGAAAGTCGGACCCGTATGGGGTCCTTCAACTCGGTAATCAGCTCTTCAGATCCAAAGTCATCAAAGAGTCCTTAAACCCTAAATGGAATGAAGTATATGAGGTAAGGGGCTGATTTGTGAGCAAGTGTGTCTATCACTGACATGTTTTGAATTGCTAACTGAGGTGTTTATGTGTGTGTTTTTTAGGCATTTGTGTACGATCACTCAGGACAGAATTTGGAGATAGAGCTGTATGATGAGGACACAGATAAGGATGATTTTCTGGGAAGGTAATGGCTGTGATTGATCTAATCAATCATCAAATAATCACAAGAAGTCATACTTCAGAATCCCAGCATAAAGATTTTCAGGGTCTGTGTGTGTCTGTGGTTCAGCTATTCCCTACATGTTGTCCCCACAAGGATAGAAAGAACAGAAATCTTTGACCTTGTGGGGACATTTTTGGTCCCCATGAGGAAAACAGCTTATGAATCACACTAAATTGTTATTTTGAAAATGTAATAATGCAGAAAGTTTTCTGTGATAGTTAGGTTTAGATGGTAGGGTTAGGGTCAGAGGATAGAATATACAGTTTGTTGAGTATAAAAATCATTATGTCTATAGAAAGTCCCCATAAAACATAGAAACCCATTGTGTGTGTGTGTGTGTGTGTGTGTGTGTGTGTGTGTGTTAATCTAATGTTTCTTCTCCTGTATTCTTTAGTCTTACTCTCAACGTAGATGAACTACAGAAGGAACAGATAGTAGATGAGGTACACCTTTTTTTGTCTCATTTTGGTCTTAGATCTGTTCAGCTTGGCTTTTACATTTCTGAGTTAAAGTTTGTACAGAAAAACTGCTTAAATTAGTAGTTCACTCCAAAAATGTAACTTAGCATTATTTACTCAACTTGATGTTCCAAACCTGTATGACTTTCTCTTTCTCTTCTGTGAAGCACAAAAAGTAAATTTTTTGAAGAATGTCCTGGCCACTATTTTCCATAGAATGAAACTAAAAGGGAACTGACAATATGACATAAATACCATAAAAGTATCATAAATGTGGTTCATAGGATGAGTAAATGACAACAGAATATACATTTTTGAGTGAGCTATCCCTTGAATAAATGATTTTTATAAAGTATAAAGTTTTACACTTGTGTAATAAACCTATTATAATATTTATATAATAAATCCCCTGACTTGTGTTTGTGTGCAGTGGTTTGTACTTGATGATATCGCTAAAGGGAAGCTTCACCTGAAGATTGAATGGCTTTCTCTTCTCCCTACACCTGATAAACTCGATGAGGTAACATAACACTAACACAACATAGTGATATGATATGACTTCTGTTAACAATTCAGACTTAACTGATCAAATAACAAAATCAAAATTTGGGTTGGGTTGAATTTTTTTTGTATGTTTTTGAAAGTCTTTCAATAAAAATAAAGCAGAAACCATAATATTGTGAAATATTATTAAGTTTAAAGTAACAATTTTAATATAATTTTAAATGGTTGAGTTTTCAGCATTATTATTCCGGTCTTCGGTGTCACATGATCCTTCAGAAAGCATTATAATATGCTGATTAGGTGCTTAAACAATTCTTATTATTATCAATAGATGCCAAACACAGTCAGAACATGCCGTCGGAGAACCGCTAATTAAACATTTGTTTCGGTCACTGATTTCGGCCGAAGATTTTTGGTAGCCGAAACAGTAGTGTTAAAATCTTAGTAAATATAGTTATAGGGATGCACCTAATTGCATGTAAAATTAGACATTATTTAGTCTTTTTTTTAGAGGAAGATCCCCACAATGCTGATAAAAGTTGTATGTGTTGCTTTTCAGGTTTTAAGCAGCGTTAAAGCAGATAAAGGGCAGGCCAATGATGGACTGTCATCAGCATTACTGCTGGTGCTCCTGGACTCAGCCAAAAATCTGCCAGTGAGTATTAACACACACACACACACACACACACACACACACACACACACACACACTTGCTTTCTTTCTTGCTTCCTTATTTCTCAATTCTCCACCTTCCCTATTTCATCTGACATTACTTCTCCTACTACACTTTGCCTTTTCTTCTTTCATCCTCTATTTCTTTCTGTTGCCCTGCTCTGGTTTCCTGTCGTTCGGGGTGAAGAGTGTTTTTGAGGGGTACGTGGGCAGTGGGTGTCTGAGAGAGCGCCGCTCTGCTGGGCTGGTGTTCTGTGAGAACACTTCTGCCCTCTACAGGACAATGTTTGTGAGTCACTGCTGCATTTCCATTAGATTGTTCTGCTTGCATCTTACCTGCAGTTGGTGCATTAACAGCTGGTTACTTCATTTACAAATGTTTCATAGTTTCATCTCAACTTCCCTTTTGCATGTAAAATCTTCCTGTAATGCTGTTCGAACTCTACGGACTGCTTTGTTTGTATTTGTTTATGTCGTGGTTCCTCCTGTCAGCATGCTAGTGTTTAGAGAGGCCCTGTCTGCATTTTGCATAGATATAAATAGTCTCTGTATTAGAGGTGTTAATGCAGCCATTTTTTTGTGTGCAGTTGTTTTTCCAGTACAAAGGTGTACTTTTTCCTTTAAAGAGGGCATTTGAATGTAGAGTGTCAGAGGCAGTTCATGGAAATCTGATTGACTATGTTTACACAGCTACTGAATGTGGTTATCAGCCCTGTTTGTAGTGCTAAATGAGGTTATGATGTGGTTATGGGCATATTGCTGATAGATTTTTTTTTATTGACCAATGATGATACCGATATCTAGAAATCAGGTTGTCCGATCACTGTTTGTATTATCATATATACACATCTCCATTGTACTATTTATGAAAAATTATTAGAAAAATGCAACAACAAAAAAAGAAGTCACACACACACATGATAATAGCATATGATAACAAAGGAGGCATGCACAAAATTGCTGAAATTAAAGTGATTTACTAAATAAATTTGATCAGAATTCACTTTCAAATTATTTGAAATCAGAAAAGTTTTAGTTTCAATTGATGAGGCCACATTTGACAGGAGGATGAAGTAGTTATTGGTCAATATTGATAATCTCAAAATAGACAAAATATTTGTGGATTAATTATGTTCGAGAAAGATTAACTTCAGTGACCCACTCCTGTCTGCTGTTGTATTTACGGGACAATTTGAGACTCGCACCTGTTAGTAAATTTGCTTGTGAATCTCGAACATTCACTGTGTGAATGTAGCCTCAGTGATTACATCATGATCTTGTTTGTAACCATAATAAACAGGTGTACAAGTGGGATTGTGTTACTCCAGCAATGATATGGGTTGGGGCAGGGCTGTAAGACAGCTTTTGCATTGACATACACTACAGTTTTTGGGGTCAGTAAGATTTTTTTTATTTTTGAAAGAGTTGTTCAAAAGGGACATTTAAAGACATTTATAATGTTACAAAAGATTTCTTTTTTTTTTTAACCGTTCTATTCATCAGAGAATCGGGGGGGGAAATGTATCACAGTTTACTGAAAAAATAAACAGCACAACTTTTTTTTAAAACATTGTTAATAATAAGAAATGTTTCTTGAGCACAAAATCAGCATATTAGGATTCAAGGCATTTAAGTCATAATGCTTAAAAATTCAGCTTTGCATCACAGGAATAAATTACATTTTGTAATATATTAAAATAGAAAATAGTTATTTTAAATTGTAATAATATTTCACAATATTACTGTTTTTTAACCTTGCTGAAGATAAGAGACTTCTTTCAAAAACAAAGATCTTACAGACTCTAAACTTTTGAACAGTAGTGTAGGTGTTGGGGGGTGTAAGGTAGAGGTGTAGCAGAGTGTCAAATTTGGGAGCATGTTGAATTAAACAGGGGTTTAACACTTTATTTTAAGATGTCCTTGTTACAGTGTAATTAGCTGCTTGTAATTATGCATAATTTACTGTTATTTCTGTAGTAAGTACATGTAACGTGTAACAAAGACACTTGAAGTGTTACTGAAACAGTTCTTACTCTACACTTCACTGTTTGAAATGCATAAGAATTAAGTAATGTCACACAAACGACAGTGGCGGTGATTCAGACATAGATAACAGAATGATAATGAGTGTGATATTGCTTTTATACAACAGTTCTATAAGAAATTGAACAACTTAGACCAAATTTGACAATATTGTCAAAAAACTATTTTTGGTCTAGCTTTGCACAACAACTTTGTTCAATTTTTCCAAACAGAATCCACTGTTGTGTGTCGCTGAGCAGCAAGCAAGCTCCAGTGATATTTTATAAAACATCAGCACGCTTGGCCAATCAAATTCGAGGACTGTAAATAACTGTTGTATAATTGTCGCTGTAATGGCTCATGGCTCATTTTATCATCTTCATCTGTCACTGTGAGAGCGTACAAGTATATTAAGGCATCCTGAACGTGGTATTGCATGTTTCTGCAATTAGAATTGTTGCAGGTTGATTTTCAGTGAAGTGTGGGTTGGACTGATTCTCTTTGGATTGCCTTGTCTATATTTCTCTTTCATTCTTTCTTCATCACTGTCCTTGCCATCTGAACTGTGTTCTGCTAGGACCGTTTCTCATTTTCATCAAGTTAACCATGCATTAATACTGTAACCATCATTCATTTTGTTGTGTATGAATGTGTCTGTGTGTTTTTGTGCAATTATGAATTTAACTGCATGCAATCCTCCTAATAATCCTGCCTGTGTTTGTATTTGTTTGCGCGTGTGTCTCGTCCTTTTCTGCTTTGGGAAATAAGCGCAATCCTTTAGAATTCAACAATGCAGGTCTGAAGAAGGGTACGGTCAATAAAGCAAAAAAGGTAACACAACCAGTTTTCTCACAATTTACACACACATACACAAAGAAAGATGTAGAAAGAGCTCTCAAGGTGACTGTGTGTAAGATGATCTGCAGCGCGTGTGCTGTCCGTGTGCTTCGATTAACCGCATGCAGACCTGCGTCTGAAACGCACTGAATTCAGACGGTAACAGGCTCTCTGAATCCCACCGAGGCTTTTTCACTCGCGTAAACCTCAGCCAGCTTTCCAATCTCATTTTCACAGTTCTGAGTTGATTGCATTTGATTCAAGTAATTTATGAATCAAACGTATGTATACACACATATGATCTTACATAAATGCAACATGCTTAAGAACAAGTCTTGATATTAATATAGTAATGCCATTCATAAGGGGAAATATTTCAAAATTCTCAAAAGAGAATTTTGGATTATTTTCATTCTTTAATTTAATGAAATATTTCCAAATTCAATGTCCACCACATCTATGGCATGCTGTCGATTGCCACAATCAATCATTTAGATTCTTCCTGCAGTTTATAAAATCAAAAAAAAAAAAACATGAAAAGGCAAAACAATTGAACTTATTGTATTTTTCTTAAAGCACTTGACATGTGCTTCTCAGTAAAAATGCCTGTTGCTTGATTTTAAATTCTCCCCTTTTTTAACGAACAGAATGTGCAAATACTTTCGCTGGACCAGCCAGAAATATATATATATATATATATATATATATATATATATATATATATATATATATATATATATATATATAATTTTTAAATTATCAACAAAAAAAAGAATTTGTGTTAATACAAATTTTTTTATTTAAATGTTATAATCAGTCTCAGGTTAACACATGTTGGCCTGGTTTCACAGAGAGGGTTTAGATTAAGCCAGGATTAGGCCTTAGTTAAATTAGGACATTTACGTAGCTTTTATTAATGTGCCTTAGAAAACAACATTACTGGTGTGCATCTTGAGACTGAACAATGGCACTGACATATTTTAAAATATGTGTGTAAGTTGCTTTCAGTTAAAACAGCTCAAACATTTTAGTCTGCGACTTAGCCTTGTCTGTGAAACCGGGGGGTAATGTTTAAATGTTGTGGTTATACTTTCAGAATAATATAATAATACATTAAATATTTATTCACGACTTAAATGTCTATAGTAATTGACAGCAAGCCACAGGTGTGGTTCATATAGACTCCCTAGACAGGAGTAAATATGATATGTTTGCTAAGCATAATTTCAAGTCATTATTAGGTAAATATGTATTCCAGATTGTTACATATTTGAAATGACTCATTGTTTATTTGTTGATCTTTGCTTTAGTGTGTGCGGTTAAGTTTTATATGGTATATTGGTACGTGTTTGAAAGTGGAAGGGATGTTAATAAACATTTGTATATTCTCCAGTCCGGTAAAAAGGTCACCAGTGTGCCCAGTCCATTAGTCCAGTTTACTGTGGGACACAAATCCTTTGAGAGCAAGGTAAACACACTAACACACACAAGTGATTGCTTCTTTATTTTATCTGTCTTTAATTTCAGAGGTGCATATTGTGTTATTCTTACATGTGCAAATTTGAAGTGAAAAAGAACTCATTGAAGCGGCTTTGCATGAAAAGAGATAAATAAATAAATAAATAAATAAATAAATAAATAAATACATACACTGGCATTATATTTAACAGTAGAGAGATGTTTAGCTGTCGTTGTATAACAATATTTGGCTGTAGAAGCTGATGCTGCAAGGTTGCTTAATTCAGATTTTATTGTGACTTTGTATGGTAAAATAATTCCAGGATCGGAGCCTTTGTGTTTTTACTTTTGTTAAATATTTAATGGTTAAATGTTTCACATTCCCTTGTCATTATAGACACGATTTAAAACCAACGAGCCGGTTTGGGAGGAGGCCTTCACATTCCTGATCCACAATCCAAAGTCTCAAGAACTTGAAGTGGAGGTAAAGCACAAACAGACACGTACACATGGGGTTATGAGGTCTAGAAGTATACAAATCTGGAAGTTTCCATTCTTACAAGACAGATGTGTCTTGCACATTCTGATGTTTGTGTGTGTGTGTGTGTGTGTATGTGCAGGTAAAGGATGACAAACACGAGTGTTCCCTAGGGACGCTTTCTTTTCCTCTGTCTAAGCTGCTGCAGGAGGATCAGATGACTATCAGTCAGCAATTCCCTCTCAAAAACTCAGGACCCGGCGCTACACTCAAGATGAAGATGGCACTTAGGGTAACACACACACACACATACACAATTATTCTTTAACTGAAATGAAATAACATAATTTAATAGAAAGTATGAAAGAAATAGAAAGGAAAACTTACAGAAACAAAACTAAAAACAATGGTTCAAGCTCTAACTGAAATAAAAATAACAAAAATAAAGATCATAAATATTAAATATAATATAATATTAATATATAATTAACTCAGCGTTTAAAAAAACAAATTGCTAGCCACTGCCTGCATTTTTGATAATTTTCACAAAATTGTAATGGCCCCCATAATATTTTATTGTTTGAATGTCTGAACATGCAATGCAATATATCAAAAGAAAGAACAGCCCATCTGCTTTTAAGCAAAAAAGAAAACCGTTTTATGCATTCTTTTTTGTCAACTCTTGATTGTTGGTAAGTTTCATAAAAAGAGTAACATTTTGAGCAATAAGCTGAGAAAAACTCGGTTTTGTCAAAAACTACATCCAGATCGGATTTAGAATGATGATCAAAACATAGATGGAGTAGATTGAGTCCATCAACACCCCTAATGCTTGCACAGTCCTATAGCTCGTCCTGCGTCGACATTTCATTCAGTAACATTAGGCCGTTTTGATTTATATGCTGTTTAATGTTGGTTATCGTGTTATTTTAAATATGCATCTATGATATCGCTTGTTTCTGACGTTTATTCACGTCTTTTGAAAAGCAGATTCAGTACTCTTTCGGAAGATGCGTAACAGCGCCCCCTACAGTGTAACAGTGAAAACATGGAAAGCCGGAAATTTTCGTCAATGGCAGGGAAAGAGTTAATTGATGGGTGGAGTAAAAAGGAATATTGTACATAAAATGTATTTAAAGTTCACCTAGCAGGTTTTGCAAATCTTCACTTCAGAGGTCTTGCATATTTTACATGTAAATAGCTCTTACAACGTTCTGTATATTCCTCAACTGAAACATTAAATTGAAACTAAAATTAAGACAGAATGAACTAGGAATATGTCCATTAAATAAAATAAAAACTAAACTGGAAATGACCACATCATTGATGAAACCAGCTAAAACTATAACCTACTAAAATTTTACTTCCTTTTTATAACACTTTTAGCTATATATATATTGTCTCAAAGCAGCTTCAATCAAAAATAGTGCCTTAAAGAAGACATATTATGCTTAAGCTATAAATTTTTCTATATCAGTGCGCAATTTTTCTGAGCTCTCTAAACTCCTCGATTGTTGTGTTGAGTTTTCTTCCGGGAACGTACGTCACAATATTCCTCATATAAATGATTCCAGCCCAAGGCATATGCAAAAAAAGGGGCAAGGCCTGGTTGAGTTGCATTAGTAGTGTGATGAAACTCGCGACTATGGTAAGGGGTGTGACATTTCCTAAACATGCTCGAAAAGGTTGACCAATCACAACACACTTTCCAGATGACCAATCAGAGCACATTGCACTTTTTGGAAGGAGTGGCTTCAAAGAAACCAGAACTAAACAGAGCGCTAATGACAGAATGGGAGAGAGGTGCTACAACAATGTAAAATATGTGAAACATAATGTGTTTTTTGAACATTCAAGCATGAAAACCTATTCTAGTAGACCCCAAAAACAAAATCAAAACTTCATGTTTCAAAATCAAGACCAAGTGAGCAAGCTAAACATGACTGTCAAAGAAATAAATGATCTTTGGCCTGTACCGAGGGTCCATCTTGACTGGACATGCTAAAAACACTCAAAAACATATACAGATATGCCTTGGTTCCTTACCTTTTTCTTTTAATTTCAGATTCTCTCTGTGGATAAGTTGGCTACATCGGATCAGCCGTCCGCGGTTCAGATCCGCCGTCCCAGCTCCAGCGTGACCCCCAGCCCCTCCCCTCAGCGGCCCAATGTTTCAGAGCCCACCCCGGCATCCAAAGCCCAGCAGCCCAACCCTACATCCAGGACCCAACCCACCCCAACACTCTCCCCACGGGTGGAACACCTAATGGACAACAGGCCATTGGAGGACTCGCCTGGCCGTCTGGGTAAATCAGGGCGGAGCACGTCTAACCTGGCCATTTCTGGCTCTCTGCTAAACCTGAACCACAAAGAGCCCACACCCAGCATAGCGTCTGACATCTCCAATCCCAGCACCACCCAAGAGCTCCAGAGGACAATGCAACAATTACAGAAGTATGTTTTAACATTTTTAACATATTTTGACTAGGAATGCACAGATGTATCGACCAATAATCGGTATCAGCCGAGGAAAGCAATTACTTTCACTATCGGCCATTGGCCGAAGGTTTAAAAACAGCCGATGGTCAGGACCGATTATATCCTGTCATTCGAAAGGGGGCAGAAAAACGTGCAAGACTGTCACTCATGCTGTGTGTGGAAAAAAATATGTCTTGTGTTGAATTTAGGGCTGTCAAAGTTAATGTGACAATAACGTATTATTAACAGTGTAAAAAATAGTGACGTTAAAGTAGGCTCTAATTGACCCAATGAATCTCCCGTACATCAAGCCAGGGTTGCCAGGTCTGCAGTTTCTCTTGCACCAAACATTTGTAGCGAACATCCCATCCAGTAATCGCAGAGCTTTGTGCTTTGTTACTTCTAAAAAGAAAAAAAGTCTCAACTTTCAAATTCTGTCCTGAGTTGTACACTAATATTTTAATTGAGTGTAATTATTATATCTCAAAATAATTAGCAGTTGAATATAACTCTGTGGGATACGGTGAATAAGCTAAATTCCCAAAAAATCGGCATGTTCCTTTAAGGAAAAAAAAAACTCTGTCTGACAGACTGCAAGCCTAGCTTAGCACAAAGACTGGAGGTAAACAGCTCCAGCTAGCATACTGCTCCCAATAAGTGACAAAATAACGCCAACATTTTCCTATTTACACGTTGTGATTTGTATAGTCACAGCGTGTACTCGCAAGGTCACATGAGACACAGCCATCTACTAACCGTATACATACTGGGAACTATATTCTCAGAAGGTGAAGCACTGCTACTTGGGCGGAGTGATTTACTTGCAGCAGGAAAATGTTGGCGTTATTTTGTCATTTATTTGGAGCAGTATGCTAGCTGGAGCCGTTTACCTCCAGTCTTTGTGCTAAGCTCGGCTAGCGGTGGGTGCGTCAGACAGAGTTACGGCACTCACGGAGATTAAAAGGACTTATCTAACTCTGAGGGATACAGTGAATAAGCTGAAGTCCCAAAAAGTATGCGTGTACCTTTAAGAAAATCGGCTATCAAATCAGCTAAGAAATTTTGTATCGGTGCATCTCTATTTTTGACCTTTTTGTCTGGGTTAAGCGGAGGATATGAATTATTGTTTCATTCATGTTTTCATGAGATGGCAACTCCACAACTACAGTTTAATCCGTCTATGTGTTTACAGTGGCGCCTCACCTGGTTTCGCTCCTTTGGGGGAAATTCAGTTAACCATCAGGCATAGTCCCCAAAGAAACAAGCTAATTGTCGTGGTGCACAGCTGCAGGTAAGTTACAAATGATTTTTGATGCATCTGAGTTATGCCTCTTAAAGACATTTTTAATATGAAAGTATTCATATTTCTGTGTATGTGTTTGTTTGCAGGAATCTGATCTCTTCTTCTGAAAGTGGTTCTGATCCATACGTCCGGTTGTATTTGCTGCCTGATAAACGACGCTCTGGACGCAGAAAAACAAACACGATTAAGAAAACGGTGAACCCGATCTACGATCAAACGTCAGTTTCTTTCTCCCCCCAGCATTTTCTTCTTCCAGTCTGCTCTCGCATTTCAATAAATCAAGTGTTATAATTTTGCATCACATAAAACACTGTTTGTGCATGCACGTGTTTGTGTAGGTTTGAATTCAGCGTGTCACTCGTGGAGTTGCACAGAAGAGTTTTAGATGTGGCTGTGAAGAATGGAGGAGGAATCCTGTCAAAACACAGAGGGCTGCTGGGAAAGGTGACATCCATCCCATTAATAACAGTCCTCATGCCATTTATACCATAAATAACCTCCCAAACAGTGTTCATAACACTTATACAATGTATATTATTGAATATTCGTTTCTAGTTTGTTATTGTGCCTCAAGAACAAATTACTCTTATATAAAATTTGGATTGTGTGTGTTTCTCAGGTGTTAGTTGACTTGACTTCTGAGGAAATATCAAAGAGCTCAACGCAATGGTAAATTTTTTATTATCATTTACAAAGATTAAATTGATGATATTGATTACTGTATTTAAGTCATATGAATATTGGATATTCACTACTTATAATTGCACATTACAAAGGTTATTTACAATTTAACCCTCTGATGCACGTTGTGCCATATGAAAATGCATTATTTTGGGGATGAAAATTGTGATTATAATAATGATTATTTTCTTGTTTCAAAGTGAAAAAGAAACATGAAAATATAGTATTTTTATTTACTTTTGATTTCATATTTCGTGCTTCAGAAGGCTATATATATATATATATAGGGTGGGCCATTTATATGGATACACCATGGTGGCATGGGAGTGGTTGGTGATATTGAGGTCCTGTTTGTGGCACATTAGTATATGTCAGTTTGCCCCCTCACATGTACTGGTGTGCCACAAACGGGACTTTGGTGTCACCAGCCATTCCCATGTTGTTGCGGTGTATCCATATAAATGGCCCACCCTGTATATATATATATATATGACCCATACATTTCTTGACAGTTTTTGTGAAAATGCCACAATAAAATAAATGACATGAATATCAATAATATTTAGCAAAATGTGCATGATCGTGACACCTGAAATTTTTATATAAATGTGTATGTGTGTGTTTGTCAGGTATGAGCTTACAGTGGACGGACAGAGGCGAACAACCCCTTAATCAAAGGAACCGACCTTTTTCCGCCTACACATATTAGAAAAACTACAAATCCCTACGCAAGACTCCAAACCTCAGCCATATTTAAGCCATGTGTTAATAAGCCTGTGGGCAAAATTAGTTGGTTCTTCAGTTTTAATCACTTTTAACAGATTTATAGTGTGTAAAAAAAACAAAAAACTATTGATGTTATATGTGCACTGACTTAGCAAGAGTGAATGAGAGAGTGAAAGAGAATGAGAGTGTTTAGAGATATTTTTAAAGGGATACGGTTCAGCAGTATCTGTTGGATTGGTTAGTTGACTTTTAAACCAAGAGTGGCAAACTCTAACAACATCCACCATTCACATTAATGGTGGAGAGATTATATATATAATTAAGATCAGACTGTAAATAAATATACGTGGAATGTTAAAATCGTATTTGGAAAAGTTTATAAATATTAACCTAAGAGTTCTTGTTAAACAAGCACCGAACTCACGCTTGCTTTGAAAGTGTTAGAATCTCTGTTAATGTCTACAGATGACATCTACCAAAGTGCTTTGCTCATTACAAAGTGTGTGATTAAACCAAAAATGCACCTAAATGTTTTGCACACCCAAGTGTTCATATTTGTATGTGTTTATATGTTCTCTGGTGTGGTTCAGCGTCCACCATCACAGCACTAGCTGTCACATGACTCTGGATATCTGATGCTGCCATATCTCTGATTCTTGTTTGGCTTTTCTATAGTACTCAGTCACATGTTCACTCCTTTTCCAAACACACTTGTTCACTACTCACCCACCTCATCCCAGCTGTGTTTCCTTCATCATCTGCATCTCAGAGTTATATAAAATGTCTTGTGTTAGGGCTGATCTTAAGTGAAGGTTGTGGTTTCATCTACTGCAGTGTCACTGAGCTGAGCTTATGGTATGCAGATGGTCAAACCTTTATTCCTTTCAGCAAGAATGTGTTTTTATTATATAAATTATTGTGTATATTATGAAAGATTTTATTATGCTTATTATTATTATTATTATTATAAATAATACTTATCACAAAAAGCAAACGTATGCAATCAGAGCACCCCTCTGTGCTGAGCTTGCCTTATTGATGTATATATATTTCCTGTGCCTTATGACCAACAATATACTTACCTTAGAGGATATTTGCCATCAGATATAGGATTGTAAAGTCTCTGTATTTGATTATTTCCACCATTTTCTTTTAATAAACAATTTATTCTGTACCAGTAAATAGCCTGATGGTGGTTTGTCATCTACAGCATGTCATATTTTAAACACAAATGCAGTCAGATATCACTTGGAACATGAGATTTTAAATCAGAAATATCTTAATATAAAATATCTTAAATATTAAAATTATATTTTAAAAAAAAGGATAATTTTATTTGTAAAAAATAATAATTAGTTTTAATTTTTATTTGGTTTTAGTCATTTTCATGTGTGTTTTTGTCACTTACTTTTTTTATTAATTTTTTATTGCAGTTTTGGTTGTTTTAGTACAAAAAATGGTAACTATCTGTAACAGAATCCAATTGTTAAATATTTTATAAATTTTTAAATTGTAGTTTATTTCACGTATTGATTTTGCATGTATGTTATCGAGACCCCACCACTAGTGTATTCGTGTGCGCGTGTGTCCGTGACGTCAGTGGCGGGTTGCTGTTCAGTGCTGATTCTAGCGGCGCGCGGACTGCGGTGAGCAGGTTTTGCGTACGATTGACGTCTCTTCCTCTCTTTTTTCGCTCTCTCCCATTAATCCCTCTATTTCCACACCGTCTCCATCCATTCCCCATCACATCAGACCTCGCGGAAACAAGGAAACACTGCTGGAAATGGATTAATAACGCGCAGGTGACATGGACGCGTGATCGGAAGGATGGAATCGTTTCACCTGTTTCTCGCCATCCTTGCGTTTCGGGCCAGTCTCGCCTCCGCGGCAGATCGAAAATTCGGTGAGTGTTTAATAATAGTGTGTGTGTGTGTGTGTGCGCGCGCGTGCGTTTCCGTAGGGAAAGGGCGAGATGAAGCGCGCGCCATATCAATAATTGTCCCTGTATCAGAGTATTTTCCGCTGGTTTATACATTTCACATGAGTGTTTTCTAGGCAGGAAAAGAGTTTATCTGGCGGGTGGATGCGCAGATGCTTGCATCTTCCAATACTGAACCAATAAAGAAATCGACGTGGAGGGAATATCAAGCTTCATTCTGCAAAAAATACAGCACAGACTGATAGTCTATTTCCTCTAGTCTCTAAAATAGCTTAATTCTCCACATACAATGATTTCATGTCCCGTAATGTGAAGCGGAGAAGCTGTAGCACTTTCTACACTGGTCTTTCGCTCATTACATAACTGGGTCTGGAGCTGGAGAGGCGATATACACACGGCCTGTGTTTTTCACTTTTCTTGGCGAATGCATATTATGTATATCATTTAATCATCTGATCAGTCTGAACATCAGCGAATGGTTTGTGTGTTCAGTAGGGCCTCTGTCTGCAGCAGCACAGGAAATGAAGCATCACAGAATACAGCATAAGCAACTATAATAGAGTTTATACGGGGTCTGTCTGTGTGATTCATAAACCCAGCCCAGAAAAAGGTCATCCTGTCAGTCATTAGCAACTGTAACCATGGCAACAGATAGCAGCGTGTTGATTTCATATTGACTTGATCGCTCTAGACCGCATGAATGAGTAAAAGACAACCACACACATATACACACTTTGGATTTCATTGCATTATAAACTGACACACACACACACACACACACACACACACACACACACACACACACACACACACATGTAGCCTACTGTATGTATATATATATATATATATATATATATATATATATATGAAGAGTTCAGATGCAAAAGCCTCTAAATGCCATTTGAAATTTTCTTATAGAATGATAATTTTTATCAAGCTCGTATACTTAAAATCAATACTTTCACTTAAATGGCAATGAAGATTATCTATTAATTATCATTTAAGTGAAATTACTGAACTTAAATGTACAAGCTTGATAAAAATGATCATTCTATAAGAAAATTTCAAATGGCATTTAGAGGCTTTTGCATCTGAACTCTTCATATATATATATATATATATATATATATAGACCTAGATAGATAGATAGATAGATAGATAGATATGGATATAAGATATACGTCTATTATAGCCTATTATAATAGCCCACTATAGTCAGTCAAAAGGTTAGGGCTCAAACTGTAAAACAGAAGGAGATCAGGGGAGTTCCTTTTCAAACTATTTTTTTTTTTTTTTTTTTTTACCTTTATTTAACCAGGAGAATCCCATTGAGATTAAGAACCTCTTTTGCAAGGGTTACCTGGCCAAGACAGGCAGCACTGCAGCATATAAAAAAATAATACAAACACATAGGTACAGACAAATAACACAGAAAACTAACACTTCATAAAATCATTTTAAATAATTTTTACGATCTAAAAACATTTACATATTAAGGCATCTGCCTCAACGTCTTTCATGAAGTGAAATATATCCTTGCAGAACTGTTTGTTTTAAGTCTGATGTGAGATGACTACAAATAGTGAACAAAAAATTAGGAAACCTTGATTTTGAGATTAAATGCTTTAATATCTTAATTTATACTTATTTTACAGTGGATATACACAGGTTTGTCAGCTCAAAGACAGACAGTTAATGCAGAAGCATTTGAAATAATGTTTTCAATGCTGGTAAAATTTAGTGATATTGTGGTTACAGATAAAAATGACGTAATTGATTATATAAAACTAAATGGGCAAATTTAATACCTGATTATCTACATACAAAATCATTAGACAAATCTGCTTTAACAGGTAAATGTAATAGTAAAATTCCAGTTTAATCCATATTTTTGTTGTTTGTTTGTTTGTTTATGCCAGCATTCTAAATGACATTATATGCTTTATGCCATTTTTATTATATTTTAGTTTTAATTTGATCAATTTTATTTCCTTGTCTGTGGTGGATTAAGAATAAAGCTTTGATTTAAACAAAAGTTTTGGCAGCAGTTTTATAATAATAGGGTGCAGGTTTATATTGTGAAATGAAATTAAGCACTTTAACCTTTTGGAAATAATTATCAATAAAAAAGGAAGTTAGTGAGTTATTACAGGAAGTTACAATTCATAATGAATGCCGTTTCAGTGTTAAGCGATTTTATTATCTGTCCATCCATTCACTGTTAATTATGGGAACACATCTGCCATAAAGCTATGGACACTACTAAACACTAAACAGCATCTGCAGTCAAATCTCAGACATTGCCTCATGCAGAAGCTGACATCATGGTCACACAGGACTCTTTGGCTCATAATTTGAGAAGATGAGTGTCTGTGGAATAATTTGAGAGGATGTCAGTGAGGAGACAGTCTGTCCACCGTCATTCTCATGATCTGTGACTGCGTCGTCACAACGCCTCCCCCGAAAATGAGCGTGCAAACTGCTCTCCATAGTAACTGAGAGGGTTTAATAGAGATATAACAAGGGAAACATGCATTATATATATATGTGGATGACCTACAAAGAACGCTAATGGCCTGGCAACGGTTGTTACTCTTTGAAACACAATATTAGAATCCAATCATTATATTGGCCGATCTATATTTAATTCAGAAGATCCTATCAATCTATCAACAAAATCTGACCACTGCTTTGCAATTGAAATTCTACAGTGACTGTAATTTCTTGATCACAAAACATGTGAATTACACACTGTATTTGGCCGATTGTTTGAAACGGGCCAATTGTAATCGATTCGTACTCGAATTTTACTGCGTTTATCAGGACAGTCTTAACGCTGAGATGATGTGAAGAAGAATTAGATGAAGCCATTCACGGTTTGTTAATCATACATGAGTAAATGAGGACACATACTGCTAAACCCCACACACAGATTTTCTGAGGCTGATAATTTGCTATTTTCTGCTGAGACACTTGGTGTGTGGGGGTTTGTGTGAGAATAATTTACTATGATGTGTGTGTGAATGTCAAACACACTGCAGTAAGTCCCATAATACCTCATAACAGCAACACGCTTTTGTGATGTTTTTGGCTGGTCAGTTTTTGATCCGTATGCAGGTGAGATGAGATTGAGATCTGTCTCAGCTGGTTTGATTAAGAAAATAGTGACAACAAATCGGGATTTGGAGGAGTTTAATGCAAGCACTGGAGCAATTAAAAAGGATGTTAGCCATTATTTTGTCAAGCTTACCCACTAAATTAGCCACGCCCCTATTCTAAACCCTGAATTAGCCACGCCCCTATTCTAAACCCTGAATTAGCCACGCCCCCATTCTAAACCCTGAATTGGCCACGCCCCTATTCTAAACCCTGAATTAGCCACGCCCCTATTCTAAACCCTGAATTAAACACATCCCCTATTCTTAGACCATACAAGGATACCATTGTATTACTGAGACCGAGCAAACCAGAGGAAAGTTTTATTGCTCAGATGTGCTCTTTTATAGCTCAAGAGGGTTAGTGTAGTTCTCAGTTGTATTTCTTCACACTTTAAACGTTGTCTCGAATGTTTCTGCTAAAATAGTTGAAATACAGTAATAGGTGAGATCTATGAAATTAATGTGGGCAGCATAGTTCAGATACATAGAATCTGAAAGATGTTTGAGTTCATATTGAGCTCTCCTTCTTTTGATTTCAGATTTTATTGGAGCAGTTTCAGACATTGTTGAGATCTCCAGAGGAGTGTTATTTCAGGACACCTATTATTTGTCAGCTAATAGGGATATTTTGATCTGAGTGTCAATCCCCCAAAAATTTAAAAGTAAAACTGAATCATTTTTTAAGGCTAATCCACATCAACAATGACATCTATAAAGATATCTATAAGCATATCAATATTGTCGTCCACACCAACACTAGATTTAAATGCTCAAACTCTTTAAAGTCGGGCGGATTCTGATTGGCTGTCAGTGTTTTTTTTTTTTTAAATGTTATTCCAACAGTATTGTTTCTATCGTTATAGCTGTGGTCTGGACTTTGTTATTCTCATAGAATAAGAATGAATGTTAAAACTGATTGTTATCATTGTAATTATCGTCCTTGGTGTGAACTGCCCTTTATTTCTAATTCTAAACATTCTCTTTCTCTCTTTCTGTCAGGCTGCCTGTTTGAGGATGGTCTGTGTCTGAACTATGAAGTATGTCTTAATGGTGAGTCAGTCACACACATCCGATACCTGCAGTCTCTGTGAATCTCATGCCGTTTGATTAATGCCGTCTATCATCATTTTGAATACAATGCATTTTAACTCTTTGGGTTTGACTCTCACCCTAACAAACACACACATGCTGTTTTAAATATAGTTTTTGTGTTGCTTAGCAACCATTCCGAATTCACCTCCACATGGGTTGAAAGTTAATAGTTTTTTGTTGGCACAATATGTTCCCACACTCAGTTGCAGTCAATGAGAGGGTGATATTGTGACGAGGTTGAGGGCCGTGGGAGGACGGCGCGAGGTCGGTGGCGTGATTAATAATGAGCGACACCTGCGCGACGCACCGGTCTCGTACGACCCTCGACCTCGTCCTGCTCATCACAAATATGAATGAAATTTTACACATCACATGTTCAGGCAGTATCAGCCAATCAGACTTAACCTACTTTCTTACTCGTATTTGTGTGTGTTTTTTTTTAAACTCATTACATACTCACAGTGGTTAGCCAACCAAAACTAAGGTCATTTACATATAGAAATGACCTCAGTTATGATTGGCTAACCTCTGTGCGTATGTAATGAATGACAAATTGACAGCACAGAGAAATGCTTTTTTTTCTCCCTTGTGGGTGTAAAATAGAAATGCAAATGTAATCTCTCATGGTGTGAGCCTACTATCAGGCAGGTGTCGGGGACTCCAGCTGGTCCTGTCTCAGTCGCCCCTAGCTACTGTCTCTAATAAGCGGAGACTCTTAATGGATCTAAAAATACACACATACGCACCATGAAGTGTGCACATAATTGTCAGTCTGAAGAGGTTGTTGATTTGATTTTCTCTGTAGATGGCATGTTAGGCCGCTGCGAGGCTGCTCCATTAACAGAAGTCTACACATACGACGTCACGCCAGCAACGGTACAGAGATTCCGCATACTCCTTCAGAGACTGGCACACAGAGGTAAGTGCAATAATGTCACCATAGCAACTGCACACATCACTGTCGCCATGGTTATAAAGGCTCCTCCTAGAGCTCCTCAGCATTCGAGGATCCAATCAGAGGCTCAGTGTGTGTGACGGTTGATGTAAGATGTGCGTGTGGAGTTTTACCCAGAGTTCATTTCACATGTCAATATCTCCTGCTTTGATTCTGTTCCTGCAGGGCTGTCTTGGGAAGATGACGTCACTCAGCAGGTTTTAACGAACGAGTTCTCCAAACTACGCAAAGTTTCCCTTCCATTACCAGAGCCCAGGTAAAACACTAACATTTGCCAGTTAGTTTGTTCACTTATAGCCAGAGGAAAGAAAAATCACAAATAGGATCTTTTTTAAAAGTTGTCATGAAATGAAAATTGCGATAATCTTTTCTTCCCTATTGCTATGTACATTATGAGAAATAAAGAGAATGCAAAATGTAATTACCTTTGATAATTACTCATGGCCATGATTCATATCTTCATATCTTGATATTCTGACAGGCTGCATGGTTATGGAACTGCTGTTGGAGACAGGAGAATGAAATCACCAGAGGCTGAGGTTAGGAAGACTCTGAAATACCTGCAGCACCTGGGACTGCTACCAAAAACATCACACAAGGTGAGTCAGGTGTGTGTGTGTGTGTGTGTGTGTGTGTGTGTGTGTGTGTGTGTGTGTGTGTGTGTGTGTGTGTGTGTGTGTGTGTGTGTGTGTGTGTGTGTGTGTGTGTGTGTGTGTGTGTGTGTGTGTGTGTGTGTGTGTGTGTGTGTGTGTGTGTGTGTGTGTGTCCGAGGGCCTTGGCTCTGCCTCAGGATTGATATTAACATTGGACATAGAACATTTTTAAATATAAAAGTGAACAAAAATCTTTGAGATCAAACATGAAATTAATATGAATAGGCCCAATAATGTGCAAAATTATTAACATGGCAGGCTGAATAGGAACATTTACAATTTGGTATATTCATAAACATCAGCAAGTGTGATTTACCAGTCTATTAGTTTTTAAGCTGTTTTAAATGTTTATCCTGTGTAGGGGGCGGAGCTTCAGTATTATCGCCCTGGAGAACCACGCCCTGTCGCTGACTCCTCCCCTCCTGAGTTCATTCCAGAGATGCCCTATCAATCACAGTCTTACCCCGACCTCAGCCGATACCAGAGTGATGCGGCACACGCTCCACAGCAGGGAGAGGGGTTAGACCTGCTCAGGGCCGCACTTCAGAACTATCTTTCCAAGAACAAACCGCCTCTGGGGGAAAGATCCAGAGCGGACCGGCTCTTCTTAAAAGACTCTCTTACACCCGTGGATGGTATAATCTCATCTCATCTCATCTCATCTCATCTCATCTCATCTCATCTCATCTCATCTCATCTCATCTCATCTCATCTCTTCTCTTCTCTTCTCTTCTCTTCTCTTCTCTTCTCTTCTCTTCTCTTCTCTTCTCTTCTCTTCTCTTCTCTTCTCTTCTCTTCTCTTCTCTTCTCTTCTCTTCTCTTCTCTTCTCTTCTCATCTCTTCTCTTCTCTTCTCTTCTCTTCTCTTCTCTTCTCTTCTCTTCTCTTCTCTTCTCTTCTCCTCTCCTCTCCTCTCCTCTCCTCTCCTCTCCTCTCCTCTCCTCCATTTACTAATGTCATCTGAAAGCTGTACGACTTTCTGTGAAACGCAAAACGAGATGTTTAGCAGAATATCAAAGCTTCTCTTTTCAACATTAGCCAGTAACCCGAGTCTGTCAAGCTTAGTCAAGCCCAGTTTAATGTGAAGAGAGAGCTATAAGTAATAAGTATTTTTTTACGTTTTTTTCTGGCAATTTTACTAGTAGAACAAAAAGTGAACCCTTAACCTTCTATTTCATGATTTTTCCAAGTCATTTGAAAATCTTTTATTATAAAACGGATAATCCCGGTCCTTTATTATGATTGGACGCCACTGTGTCTGTGTGTTGCAGCATCTGTGATTTGTTTTTCAACCATTCCGCTTTTAAAGAACTCCGAATATATACTGTATATATATTAAAAATATATATTTTTTTACCTATATTATTTTTATACAGTTTCTTGATTTTAGTAATGAGGTCCGTTTTATCCAAGACATTTAACATTTCCTTAATATTTCTATGCAGTAGAGGGTTAAGTCGTTATTCACTGCAAATTTGCCTTAAAAATTATGTTAAAAAACTTTCTCACAGAATCCTTCATCTGGAAAGTTCTGCGGAATGTGGGAAGACACAGTGTGGATGTGAAGAGTCTAAAGACAACAGATCTGGATAAGCTTGCTGTTCTTATCGCAGACGCTCTGCAGGTGGTGGAACAGCAGGCCGGTCAGGGAGAGACGCCCAGAGACCTGGAGACACAGTGGCGTCCTGAGGACGAGGCAGAAGACATGCAGTATGAGGACCAGCATCCTGAGAGTGATGCAATGGAACAGACCCCTAAAGACAGTGCTCGGAAGCAGACGGAGGTGGATGAGGAACGTTCATCTGTCACTCAAAAGACAGTCCAAACCATCATGCCTGTGACAGGTAACATCATCTGAAGCAAAACCAAGTCTTTCATCACTCATACCGTACGGAGACAAACATTTATAACAATCCTGATGTTTCTCTTTCAGAGGGACAGACAGTAGGGGAGGAGAAGAGAACCATGGACAACAAGGTAGTACTAGTGTTGGTTGAAGGTCAGAAACATACTTCACGCAAGAACACAAAGCAGACGTTTTCTGTCCACTCTTAGGTCACATTTACATTACATTGTTCAAGTGACCCAATTCCGAGCTCGGATAGGTCCCACGAACGTGTAAGCAGGGAAAAAGCACATGGATTTCGGTATTCTCCGAAGATTCTCAGATCGGTTTCGGGCCTCATTCATATGTGGATATAAATCTGATATGAATCGAATTCATGCATTTGCGTCTGCCATGTAAGCGGACAGATCGGATATTCCCCTGTCAATGCGATTCGTACGACACTGAAAAATCGACTCGCCACCATGATCACATGACTCTTTTCAATGGCATAATGAAGGACGAAGGCTCAACCCAATGTTTTGCTGACCTTTAAAGATGGTGCAGAAAGCAAAAGCCATTTTTACTTCCTTTTCGGCCTGTTTACTTTTTAAAGAAGATGTAAGCTTGTCATAAAAAATAAAAATCTAATATAGTCAACAAATCGAAATTGGTTGTTGTCAAGACCTGCATGCGCCCTTAATGTCAAAACTGTAAACCTACATAAAATGTGTTCAGTTTAAAAAAAATGTTTGCATTTCACTTAAATAATATGCATAACAATGTTTACAAAGCAGCTTAACAGAGAATATTGCCATCAGTAAAATGTATCTTTCAAAATCTAGTTTCAAAAATCAGTGTACCAGATTTTCGGATTTCCCTGCAGGGGAGTGACGGATTGTTGAATTACATGATTTCACTAAAATAAAAATTATATAAATATAAAACAAATATTGTGCATGGAATTTTCCTTCAAGTATGGATTTACATTCTGCTTGTGTTTATTTACGGTTTTAGCCGGAAGTGGGCTTTTTGGGAAAGCTGCTGGAGTACCTGGATAAAAGCTCCAGCTCAGATCCAGAGTCTGTCGATAAGGGACCGGGCGTATCTGTGGAGAAGGTTCGTAGCAGAACAACACACCGGGAGGTGGGGATGCAGAAAAAGGCCATTGAGAGAGTGGAGGAGGTAGAGGGCTGGGTGCAGGCAGCAGCTATAGCGCCCTCCTCTGGCCTGAAGGAAAACCCTGCACCACACCGCAAGAACATGAAAACACAGGATCTTCAGTTGGATGTTCAGAGCAACGCTAAAAATGACATCTACGGATACATTATTATTGACACAGAGTAAGACCCTCTCTTTCTTTCTCTCTCAATTAAATTCAGTCTTTTATTGGCCTGTTCTCCACACATTATTGACAGATTTATTTGATCAATAATACAGCATGAACTGTAATACTGTGAAATATTGTTAAAATTCTAAATAACTGTTTTCTGTTTAAAAGGTAATTTATTCATGTGATGACAAAGCTGAATTTTCAGCATCATTACTCCAGTCTTCAGTGTCACAAGATCCTGCAGAAATCATTCTAATATTCTAATTTGACGCTCAAATAACATTATTATTTTATTACACAGAGATGATAACGGTTATCGAAAACCGTTTTCATTGTCGTGTAAATTAACATCCAAAACACTTTAAAAGTTTTCCCGTTTTTAGTTGTAAACGGTGTCGTGTAAACGGCCCCTTAATGTCAAACTCAAACCCAACAAGACATAACCCTTCACAATAATGTGATTGTATTATGATCAGAATCAAGTTTCTCTTTCTCTCTGGATCAGGGATCTTCCCACAGATAAGGGATTGTTCCTGATGGAGTTGGTGGCTCGTAAAGCAAAGATTCAAATGACGGATTTCTCAGAGCTCAAGTGAGTCGTGATAGTGTGTGTTTGCATCTTGTGTTGTCTCCAATGCATGTATGTTAACTATTTCTCAAATTAGGATAACTTGCAAAAAGGAAAGCCACAATGGGTTTAAAATATATTGCAAGCTTAGAAAGTAAAGTATATCTATTTTTACGTATATATATATTGATCTTATTGCGAACGATTCATGTTTTATTTTTTTTAAACATTTTTACTGCGTAATTTTTTCATTAAAATATGAATTGAACGGTATGCCGGACTTCTCCAATTATTTAGTTCGCTTAAAACCCGCCCACTCAGATCTGCCCCATCCAATCAACGACCAATGGATAGAACCAAGTCCCCGCACTACATTTTTGTCTTTTTCTTTTTATGCATTATCTATTTCACTTGGATGTATATCAGTCGTGACTTTAATGTTCAGACAGGTCTAAGAATAATTTAATGGATGACTGTTTGGTTTTCAATGTGCCATTTATTGTATTTATTAGTTGTATGGTTAAAACACTAACTGAGGGTATATTTCTTGTTTTTGGACACCAACATGATTCCTCAAAATAAGTTGTTGTGTGTTTGTGTATTTGTATAGTGTTGTTAGTCCAGCTGTGACGTTTCAGGTCCGTCCGAACGCTCAGAACATCACTACAACAGATGTGGCTAATGTAGCAGGTTAGTTTAGTAACATGATATACATGATATACAAGAGACAAGAAACTCTTCCATGAATGTCTCTGTTCAGACTTATGACTACTCTGATCTCCTCTGATTCTGACTCTTCTCTTGTATCAGTCCATCGAAAGGATGAACTGGAAAAAGAAGCGAATGTCAAGATTGTGGAGGCTGGAGTCACTGATGTAAGATTATTTCTAGTTTTTTTCCATCTCATTGTCACTTCAAACAGAATTAAATACATTTGAATGTATCATATACTGCATAAAAACTGTTGTTAATCAAATCACTGTAAAAATAAAAATTGAGGCACCATTTGGGGTTCCTCAGATCCCCACACAGGTAGAACCGTATATGGAGAACTTTAAAACATGCCAGTTCTCTAAAGAACTTGCAAAATGAAGCCCCATAAGTCCTGCAAGAACTTGGAAGACTGTCAATGGTTTATCTAATAAATCATAAGAAGGTTTTGAGGCACTTAAACATATAAAATTAAGCTGCCTATGTTTACAACAGGATCTGAGTCATCTTCAGAATGCCTAGAGATTCTCAAGAAGGTTCTGCCAGTGTTTGAAGAATAAATAAAGAACAAAACAGATAACACATTTTGACTCTGACAGCAGCTACAGCACCCTTTTCTTTAGAAAATAAATGCAATAAAAAATGTGAAAGATTCCTTGTCTTTCTCTTTCTCTATAGAGGAGTAAACTGAATCAGATTCCCACCAAGTACAGCCGCTCTGAGTCTCTGAAGTTTCTGATTCTGACTGTGATTTCCGTCATCTGCATCGCTGGAGTGTTGCTGGCGTCCAGCGTGGTTTACTGTCTGCGTCACCGCTCTCATCACAAACTCAAAGAGAAGCTCACCAACCTCGGCTCAGAGCCCACCACTGATTCCACTGCTACCTACCAGGTACAAACGTGTGTGTGTGTGTGTGTGTGTGTGTGTGTGTGTGTGTGTGTGTTTGTAGAGCTGTTCGTTTGAGATTTTCTTTGATGTATGAAATATCCATCTCTCTCTAGGAGCTGTGCAGGCAGCGAATGGCAGTGAAGCCTCCTGTTGAGAAGTCAGATCCTATTCACTCTTCTCGAATAAATAGCGTGTCCTCTCAGCTGAGTGAGGGCCCGATGCCGAGTCCCTCTGCTCGCACCAGCACCTCCTCCTGGAGCGAAGAGCCCGTCCACTCCAACATGGACATCTCTACTGGTCACATGATACTGGTACACACGCAAACAAACACACACTGGGAAGGTTTAAAAATGTAACACAGATGCATTTATTCAACGCCATTGGAAAAGCTAAAACCTTCACTTGCAAATCTAAACGTAAAAATTTAATTACAACGTAGTCATTTTTGGGGGATAATTTAATTAACATTTAATTAAAAAATTCATAACATTTTATTTTTGTAATTTATAAAAAAGATTTATAAAAAAATAAGTCTCACCAAACCTGCATTTATTTGATCAAAAATACAGAAAAACATTAATATTGTGAACATTTTTTAGTTTTCTATTTTAATATATTAATTATATTATTAATAATTATCTGAATATCTGAATTTTCAGCATCATTACTCCAGTCTTCAGTGTCACATGATCCTTCAGAAGTCATTATAATATGCTGATTTGATGCTCAAAAAACATTTCTTATTATTATCAATGTTAAAAACAAGCCGTGCTGCTTAATATTTTTGTGGATAGCATGATACTTTTTTCAGGGTTCTTTGATGAATAGAAAGTTCAAAAGAACAGCATATATAAAAATATAATTAATTTGCAGCATTGTTAACTGTCACACTTTTGAACAATTTAATGCACCTTTAATAAAAGTATGAATTATAAAAAAACGTTAAAAAAAAAAACTTACAGACCCCAAAACTTGTGAACGGTACAGTAATTTTCCATTTCATAAGAGCAAAAGACATGCAAAAACATCCTGTATGTTCTTCTATGTACACTTGTAGGCATATATGGAAGACCACCTGAAAAACAAGAATCGTTTGGAGTCCGAGTGGGAGGCTCTCTGTGCGTACCAGGCCGAGCCCAACGCCACAACCATCGGACACAGAGACGGCAACGTCAAGAAAAACCGCACTAGCACAGTCATAGCCTGTGAGTCAAACATACAAATTTGTTTATTTATGTCCTGTAACCATATGTGTTAATGAATTCCCATACTGTAATTGAGCTTTTCAAATGGGAAAATAAAATGTGTTTTTTGTTTAGATGATCATTGCAGAATAACTCTGAAGTTGGAGAACAATCAAGGCAACTCGGAATACATCAATGCCAGCCCAATCGTGAGCCCAAACTACACATTACATCACAAACTGGATAAAACTCTAGGTGTAGGAAACTTCAACCCTGGTGGCTCCAGGGTGACAGCACATGTAGAAAATACTCAGCGTAAATTACTTCAGAAGGCATTGATTAACTGTCTGTGGACCAGTTAAGGCAAACAACTGCTTTATTACCACTGTGCCCTCAAGGAAGACACTTAACCCATAGGTTACTCAGCACTATTTGCCATCAGTTAACGCAACTGATGCCGTAGGTCACATGACAATGACAACATGGTGATGTAGAATTTCACTAATACTACCCACATTCATACTATATAGATTACATACTTTTTTTAAATGGTTGAGAAGTAAGTTCTAAACCAATGTAGTACGTACTACAGTATGAGATTTTGGACACAGCATTAGTATTATCAACAGAAAAGTGGGCAATCAGCCTAACACTCAGAACTAATGTGCAATATGTGAAATTGCATCGTGCACATTGTGTGCAGTAGAGATGTTATGGGCTGCATTCGCTGATTTGCATAAGTGAACTGGGTACTATAACGATGTAGACTGTGCATGCAAATAAATGGCACAATTCATTCTTTGTGTTTTGATTGCTCATTCCGTAGTATAATTTACATATATATCATTTAAACCATATACAGCCAGACTGCATGTGATGCAGAAGGGTTTATTGTGTGTTTTCTCTCTCTCAGATGGATCATGACCCCCGTAACCCCGCGTACATCGCCACTCAGGGCCCGCTGCCCTCCACCGTGGCTGACTTCTGGCAGGTAAATTGCATTATTTGTTTGTAATCTGACATAGATGGTCAGAGAGTGTGGTCATGTGAGTTCTCTAGCACAAGGTCTGGGAGAGCCTGTGTGTGTGTGTGTGTTACAGATGGTCAGGAAGAGTGTGTAGAGTACATGTTTGTGTAATGTGTGTTCTCTTGCAGATGGTCATGCAGTGTGTGTGTGTAACATTGTGTGTGTTCTCTTGCAGATGGTCTGGGAGAGCGGGTGTGTGGTGATTGTCATGTTGACTCCTCTCACTGAGAACGGTGTGAAACAGTGTTACCACTACTGGCCCGATGAAGGCTCCAACCTCTATCACATTTATGAGGTAGCGTACGCACAAATATTCTCCTTGCAGAGTAGAGGGACGACTCTACTTGTGTAAGGGCGACTGCTTGTGGGTTTTTGTTCTGCTGTTTTGGTGGTAGGATATATAAACAAAAGAATCAGCTTATGCAATGGAGGTGTGCAGTAAACCTCACTCCCCTGGCCTCAAAAGGCGCGCTAGCGACTGATGCTAGAGTGTCTTGTCCTGATGCTAGTGTCCTTGTTAGTGCGCCTGCCTTCCATGCTGGAGACGCTGGTTTGAGTCCCGCTCAGAGCGGTACGAGTGGGACCAGTTACACTTAGACAGTTTTCTGTCATATTTAGACAAATTTGTTCTGCTCTACTGATATGATTTCATTCAATCACCCTGCATTTGACACAGTACAGCATTTCCATTTAGCTTCAACTACCTTTTTTTCAGTCACATGACTTTTACAGCACATCCGCCATATATATGACCATCAGCAGGGCAAAGTGGACATTTATACATGTATTTTATTCCTCAATTCATCTCAATATACTGGCACTATAAACAGAAATGGATTGTGGATTAAATATACACAGTATAAATGCCTTGTGCTAACTTGCTAAAATGACAACAACAAAATCTGGGACCTGGTATTGATCAAATCCAGTGATCTTTTTTTTTTCTTGCTATTTCTGTCCATATGTTTTTGTATTCACTTTCTTTGCCTTGCGGATGATTATAAATATGGCATATGACGGAAACAAGTTAATATACAAGTACAAAATATATTGAAGAAAAATAACGAATATATTGTAAGTAAAATGTAAGTAAATACTAGTGGGAGACGGTTGAAATTATAGGCTATGAATAAAACAAAATTGTTTTAAAATGTTTATCTTTGTTTTCTTAAATGCAAAGCCACTGGTTAGCACACTAAATTTAGCAATTTATGTTGAGTAAATGCCTATTGTAAAATGAACGTGTGATCATATGACATATATGCACATTTATTATAAAAAAACAGGCCAGTACATTTAAAAACAGGCAGTTTTCACATTGTGTCTCATCTTGTGTGTGTTTCTAGTAGAGGCATAAGGCTTCATATTGCTTGCTTTCAAAATGTTCAGATTGTTTTAATGTTAAGAATTTAAAATAGAAAGTGTAATTTTTAGATTGAGAATTTTAATTTAGTTTCTTCATTCTGTTGAACATAAAAGAAGATATTTAGAGAAATATGAATATCAGATCAAATATCAGACAAATATCTCAGATTTTAGATTTTTGAGTTGAGCATCCCTTTAAGGTCTCATGTAATAATAGCTACAATTTTGTGCAAATGCAGAACACTATAATGAGACAAAACAGTGACTATATTTTTGGTTTGGTTTTCTATATTCTTTAATCATCCCTCTATATCTAGTGATATTTGCACTGCTGTGTGTGGTGTTGTTAGGTATAATAACGTGACTAGTTTTTTTCTCATATGTGTGTTGATTTAGGTGAATCTAGTTTCTGAGCATGTGTGGTGTGAGGACTTCCTGGTTCGGAGCTTTTACTTGAAGAACATGCAGACTAATGAGACTCGTACGGTCACACAGTTTCATTATCACACCTGGCTGAACGACCGAACGCCCGAAATCAGCCAAACCCTGCTCGACTTCCGCAGGTGCGAGAGTGTGCGCATGTGTTGTGCGAGCGTGTGTGTGTGTGTGTGTGTGCGTGTGCGTGTGTGTGTGTGTGTGTGTGTGTCAGCTCCTGAGCGGTTGCCAGTGTCATTTTTGTGGTCGTGCAGCTAGTTCACTGGCTCCAGTTGCATAGTCACAAAAGTGATCATTGACAACTGCGACTCTGCATCCAACTGCACCCTGGGATACCAGCCCACTCCCTCAACCTCTCTCCTCCCTCAATCTTTGATCAACCTTTCTGCCTGCTAACCTCTAAGCTCTGACCTATGATTTCCTCCTTTTCTTTGCCTCTTCCCACAGTTCTCTGTGTACCTCTGTTCTCTCTGTCTTTCTTATATTTTTCTTCAGTCAGAATTGTTGTTTGGTTGCTCCTGGCCCCACCCCTGTTATTGCTGATCTGCACAAAACCACCAGCAGTGTTTAAACCAGTCCAAACCAGTAACATGGCGGAAGCTAATGTGGCTGTGTGTGTGTTTGTGTGGGTCAGGTTTTGTCTACATTGTGCTGAGCAAAATAGATAAGTAAATTGAATTTATTAATACAAATTAATGAATTAATAAAATAATGTTCAAATGGAAAACAAAAGAATGCAGACAGGTTTGTATCAGTTAGGTTTAGGGTTGGGATAGAAAATATTGTTAGCTTAGGACAGTATAACAACAATGGAAGACAATGGAAAGTCCTCAACGTGACAGATTCAAACAAACACGTGTGTGATTTGTCCTGCATAATAAATCTTATTTCATCCCCAAATCTTTTATAATAATCTTTACGTCAAAACGTAAATTTTTTATACACTACTGTTCAAAAGTTTGGGGTCAGTAAGATTTTTTTAAGAAACACTTTTATTCAGCAAGGATGCAAAAGTGACTGTAAAGACATTTATAATGTTACAAAAGATTTCAATTTCAAATAAATGCTTTTTTTTTTTTTTTACTTTCTATTCATCAAAGAATCCTGACACAATGAATCATGGTTTACACACAAATATTAAGCAGCATAATGTTGATAGTGTAATAGAACGATTTCTGAAGGATCATGTGACTCTGAAGACTGGAGTAATGATGCTAAAAATTCAGCTTTGTCATTACAGTAATATATTGAAATAATATTTCACAATATTGCCTTTTGACTTGCAGCCTTGGTGAGCATCAGAGACTCTTAAGCATACGAGAAATCTTACCGACCATAAACTGTTGAACAGTAGTGTAGATTTCATTTTTTTAAATTAATTTATAAATTTTTTATTATATGAAATGGATTTAGAACTCCATCTCTTCTGTAGAATTTAGCTGAATCTGAAATCTCTTTACAAGTTTCATATATCTGTGTGTATGTGTGTGTGTCTGTGTGTTTATGATTGTATGTATGTCTTCTTTCTAATAGGAAAGTAAACAAATGCTACCGTGGAAGGTCCTGTCCTGTCATTGTTCACTGCAGGCAAGTTAAAAAAACGTTCACACACACACACACACACACACACACACACACACACACACACACGCACGCACACACACAAATATTGCGCATTCTGATATATATATATTGATATTCGTGCCCTTTTTCAGTCAGAAAAGCCTTAAAACAGCCACTGTGGTCAACTATATTTCAATATTAAATGCAGGAGGTAAAATACAGTAAATAAAACATGTATTCAACACAATTGTTCACTAAATGAACAAAAGCAAGCATGATATTAAATAATGATTAGGAAACAGGGTTTAAAGAGGGTGACAGCTGAAAGCGCACCTACTCGCCATCTCTGTGTTTGCTACACTAATTTCTGGTGCTGGCCGCAACTAGCAAAAGACAGACGGTTGGAAGAAAACACGTTTGGCTGTTTTCCATCCTCATGCTGTCATGATGACGTCAGTGGGAAAGCAAAGTCGTGTGAGAGGCAGAACAAGTTGTTACATTTTGACCAATGGTTAAAAGCTTGTTTTTAGATAGTCGACACTATAAAACCTGAAAACAGTTCTGCGACAGATCAGTCTGACAGCGCTAACAGAAACTCCCTGTTCAGAAGTTCCTGTAATATGTCATGGTGTGTTTCAGTATTTTGGCTTTTTATTGATTTTTTTTTATGTTTCTGGGTTTTTTTATCCATCAGTGACGGAGCTGGACGGACTGGGACGTACATTTTGATTGACATGGTGTTGAATAAAATGGCCAAAGGTAAAGACAAAGAAAGCAGAGGATCAGATATCAGTGGGTGTTAAGTGATGCTTTGCACATTGTGGACAGTCAGTGTAAATACTGATATAAATATCAATTCTGTGCTTTACAGGTGCAAAAGAGATAGATATTGCTGCTACGCTGGAACACCTGAGAGACCAGAGACCCGGCATGGTTCAGACCAAGGTATGTACATACATAAAGACATTCTTACACTGAAAAAGACACAATATCTTTCATACTGAAACATACTCTGTGTCCTCCTCAGGATCAGTTTGAGTTTGCACTGACGACTGTAGCCGAGGAAGTGAACGCTATGCTCAAAGTCCTGCCACAGTGATACTTCCTTTCTGTTTCTCTCTCTTGGTTGTATATAAACTAATGATCCCATGTCTGAGAAGATCTATGTTCTAAAGAAACTATTTTGTCTGTAAAATGATTGGACTATATTCAGTAGTAATTAGGAATTGTGTACTGTTTTAGTTCTGTGTGAATATGAAAGCACATTCTATTTTTCTTCAACATTTTCTTAATTACTCTCTCATCATTGCTGTTTGCATATCGCACAGACATTTCAACTAAGGCCTGATTGGTTTTAAATGTATAGTTAATTGGACCTGAATTTATTGAATTAATCTGTATGTGTTTTGTTATTTAAGATTTAGAACTGTGTTCTACAGGTTATGTGTGACAACTACAGTTTTTTTTCTGATTATCAGAGACCCACACAAGAACATGAGGAGACAATTTCTGCCTTTCCAAGCCAATGAAACATTTAAATCATTCATAAATCAAAACATTAAATCATGATGTTCAACTTGACCTGAACTTTTATTATAAGACTAAAACTCTTAAGAAGCACTACCACTTTCATTCGGTATTCAATTTAATCTGTGCACACAAAAAGTGTGGATAGCAAGTAGAAATGCATGCAAGACTTGTGCAGTTGTGCTTTATGAACTTATAGCAAACTTGTGCATAGAAAATGTAAACAAATAAACGCTGAGTTGTTATTGTCTGATTCTGGCCAATTACAGTCTGATCTCCATGCTGTTATTGAGAAGTTTCATGAGCATAAGGAGGAGTTCAGATCAGTGAACATCCACAAGAGCAATAAACAATCACTCATTTTAATAAGAAGCATCAAAAGAAATTAGATTCTACATATCCTGGCGCTCTATGTGGATATGCAAGTCATCTATTAATACAGATATTAATGTAGCCTCACCCAAATAGCAGCTCATACATAAACAAGTAAACGTATAGGAGGCTGTTCCAGAGCTATCTGCTGTGATCCTAAAGATAAAAAAAAAGTTATAAACATATTCTGTGTGATGGGTCGGTTTCTCTGTAACATGTCTGTTTTGACTATACGAGTAATCGTTGTTAAAAACCCCATTGATAAGATTGATCATTACTAACAAGTTCATCTGTATGACAAAGTTTAGTCTGTGCATTTTAAATTCAACATTAACAGACTATCGGTGTGTATTGCGACTGAATAACCAAAGCTGTTTTGATCCTGTGCAGCTCCATAATAAAGTTTCATGTATATGTGAAGTAAAGGACAATTTCCTGAGTGTCCTGAGTGTTTAAACATGCCTATGCACATTTATTCTCACGACTCAACTGTCGTTTACAGTTGTTTTTAACTGTAAACTGGTGTTTCAGGCTAGTTGCAGCATTTGATATTTATAGTTTTAGCAAGTGCTATTTCTTAGAAAATCCAGTAACTCTGGAGATTACACTTTAACCTTATATACTGCCTTTTTGTAGGAAGGCACAGACAGTGTTTGTGTTCATGACAGGAACAAAACTAAGTTTGAAAATAATTTCTGCAAATTACTGCAGAAGTTTTTACTGGATTTATGTAGGCCTATTGCATCATATTTGCTTCCTTACTCCTGATTTATATATTTCTATAATGCATATATTGTTTTCCTTATTCCACCTATATAGAAAACCTTGCGCTATAAAAAAATTCTAACCTCTCCAAGTCAAAATTTTCTAGTGACTGGTCACATCTAAATTTTTAAATTGGCCCAAGTGCAATTCTTGTTGCAATAGTCTGTTAACATTGACTCAATGAGAAATAATACGTCAGACTAATTGAAAAATTTTGATGTTATCAGTAACTAGAAATTTTTTGACTTGGGGATATAATTTTTTTTTACAGTGTGGTGTTTCAGTAGCCTACAGCACATTGTTGCCTAAGGCAACAAACCAATATCTGGTTCAGGGGTGGGGGGCACATTTTACACATATTATGATGGATATATCATCAGGCCAGGGTCAGGGACCTCCAAGCTCCCCAAAAAATGGGTGAATTTTTTTTCCCCCAAAATAAAATGTTCTGTATAAAATCAAAAGAAACGTTCATACCTTGAGCCGCCTCAGATACTTTTATTTTGTAAAGTGTGACTTTTTTGAACAGGAAGTTTCTGTTTAAAGTGCTGTCAGTCTGATCTGTCGCAGGAGCGTTTACAGGGGTCGTTTAAAGTTCGTGCTGAGTGCTGGAGAAAATGTCTGCGGTGATTCCTCGTATCGAGCAGCTGTCATCGAGAGTGGTGCGTGTTTTGGGCTGTAACCCGGGGCCCATGACACTGCAGGGCACCAACACATACCTGGTCGGGACGGGCAGAAGGTACAAGTATTTGACATGTACAACCTATTTATTGAATGTAACAAGAATGTGAATGTTTATTAAATGTCCCTGTGTATCTGTCTGTGTCTGTCAGGCGAGTGTTAATTGATGCAGGGGAGCGCGCGATACCGGAGTATATAGTCAATCTGCGGGAGGCACTGAAGCAGCACGAGACGTCCATACAGCACATTATAGTCACACACTGGCATCATGACCACACTGGAGGAGTGCAGGACATACTCACACACTTTCACAAAGGTGAACAGGTTTTGACATTTTTGCCTAGCTCTCACTATTTGAAAAGCTCTCAGCCAAATCATGTTTTAATAATGTAAATGTAAATATCATTATCTTTGTATAATTGGGTTTATGAGAAATCCTCACTAATATAGCTGCATGTGTTATGCAGAAGCAGAGCTGAGGGTCAGTAAACTCCCTCGGTGTCCTCCACAGGAAGAAGCGATTGGAGACGAGAAGAAGAAATATGAATATCTCAGTGATGGTGATGTGATAAAGACTGAAGGGGCAACATTACGGTAAACACTCACACACAGATTCGTTACATTATAGTCTTTGGTCATGTTTACATGCTCATATTTATACACTAAAGTTTGAGGTCGGTAGTATTTTGATTATTTTTTTATTTTTTTTAAAGAAGTCTCTTTAGCTTACAAAAGTCCATATTTGTTTGATCAAAAATACAGTAAAAACATTATTACTGTGAAATATTATTGCATTTGGTTTTCTATTTTAAACTGTAATTTATTCCTGTGATGCACAACTGAATTTTCAGCATCATTACTCCAATCTTCAGTGACACCTGATCCTTCAGAAATCATATGTTGATATGGTGTTATTTATGTGTAAACCGAGGAAGTTTAAAATAACAGCATTTATTTGAAATAGAAATCTTTTGTAACATTATAAATGTATTTACTGTCATTTTTGATCAATTTAATAGGACCTTGCTGAATACAAGTATATTGGCCAAGCTTTAGTTTTGAATATATATATTTTTTATGATTTTTTATTTATTTACTTGCATGCTGGGTTTTTATATAAATGCATTGGGAAAATTAGTGTGTAAGTTTCTAAATGCAAAAACATTAGTTAGTTGTTTCTTTTGAACAAGTTTGTTGTTATATTGTTTGTGCTGCATGTAGGGTGCTGTTTACTCCTGGACACACAGATGATCACATGGCATTATTCCTGGAAGAGGAGCAGGCTGTGTTTTCAGGTGACTGTATTTTAGGAGAGGGCACGGCCGTGTTTGAGGACCTCCATGATTACATGAAGTCACTGCAGAAGCTCCTTAGCGTGAAGGCCGACCTCATATATCCAGGTAAGTCCAAGTCTGTGTGCGTGTTGAGGTTACAGTCTTTTTTTTTTTTTTTTCAAAGTGTTTTCTACATAACATTTTCGGTGACACTAAGAAATGCTTGTTTTCTGTTATTTTGGTGTGTCAGGTCATGGGCCAGTGGTCCACAACGCAGCTTCTAAGATCTGTGAGTATATAACTCACCGGAACGCAAGAGAGCAGCAGATCCTAAATGTTTTGGAGGAGAATCGAGGAACTCAGTTCACCTCCAGCGAACTGGTTAAAGTGGTGTACAAGGTTCAACTCCTTTCTGAATTATCTTATTCTTAACTCTTTAAAGTCACCATGAAATCAAACTGGACAATTTCAATTTTTTTATGGAATATTGCAGTGTTTATTATAAATGATTTATCCATGCACATTTTTTACAATTTTTTTTTTATTATTACCCCCTTAAAATCTTTAGTCAAAATAACTTCCTGTCGCTCTTGCAGTGACACGTCTTCTCTTCTCTGATGATGTGTTTACTGGTGTGAGGGCGGGTTAACCTGTCACTCACATGACAACATGCTGTCACATGACATCACAGCACTAGCAAACCACAAACAGTCCCGCCCTACATTTTCTTTCTTGTTTGAGAAGCTTTCACTTGGAAATATGTCACAATAGGGAACAAAAGACTATCGGAACTTCTGTTTCATTATGACTTTAATTAGACTGAATCCAAAAACATGTTTAATCAATTTTGACAGTGTCAAACCTGCAGTCCACAAGGAGAGAAAAGGAAATGACAGATGTAAAGTGGGGGCCAAAATCAGAGACACTGAAACCTTTAACAACTAAAAACTAAGAATTTTTTATTTACTACTAGGTAATAATCATATAAGCATATGTGTGACGGTACAAATAAGGGACTAACCAAATTCTAAGATGACATTCTGAAAGTTCAGTTTATTTTTCATTTAAACTTTTCTCTATTTGTTATACATACACGGGTGTAATTTCCTATGGGGACAGGGGGGACATGTCCCCCCCCCCCACTTCTCAAACCAAAGTTACACCCTTATATACATATAAATACAAATTGTAATGAAATCCTAATATTGCAAATGTTTTTGTTTTCTATACTGTGTACATGACATGATTTTCATGTGTTTTTTTTATATTGTCTGTATGCCAGGAGACCCCTGAACACCTGCACAGAGCAGCAGAGTTTAACTTGTTGCACCATTTAAAGAAACTCCACAAGGAAGGAAAGATCTGCCTTGGTGTGTGTGTGTGTGTGTGTGTGTGTGTACACAGGTGTTTGCGCATGTCTGTGTGTGTACGTGATGGTGTATGAACACTCATTTGTTTGTTTATTTGTTTTTTAAATATACAGTTATTGTCTGTCTTAACATTCTTTCTGGTTTTCTTTTCTAGCTGAAGGCCCAAATGAAAAGCAGTGGAAGAGCAATTTGTGAAGTGTGGTTTTTTTTTTTTTTTTTTTTACCCAACACATTCATTGCCCACAGTGTCTAATAAAAAGTTCCTGATGGACTGAGATGGATTTTTATTTTTATTTTGTCAATATTTCTTAATCCTGGAAATACTTTAGAGGAGTCTGGGGCTAGTTGTCACTTTTTTCTTTCTCAGGGAAAGTGTGTTTTTGTTGGTCTTTTTTTTTTTGTATAGGCACATACCATTGCTGTAAATCAGCTATTTATTTAATTTGCATTTAATTTGCAGGAAAAAACCAAAATTGACCTTTTGTGACAACATGCCCCAATAGCAGGCTATTTACATTTATTTAGCAGACACATTTTCCCAAAAAGCCTTAAAAATGAGAACAATAAAACAATAAATGATGTAACATAAAGGTTCTTAAAATGGAAAACATGTAAAAGGTAACAACCCTTGTCTCAGTGTAATCTGATTATAAATGGAATTGTATGCGCTGTTCACGGTCAACAATTATTCAATTATTCCATGAAACAGTGTCCAATAATATGGAAGTAAATGTAAAATAAATCAGCTTTTATTAGGCTAATAACAAAACTGGATTATTATGGTAATATACATGATTATAAACAGAACACGTGTGTGTATGTATATATATATAATATGTATATTTTTTTCATTTTTTTGTAACATTTCTTTATCTGTTACTATTTAATTAGGGAAAATAATGAGTAATAATTTTTAGTACTGCTAATACTTGAGTTTGATATAAATATGTTTTATATTTTTAATCATATTTTTTATAAATATTCAAAAAACATTTCAATGGCCTACTACAGAGATGTTTAATGGTTGAAACATGTCATACGTATATTATGTTTGCTAGACCACTGTTAATCAAAAATGTGCTCATATCTAAAAAAAAAAAAGAAGAATAAAAAAAAGAAGGTATTTGCACATGCCCTCACTTAAAGGAGTTAAAATACGGTCTGGGGTGGTGCAGCCTTAGCCCCATTTTTTGACAGGGGAATCGTGAACCGGAAGTTAACGCTTATCTGCTTGTAACCAGCTGCGGTACAGACCAACTGCGCTTGGAGGAGATACTGCTTACAGCGATACCGTGAATAACGGACAGTCCGTTCTATCCTTCCCGTCCAAGGACAAGGATATTTTGATCACACGGCGAAGATCGTATGTTGTGTCGGAGCCGTGTGCAGAGGGAGGCGAACGATTACCGTTTAATGTCGCCGATGGATTTAAACGGGATTATTAATCTAGCGCAGATAACCGGGCAGAATGCGCGTGTGTGATGCGGCCGAGCGCGCGCGCTGCTCCGCTGCAGTATCCGCGCAGAGGCGCGTGAGCCCCCGGCGGCCGGTCGACCGTCGATTCATTGTGTTGTTTTGGTAAATATGTGCCGAATCGAAAATGGTGCGGTAAACGAACAAAGGGCGCATTTATATATAGTCGTAATAAAACGTATCTATTTACAAGTAACGTTATCTGTTAAGGTGTTTTGTTGACATGAGCCAGGGCATAATGTCTGCGTCTCTATCGCGCTCATAAACGGGTCGGAGAGCCGGTGTGGTCCGTTATCTGAAGCTCTTAGTATCGGGGACAGTATTTTCGCACAGAAAGGATAGGATTTGTCAACGATAAGCCGCGGCTGGTTTATCCGAGAGCCTGTAATGTTCGTGTGTCAGTGTGTGTCTGTGTACTAGACGCGCTGAGCTCACGCTGCCCGTCAGGATGGAATCCGGTGTTGTTGGGGAGGCCGGGGGAGGGGGCCTCGCACCCGTGAAACCGTTTCCGTACTTGTGTGAGGAATCTACTCAGGGTTTGAAATCTAAAAGCCTCCCCGTGCTCAGTGGTAGTCAGGACGCGGATCAGACTCTGCTCTCTGCCCCGCACAGCTCGCCCCGGTGCGGCTCCCCCGTCAGGACAGAGTGTCGTGAGCCGGAGGGTCGCGGCGGCGCGGCTGCGCTCTTGAGGTTCCGCATGTTACGGGTGCCGGTGAGGCGCTATGTGGACGGGATCCTTTCAGACTCTCGCTGCTTCCTGTTCTGCATGTGTTACCTAACCTTTATTCAGTCTCTGATGGTGTCCGGCTATCTCAGCAGCGTCATCACCACCATAGGTAACAAAACTGATTCTCTTCTCTTCTCTTCTCTTCTCTTCTCTTCTCTTCTCTTCTCTTCTCTTCTCTTCTCTTCCATTCTTAGCTCTTTAATTAAGGTCTCATGTTGTCTAGTCTCATATTTTACCAATCTCCATCCATCCATCCCAATTTCTTAATTTCACCATCTCACCTTTTCCCAGTTCTCAGTATTTTCATTCAATATTGGAGTTTAAGAATTTCAGACTAAATGAACCCTGTGTCTTTCAGAAAAGCGGTACAGTCTGCGGAGCTCGGAGTCAGGTTTGCTGGTCAGCTGTTTTGACATTGGTAGTCTCCTGGTTGTGGTTTTCATCAGCTACTTCGGTGGGCGGAGTCAGAGGCCACGCTGGCTGGCCGTAGGGGGCGTGTTAATTGCAGTGGGTGCCGCCCTCTTCTCCCTACCTCACTTCATCTCTCCGCCCTATCAGCTGGAGGAGCTGAACAGCACAGTGGGGGGAGAGGGGCTCTGTGCCAGCGGTAATGGCAGTGGGCAGGAGAGACCCACACTGTCTAGGTGCCAGCGGGACCGGGAGGAAAGTGAGCACGCCCTGTACGTGGCACTGTTCATCTGTGCTCAGATCCTCGTGGGAATGGGATCGACTCCCATATACACACTTGGACCAACTTACCTGGATGACAATGTGAAGAAGGAGAACGCTTCCCTGTACCTGGGTGAGTTTTGTTGGAGTGTTGGTGGGTGGCAGGGTCCAGGGGCAGATTAACGCATAGGCTAACCTCGGCTGTAGCCTTGGGGCCCACGTGATCAGAGGGTCTCTGTTCACCGTTTTTTTGCAAATACTTTTTGGATTAATCTATTTCTACAGTTCTAGTAGTTACTTGTGTCACTGGACAGAGGTTTTAAAATAACAGGCAATTGATGACCACACTCATATGTAGGATAAATGTTACACATCACCTACGTCAGTTTCAGATGTAAACACATACTACGCTTGTCAAGAATAGGTACTGTTAATCTGACAATGCCCAACGCCGCTGTCAATCTCTGCCTTATTTGCTGCCCGTTGTTGGCAGAAAATTTGACAATGCTGAACACAATTGGATCAGAGCCCTGTCAATGCTTTGGCAAAGTAAAGCCGTTTTTCCATGCCAATAACGCTACTTGAATCTGAATTTGTCAATCGCTGATTGATCAAACAGGGGGAGACACCACAATCCAGATCTCTGCTCATGGAATGTAAACACTCAATAATATATTTTTAAATAAAGTCAATGTTCTGATTACTTTCATGTGACTGATCAAGCTTATGTTGCTAGTATAAGTAACTAAATGCTTTCTCTGTGTCCAGATTTGACTGTAACAATAATAAGAAAACTGACTCTTCAAATTAACAAAAAAAAACTCTCAACTTTGACAAAAAGTAGTCTTTAATATGTCTAAATATATATCCAATTGCAAAACCCAATACAAGTAAATTATTAAGTCTGAAAACAATGTTCTCAGCAACTAGGGAATACACAGCCATGTTTATATATGTATATATAGGGGCCCATAGATCTGTGCCACCCCACTTTAAAAATCCAGCAGAGATTTAATCACCTCATTCGAATAGCCATTACTAGTGATATTTTATCACTGATATTTATGATGATTATTATTAGTGATACAACATTTGAACCATATTTATGTGTTTGTATTGTGTGTGCATGTGGGTTGTCTTGGGAAGTGGGCCTCTAGAAGTCCCTGACCCTTGGGGCCTTTGTAGACCTTAATCTGCCCCTGGCTGGGTAAGTCTCTGTCAAATCAGTCAGGCAAAATGTTTTGCTTGGGGCAAATTCCTTCATGGGAACAGGGCATATATAGACCTACTTCCATGACACTTTTCAGTATTCTCCTTGGTAGTCAACTATCATGAAAGTCCCTCCAAATATTGCACTACCTTTTTGAACATGTTAGAGACTCTAACCAAAAATCTGACAGAAAACCCAATCATGGCTTATTTTTTAAGATTAATGTTTTAAGATTTATTAGTACCCATGGTGTTTTTATGGGTAAACGAGCCAATTATGAAACTATCTGTACCCTGAAGAGACACTGAACTATTTGGATTTAAAGTAAACCAGTTTGTCTATGTATCTATTTATTATCTATATTATCTATATAGTATCTATATAGCTACTCATTTCTGTGAGGCCACCTATCCATATTCTTGAGATATCATTCTTTGCTTCGCAGATAAGATGTTTTGGCCTGGAAATAATGAATACCTCAGGTGACTTAAAAAATTGAATATGTTATCTGCAAGAAATTGTAAATTATTAAGATTTTTACTTGGCTTTTATGTGAATTTTTTCAATTTTAATTTAAGTTTAAGTTTTTGCTTTTTGTTTCGTTAAATATTTCTATTTAGCTTAAAATGCAACATATTTTATTTAATTTTAGTCAGTAATTCAACATTTTAGGAGTGACTTCTATATTCTCTACATGCACTGAAAAATAATTTAGGGGATTTACTTCAGGTATCACACCCAAAACTTTTAATGTGTTTTTATATTTACTCAGATATTTTCTCAGAATTATTTTTTAACAAGTTTGACATTTGGGACTGACGATCTTCTATTTTTTGGCAAGTGTGCATGGTAACAGTCCATGCCAATATTCTCAAAATTGCATTTATACTAGTCGACCATAAGAGTGTATAATGCATGTGTGAGTACAGGAAGCCAAAGAGCAAAACAACTGCCTTATTTTAGCCTGTTGGTTAACAAGTTATTTTTTGCTCTGACTTGAATTCTGCCATGCAAAGTCTGCAACTGCTTCTCACTGATGTGAGAAGATGCCTACAGAAGCATGTGACAGCTAAAGAAAGTCCACTATTTTCTTTGTGTGTGTGTGTGTTTAGCTATCATGTATGTAATGGGAGCTCTTGGACCAGCCGCTGGTTACCTGCTGGGTGGGATTCTGATCGGATTCTATGTCGACCCTGGTACCGCTGTCAATATTGACCAGAGTGACCCACGGTTTGTAGGAAACTGGTGAGGAAAATCTCGTCTCTTGTTTGCTTTTTATCAATGAACTTGCAGTAAACTTAACAGTGTAACCGTCTCTCTGTCTCAGGTGGAGTGGGTTTCTCCTGTGTGCCGTGGCAATGCTGTTGGTGATCTTTCCCATGTTCTCCTTCCCTAAAAAACTTCCGCCGCGCCACAAGAAAAGTAAAAGACGTGTAAAAAAGAGTGCAGGTGATGTGTCCAGCGACGATGATGAGATGATGAAGGAAAAGAGCCAGGCTGTCTCGTCCTCCATGGGTTTTGGCAAAAATTTCAAAGGTGAACCTTAACATCAGATCTAAAATCCCACATCTAACTTGCTAGTTATCTAAACAGGGGTGCGTTACCTAAAGCCAAATATGATCGTTACCAATAGAATTCAATGGAACTTGCGACCATGGTTGGCTAACGGTACTTTTGGGAAACATACCCCAGATTTATAGTGGTTAAAAAAACATTTAAAAAAAAACACTCTTTTGGTCATCTTTGGAGAAAAATATCACTCTAGATATTGGCACAACTAGGATTTCCACAGATTTGCTTTGTAGAGATGGCTAGCAAGTTGGACGTGGTAGTATTTTATTTTATTTTATTTTATTGAATACATGGGCAAGTATTTGTATGCATACTTTTCTTTAAAACAATATTCCTTTAACTTGTTGGCCCTGAACTGTCTGTTTTTTTATCTTAAATTTGTTATTTATTTATTTGTTATTCCTAGTGTTATTTTAGAATTATTTATATACTATTATAGTATTTATTAATATTTTGAATTACATTTTATATTTTCTTTGATTAATATTTCTGTTTAGCTGTAATTAATTTTTATTTCAGTTTTAGTTTTAATAATTTTAGTACTTCAACTTACATTTTTGTTTGTTAGTTTTCAAGGCCACATTTCTAATAGTTTAAGTTTGATTTTTTTCATCTAATTTTTGTATTTTATTTTATTTCAGCTTAAATTCGATTAACAAAAACTATTTCTAATAGTTTCAGTTTTAGTTAATAACAACACTGATTATAAGTATGAGCACGTTTAGGATGACGTTTAAATTCAAATTATAAATCTGTCTGTTAATCTCTCTGTCTCTTTCTATCTCTCTCCAGATTTGCCAAAAGCAGCAGTGCGTATATTGAGTAATGTGACGTTTTTGTTTGTGAGTTTGTCGTATACGGCGGAATGTGCCATCGTCACAGCCTTCATCACTTTCATTCCCAAATTCATTGAATCTCAATTTGGTGTTCCAGCATCTAATGCCAGTATATACACAGGTACAACACACACGCACAGACACAAATGTGTCGATCTGATCACAGTACTTCCTGTGGGTTTTTTATTAATTGTGTGTTTGTGTGTGTGTCCAGGTCTGATCATTGTACCCAGTGCAGGTGTTGGTATAGTTTTAGGAGGGTACATAATTAAGAAGCTGAAACTGGGCGAAAGAGAAGCAGCCAAGCTGGCCATGATCTGCAGTGGAGTGTCTTTGCTCTGCTTTTCCACTCTCTTCATCGTCGGCTGTGAGAGCATCAACCTTGGTGGAATCAATATCCCTTACACCACTGGGTAATGGAGAAACCCCTGTAGACACGCACATAAATATCACCTGCAAACATGAGCTGCACTGAATGATGTTCGATCTGTGTTCTGCAGGCCCACGCTGACTCTGTCTCACCGAAACCTAACGGGAAGCTGTAACGTCAACTGTGGATGCAGGATTCATGAGTACGCACCCGTCTGCGGCTCTGACGGCATCACCTACTTTAACCCATGTCTGGCGGGCTGCAGTAACATCGCCAACCACACCTCAGGAGTGAGTTGTTTCACATCTGTCTACTGACCCCGTTTAATATCAATGGAAATGTAGATTAAAAATGGTGAATCCAATGCAGGACAAAACCAAAAATGTTTAGGACTCAACAAAAAAAGGGCTGAGTTAAAAATATTGATTTCCCGATTTTAACCGTTTCTCATTTCGATTAGCGGATGTTGATTCTTCAAGATCTTAAGAATTTATCTTTTAGTATATGCTGTTTTTAGATGATGCATGAATAAAACTTCACTTAGCATTATTTGTAGCGCGCCTCCCATCTAATGAATCACAATAAACTCTGTGCGTTTTTACTTTTGATATGAAACGGTCTCATCTGTCAAGATTTTTTACGAAATTCAAACAATAAATAGCGTTTTAGCGTTTTTATTTAATGTAATGTATGTGAATAAATCATTCATGAAAACAAGTTGTTATGAATGCCACCATTTAAATGTTTATATTTCAAAAATCTAATTTGAGTAGAAACATAATTTTAATAAAGTTATTATTAGAGCATTATTTGAATTGCCTTCCAATGCATATCTTTGATACAAATCAGTTGTTCATTTTAACCTTTAATTTTATAGTAATATACCAGCTGACAGGGTTCCTTGTATAGTTAACAGCATCAGTTTAGAGATTTTTTTTTTCCTTGAGGAAACAGAGACATGTACTGTACCTAATATATATATCAAAATTAATCAATATTGAATCAAATTGAGTTGAATCGCAAGCTTGTGAAACAAAATTGCATCAAAGAAATTTGTGCCCAGACAAATATGTTTGTTTTGCTATAATGATTGGCTGATTGTTGTATTATTATTATTATTATTTTTTTTTTTTTTACTTTTAAAAATAATTTAATACATTTTTGTTGTAAAAGAATCCTAATGTTACTACATGTTGCTTAAGACAACATTTTTCATATTTGCCTTAGGATAAATAAAAATGGCTATGTAAAAATTTAACCAGCAGAAAAATTGTTGAGACATTGTCTATGTCAATATTGTTGACATTTTTCGTGTGTGTTTTCTCCCGCTCAGATCAGAAACTATTCTGACTGCGCATGCGTTCAGAGCAGACAGGTGATCACGCCATCAGGTGGAAACCATGAGCTCCAGGTGGTGATCGTGAAGACGTACCTGAACGAGAATGGTTACGCACTGGCAGGAAAGTGTGAGCGCACCTGTGGAACACTCATCACCTTCCTCATCTTTCTCTTCATCGTCACTCTCATAACCGCCTGCGGTCAGCCGTCCGTCATCATCGTTACGCTCAGGTCTGCCTCTCTCCACGTCCTCGGATATCATTTCTCTTTTGCTCTTTGTTTCGCTCATCTCTCGCTCTTATTTTCTGAGCAGGTCAGTGGATGAAGAGGACAGGCCGTTTGCTCTGGGAATGCAGTTCGTTCTTCTCAGGACTCTTGGTAGGATTGGATAGATTTGACAGAACTCCCTCTTTTATTTCTGTGACTGTCAACTAGAGCTGGACAATATATCAGTTTTAATGTGCCCCTATTATGCTATTTTAAAGTTTCCTAATGTTGTTTTGGAGTCTCCTACAACAGGTTTACCTGCATCAAAGGTCAAAAACTGTTTAATTTTCTCATAATATACATTTGCACATCACCACATTTTCAGTGATTCTCAAACGACTCGTCAGATGAATCAATCTCTCTAAATCCCGCCTTTCCGCAAGCTACTCTGCTCTGATTGGCCAGATAGCTCAGTCTCTTGTGATTGGTCTACCTTGTACAGAGGCGTGTCGATAACAAAAACGCCCATTACCATAACAACGTCGGCTCTGCTTGTCCTGAGGCTTCCTACACCGTAAACTAAACATAGAAACGAACAATGATGTCGATTTCACTATATCAATCAGTCCAATGATGAAACACTGAAAGAACTAGTTATTCAACCCGAACCTCCATCGCAAGGACGACTAGAGCAGGACGTTTCTCAGTGATACACTACTCAGTTTGAGGTACATTATGAGATGTTGCAACTGTAATTCCTCACCATCAGCATGAACAAGTGCATGTCCATCGACAAACCTATTATATTACTTGTACTTATTTATTTACTGAGTATTTTTCTGATTTATTGCGGTGAACATGTGGAAACTATCAATAACAGTGTATACTTTAGCTGAGCTCTAGCGTGAATGACTGCTATAAAAAACGTTGGTAAAACAAATCTTGTTCCATGCTTAAAGGAACACTCCTCCGTTTTTTCATATTAAACTATGTTATTCCCTTAACTAAGACGAGTTGATACATATCTCTCTCGTCTCTGGTGCGCGGCGACACTTTGATAGCACTTAGCTTAGCCCTGTTCATTCATTAGGGACCAAACAGAGATGAAGTTAGAAGCGACCAAACACCTCCACGTTTTCCCTATTTAAATACAGTTACACGAGTAGTTACACGACCAAGTATGGTGACACAAAATTAAACGTGGCGCTTTTCTAAGCGGGTAAAAAGGATAACTATAATGTATGGCGGAATAGCACTTGGGAGCACTTCGACTCGGCGCAGTAAAAAGTCACGCCTGAAAAATCCTCTGCCCCTCTCCCTCTCCCTCTCCCTCTCCCTTCTGTCATTAGAACCAACGTGACTTTTTACTGCGCCGAGTCGAAGTGCTCCCAAGTGCTTTAGAAAAGCGCCCCGTTTTATTTTGTGTCACCATACTTGGTCGTGTAACTACTCGTGTAACTGTATTTAAATAGGGAAAACGTGGAGGAGTTTGGTCGCTTCTAAATTCATCTCTGTTTGGATCCTAATAAATGAACTGGGCTAAGCTAAGTGCTATCAAAGTGTCGCCACGCCAGAGCGATTGAGTGCACGCACTGAGACGAGAGAAGTATGTATCAACTCGTCTTAGTTAAAGGAATAACATAGTTTAATATGAAAAAACGGTGGAGTGTTCCTTTTAATCTTTCCTCAAAGTAGTGAGAACGACACACAATCTGCATTAATTGTGAATATTAATAGGTAATAGTGGCCCACAACTGATCAGCAGAAGTATTTCAGTTAGACAGTGATAACATGAGTTAGCCAGTTAGCAGGAGACCTACACAATATAAAACTCAAAACTAAGTATTTTGAACGCCATCTTTCAAGAGCAAGCGGTTTGCGAATCCTGCATTGAACTCCGAGATTTGTGAAGCAGTCGTAAGTAAAATAAAGGGAACACAGCAAAAGTTTAGGATTATACTGCTGTGATATCGTTGTAAAGATGAATTTTAACCACTGATTCTTCACACTCGTCCTTGGGCAGTGGAAAAAAACTGCCGGTTTGAGGTTTAAGTTTTCCCTGGTGTCTGCGCACGCAATAAGTGGCCGGGCAATATGCTAACGTTTCGTCCTGACATCACAACGAAACGGCTTATGACTCGTTTGAAAAACGATTCATTTAATTTAATCAGAGTCGACTCTTACTTTTCAAAGACAATAACTTTACATACGGTGCACTTTCAGATGTAAAATTTTACAGGATGTTTTCATTCACTTAGAGCTATGTTACACACTACATGAAAGGTCATTTTCAAAAATCCAAAATAGGGACACATTAATATATTAATATGCTTTTTATCTGACCAGAAGACCATAATCAGTAGACTAATTTTTGTGATCAGTTAAAATAAGTTTTTGAAAGAGGTCTCTTATGCTCAACAAGGCTGTATTTATTTCATCAAATATATAGTAAAACAGTAATATTGTGATATATTATTGCAGATTTGGTGCTCAAGAAACACTCTTATTATTATTATTATTATCAATGTTGAAAACAGTTTTTCAATGTTGAAAACAGTATATTTTTGAGTAAACTATGGTGTCTTATGTTTAATTTAATGTCCTTGCTGAAATTTTTTTTTATTTCTTTCAAGAAATAAACAATCTTACTGACCCCAAACCATTGAATTGTAGAATACTGCTAACTACCAATGCGTTTTAAGTAATTGCTTGCTAATTAGTGAATATAATTTTTTTTATATATTCCCTCTTTCTTTCTTTCTCTCCAGCCTATATCCCCACTCCTATCTATTTTGGAGCTGTGATTGACACCACCTGTATGCTGTGGCAGCAGGATTGTGGTTTCCATGGGTCCTGCTGGGAGTACGATGTCACTTCCCTCCGCTTTGTTTACTTTGGTCTGGCGGCGAGCTTGAAGTTCCTGGGCTTCCTGTTTATCTTCCTCACTTGGTATTCGCTGAAGCGGCGTGAGGAGCAGACGCACACACACACACACTCGCACACGCTTTCCCCGCTGGACACGGTGAGCCACCTCATCTGCCATGCCGGAGGTCACAAAGGTCACGCACGCACACGCTCCTGTCCTGTCTTCCTGCCCCGGCCACCTGAACACTCCCATGCTGCCATGACAACTGGACACGCTCTTAGCCGTGGTAACAGTTGCCCTGGGAATGGCCTGAAAGCAATAACTCCGCCCATACGGTCTCTTGAAAAAGTGGCAGTGTGAGTGTTGGAGCCATGCACACACACATACTTACACTTGCTCAATCACATGCATGCAAAAATCATACAATTAAGAGGGCCGATTATTAAGTAAATGGAAACACGCCACACCGCTTATAGCCATTGCTGGTGCCTTTAAAAAAAAAAACACACACACACACACACAAATACACGTCAAACACACAATATTGCAATTAGTAATAAAAAAAATTTGACACAATACCTCAGCAGGACAAATACCTCTGGTAATCATCACATACAAATGCACACATTCAAACACATTTACCGTAGTTATCTCATCTAGTTACCTATAGTGTTAGTTGTGCTCATACTCTTCTGCTTCGCCTGTACAGTAGATAAATACATGTACTTGTTTACCTCATTGATTCATCCATTCATGTTTCAACAGTGAAGGGAAAGAGACTGCAAATTTTACTATGCAAACTCCTCCCACAGCACTGACTCATCAGGTGTGCTCGACTTGAAGCAGACCGATCGGTGTATGGCATCAAAGTACCATGAGAGCGATTCGAAAGCATTTAGATATGTCTTCTCTTAATCGCTCTTGCGGTGCTTCGATGTCATACACCAATCGATCTGCGCAGAGCCGCTTCAAGTCGAACACACCTCTTGCGAATCACATTAGCCCCTCCCAATCTTTAAACTCCTCCCCTAAAACATCCTCCCTACCAACTATATTTGCCATGCACAGACTAAACTCCTCCCAAAGGATTGACTCTACACAAGCAGTGGCTCCTCCCAAACTTTAAACTCCGCCCACCGTATTTACTCCACTTTGTTCCATTTCTTTTTCAGATGTTCTGTTGTGTGTTGTATTAAATGTTTAGCTTTTTAGTACTACAATTACAGTGTGTGCAACGGTGCAGTGCACACATCTGTCAAGTCTTTCTGTGTCTTTTTGTCATAACCTTTGACTTTTGTGCATCATATCAGTATTAATAATGTTTTCTTCTGTTGCTGATTGTATGTTGGTGGTCAACAGTCATCTCGGTAAATAACACAACTCATTTATAGGAGATACGTCATCTCATGTTCAGACAAACATTATGTATACTCTTGAAAACATGCTCTCACCCCCCTGAAGATGGTGTTCTGTTTGCGCTGCAATTGAGCCAGTATTTGTGGTGTTGATGGTAACACGTGTGATGATTGTCATCTCTAGCTCTGAGCAGAAATCTGCTTAATTCCTGATCACTGCTGGACTTTGGTAGAAACAGAGCATGATAAACACTGAACTACTGCTGAGGAAAACGTATGTTTCATTTTCCTCTTCCTCTTTTTCCCCCAACCCTTCCTATGTTACTGTGCTCTGTTTGCAAACAGAAGACACGTTAATACATTTATTTATTTGAAGTTACTTGAAGGCTTGTCTAATCGGGGGCAAACCTTCAGAAATTCTTTATTAACTGTTTTGTTTTACTTGTACAAATAAATGATGTGTCAATAAATTGTCTAAATAAAATTATTTTGATTTTGTGCTGTGATTTAGTGTCGTTTGGAATGTTACTTTAACAGTTTTACAACAGAAATGTAATCATTTTAGTTAAACATATACTAAATATATTATGATAATATAAATATATACTGCTTTGGACTCTTTCAGGCACGCTGGCAAATCAAAGCTCTATTTCAAAATTACCATTGTGCCCTTTGAACATGTGCCGCTGAACCCAGAGTGAGCCATTAGGACTAAACCTGCTTGTAAATTGCTCGTTATGCTATATTATCTCCAAATATTGGATTCAATCTTTTTGTCAACTTGTTTTCTACTTTCAATTAGGACAGGTTTTGTATTTCTTTTGGAAACTGATTGATCGTAGGCCTCATTGATCTGAGGATAAACTTCATCTCTATGAAAACATGCTCTGTAACCTGTAGCCTGTAATACTCAAAATTGTTTGTTTGTGTACATGAACGTGTGTGTTTGTGTATCCATGCATGCACAGGTCCGAGGCCTTTATCTTTGCAGGTACACATATGAACATGATGAACACTAAATGTTTCTTATTTTCAATCTCCCACCTTCATTTACAATGGTCATTTTTGACCAATACAAGCTCAGATCAATGAAGCCTACAATCAGTCAGTTTCAAAAAGAAATACAAGACCTGTCCTAATTGAAAGAAAACAAGATGACAAAAAGATTGAATCCAATTTTGATGATGATGATATAGCATTACAACAGATTTATACAAGGTTGTTTTTTTGTTTGTTTTTTGTAGGCTGGTCAGTTTTTGACCTGGAACACAAGTGTGACTTTGTGCCATTTTTTACAAGATAAAAGCATTTCAAAACAAACTTCCTGGTTAAACATTGTGGTAAGCACAGTGTGGTAAACAGTGCATGTTTTCATATTTTATTATCCACATAACTGCTTTTTTTTAACTGAGGTGCATAACCCTCAGATCGATGAGGCCTTTTATCAATCAGCATAATTTTTTTTTTTTTAAATTTAAAAAAATGTTCTAAATGAAAGAAAACAAGTTGACAAAAAGATTGAATCCAATATTGTTGATGCCGTGATAATATAGCATAACGAGAGATGTATAAGATTTTTTGGTAGGCTGGTCATTTTTGACTGGGAACACCACAAGTGTAACAAATCCCCCCAAAAGTACGAAAATTGTGGGAAGTAACGTTAGTACCCTGTGTGAGCAAAGTCAGTAAGTTTTAGTCCAATGCGATAACATTGATTCAAAATAACCGAACCAAACATAAGTCTTAAAACTGTGCTTCTGCTATCTTTATTATCAATGCGATTTGGTGGTTCTGTAGTTGCTGTTGCAGGTGTGGCTCCTCCCTCCGGTAGGTGACGCTGTGATCACGTCAGTTGCGGTACCACGTGTGTTGCTCTTCGGTGACACGCGTCCGCTACGTGTTTCGGCCCTTCCGCGTGCTCTGCTGAGGACTCGCGTGCGCCGCAATCATGGCTCTGTACAACTTTAAAAAGATTATGGTGGTTCCCACCGCTAAGGTAGGTTATTAACGACGTGTTTTGACACTCATATGCGGGGTTAAATGCCATAGAAAGTGCTGATGGTGTTGCCATTAATAACGGACGTTGACAGTATGCTGCTCGCGCTTAACACACGTGCCCGCGTTGTTCAGCCATTTAACTTTTCATGTGTTGTAATTTTATTTATTCCATTACTGTCAACATGCTTTTACTGGAGTCATGTGTGAAAATGAAGAACGAGTGGTTCTGCGTTTATAACATCTGGGGAGGGATGAAATATTAATGCGATTGAGATCTTTTGTTGGTTAATAAGGCAATAAAGTTTAGATCAACTCAATTTGAGAGAACTCAGCCTGTGATTACTTTACTTTTTTGTGTCCATTTGTTGTCAGTGTTGTTGAATTAAACCACTAGCCCCAAATGTGTGCCATGGTCCCTATGGTCATGGAAAACATGCACATTCCATTCCTGGAAAATTAATGCAAATATAGTAGAAATGTAGTGGGTAACGTTATAAGCTTTTCTAGTTGTATTTCATTGGCTAATTAATATTTGTGAGTGCAACCTTTTATACAATTATTTATTATAATTTGGTTATTATATAAAATCCTTAAGTAATCACTCATATTCGGAAAAATCATTGTCATGGAAAGTCATTTGCCAAAATATGTGGGAACCCTCGTGTGCCTCAATGTTTCAGTAGAAATAGTAAATCAAACATAAACCATTTCTTTGTTTGATTCTCTTCATGCAGGACTTCATAGATCTGACTTTATCCAAAACCCAGCGAAAAACTCCCACTGTTGTACACAAACACTACCAGATCCATCGAATAAGGCATTTCTACATGCGCAAAGTCAAATTCACCCAGCAGAACTACCATGATCGGCTGTCACAGATCCTCACTGACTTCCCCAAACTGGATGTAAGTGTCGCCCAAACTTTACAACACACATGGGACAAATGTTACACATGCTGATCCTTCTTAATCATCCCTTCTTTAGTAGATAAATTACTTGCTATTTATCTCTCTCAGGATATCCACCCCTTCTACGCTGATCTGATGAATGTGCTGTATGATAAAGATCATTATAAACTGGCTCTTGGTCAGATCAACATCGCCAAGAACCTCATTGATAAGTGAGTCTCTTGGGTTTATCATCATCGTGCACATATACTCTAGCATTATTGTGGTTGTTTTAAATATAAATATGTTGGCTGATACATGAGATTATTTACATCCTTTGTTTGATTTTTAAATATATCCCGTATGAGGTCTGCTCATATCTGTGGGTCTATGAAATTAATTTAACGGAGTAAAACTGTGTGTCTGTATTTGTAGTGTTGCTAAAGATTATGTGCGGCTCATGAAATATGGAGATTCGCTGTATCGCTGCAAGCAGCTGAAACGGGCCGCACTGGGTCGCATGTGCACCATATTAAAGAGACAGAAACAGAGCTTGGAGTATTTAGAACAAGGTACAAACACTTACACACATCCACAAATACTTTCCTTAATACCAGACGGTTTTCTGGTAAACAGAAACACAAACCTCTGTGTTCAGTTACTGAATCATTGCTACTGGTAAAAAGTTTGGGGTCCTTAAGATTTTTTTTAATGTTTTTAAAGAAGTGTCTGGTGCTCACCAAGAGTGCATTTATTTGATCAAAAATACTGTAAACACAGTAAAATTGTCAAATATTATTATAATTTAAAATAACTTTTTTCTATTTTAATATATTTTTAATTGTATTTTATTCCTGTGATGGCAAAGCTGAATTTTCAGCATGTGAATTTTCATTGTTTTCATTGTTATATATATATATATAAATTAAATAAATAACACATTTTCAAGTTTTTTTGATTAATGGAAAGTTCAAAAGATCTGCATTTATTTGAATCTTTTGTGTCAGAGTTTTTACTGCAACTTTTGATCAACTTTTGAATGGGAGTGTATACTTTTGGAGTAATGTTTGGCTTCACCCATTAAAGCATAAATGTTAAACAAAAAAAAGCATGAACTTTTACATCTGATGCGCATATTAAATGCATATTTATCTTATCGTAGTGCGGCAGCATCTGTCCCGTTTACCCACTATTGACCCAAACACCAGAACCCTCCTGCTGTGTGGTTACCCCAACGTCGGCAAGTCCAGCTTTATCAACAAGGTTTGTTTGTGCATGTGAATGTAGGTTAAATGTCAAATCTGTGTGCGCTGTAGGGTTGTACCGATATTGTCAAAAGCATCAGCTATCGGCAATATCAAGAGGATTTGTAATTTCCAATTAAAGGATTACATTTATTATTATTATTAGGCTACTATTATTATTTATTAAATTATTGTTACAATTATACAATTTGCCCTGCCATAATTTCATAGCTTATCACCGCATAACCGACACACTGCGAGGATATAGATTAGCTTTATACTCATTAAAAATGTTTTAAAAACATTAACGTCTATTATACAATGAATTATATCATGGGCGTCGGAACCATTGATTATGGGTTCATTGTATTCTAACCCACCCACTTTTTAAGACCAATGATATTGGACCCACTCACTTTTACCGTCTCTAATTCTGTGCATGTCTGTTCACTTTTCATAGCGCCATCAGTCAAGTCTATAATAGGTCTGAACAATGCAATAATCAGTCATCAGTGAAAGTCAAGAGCAGCTTTATTTCAAACACTGACTTTCAAAAACACAAAATACTTCTCTTCTCATTTTTTCACTAACACGAGAAATTAAAGACTAAATTAAAACAGTTATATACCATTATCGGCGTATGTTGAAGTAGATTCATCTCTCGTAACTCTCGCACAAAGTTTCACATTGCTCGCCTTCATGGTTTAAAACTGATATATTTGCAGTATTGCGATATGATATTTTTCTTTATCACCAACTCCATCTTTGTTCGCAAAATGATGGACATTGATTCACTTTCGTCATTTCCTGTGATAAAGTGAATGATGACGATTTGACTAAGAGGAGCATCACCCAACACTAGTGCATTGTTTTTTAAATTAAGTTTTAATGTGTGTACAGGTGACCCGTGCTGATGTTGAGGTCCAGCCGTATGCCTTCACCACCAAATCTTTGTTTGTGGGTCACATGGATTACAAATACCTGCGCTGGCAGGTGAGTGGTAGAAAAATATAGGGTTCCCGGACAACATTTAACTGAACTGATTTTTGTATAATAAAAATGTTCCTAACCTGTTATTTACGGGTCTGTGTTTGTAGGTGGTTGATACCCCAGGTATTCTGGATCACCCTCTTGAGGAAAGGAATACCATAGAAATGCAGGCCATCACCGCTCTGGCTCACCTGCGTTCTGCTGTCCTCTACGTCATGGATGTGTCAGAGCAGTGCGGACACACGCTCTCACAACAACTAGAGCTGTTCAACAATATACGGCCATTGTTTGCCAACAAGGTACGCACACATTACAAAGATGTAAATGCAGTGAAACAATATGGTTTTGTTGGGCTGAATGATAGCAGGGATTGTTATTTGTGTGATGCAGCCTCTGATCGTGATGGCCAATAAGTGTGATGTGAGGAAGATCAGTGAACTGTCGGAGGAGAATCAGGTAAATGACATTCTGAATCCTCTTATACAGTGCAGGAATTCCTGGAGCTGAAAAAAACTTAAAGGGATTAATGAATTCAATTATTGACTCGCCCTCATCTCATTCCAAACCTGTATGCTGCTTTTCATTCTCTATGAAATGATAAGAATCTTCACACTTGTCTCTTTTATACAATGACAATTCATAGAGAACACACAAACTCCAAAAATGTTGAAAAAGTAGGTCAGTTTGGGGTCAGTAAGATTAGTTTATTATTATTATTACAAGGACACTTTAAATAGTTAAATAGTGACAGTAAAGACATTTACAATGTTATAAAAGCTTTTTTTATTATTACTTATTTTTTTATCTTTGAAATAAATGCTGTTTTTTTTTGCTCTTCTCTTTCTTTTTTATTAAAATAAAAATACATTTCCTGAGGAAAAAGTATTGGGTTTTTACAAAAATATTAAGAAGCACAATTGTTTTCAACATTAATAAGAAATGTTTCTTAAGAACCAGAACAGAAGAATCATGTGACACTGGAGTAATGATGCTCAAAATGAAGCATTTCCATCAGTGGAATAAATTAAATTTTATATTATATATTAAATTATATTTAAATGTATTAAAATAAAGTTATTTTACATTGTAATAATAGTTTTACAGGTTTTTTTTAAACGAATAAATGCAGCCTTTTTGTTCTTTTATGAACTTTTGATGTGAAGATTTCCCTTTTGTGTTCCACAGACAAAATAACAGCATACAGATTTAAATACCGTTTCTGTTTTAATTTAACAAGTTTTATAATAATCAGGGTTTTTTTTCCCACTGTGTCACTATTTCAGACTTTATCTAAGATCTATGCTAGATTTAATCTCAAACCGATTAGAGTTTGATAGACGTTATAAGAGAATGTTACCTGCAACTTTCTGCAGTGACACTAAACTGAGCTCTGTGTGTGTGTGTAGAAAGTGTTTGCGGATCTCACTGCTGAGGGGGTCACAGTGATTGAGACGAGCGCTCTGACAGATGAGGGAGTGATGCAGGTGAAGACTGAGGTAAGACCAACCAATCAGCTTCACTCTCTCACATATGCTTACTGAAATCAGCCAATTAGCTTCATGTACCAGTTTTTAAAGAAATAGACTATTGTAGGCTGATGAAGATTGGTGGTTTAGATTTGTTTGTTTTTTTACAGGCATGTGATCGGCTGTTGACTCACCGTGTGGACACAAAAATGAAAAGCAAGAAGGTCCATGATGTTTTGAACAGACTCCACCTGGCAGTGCCAGCCAAGAGAGATCAAAAGGTACACGCTCTTCGCACTTCTTAAACCATTGTCCGCTTGGTTGTAAGCTTATTTCTTCCTAAATGCTTCTAGCAAACATAGTGTGTTTGTAAAAGTTTTTGATTTGGTTTGTGCAGGAAAGGCCTCCGTTTATTCCCGAAGGTGCTCTGATACGTAGGAAGGCAATGGAGACGGATACTCCCAAACGCAAACTGGAGAGAGACCTGGAGGTTGAGCTGGGAGAGGATTACACAATTGATCTACAGAGTAAGATATAAACACACACACACGTACATAAAATGTACGGTCCATACGGTTTGTCCTTAGACAATTGAAAAATTAAAAAATGTTGTCTTGTGTGTTCAGAATACTGGGATTTGATGAATCCAGAAGAAAAGGAGGATAAGATTCCTGAGATTTGGGAGGGTCACAATATTGCTGACTACGTCGACCCGGAGATCATGAAGGTATTGAAACAAATGCTATAGCTTTAATCTGTAACCCATGATATCTCATTTCCTGACTGTAACCACTGATAATTCAGTCCCTCCTCAGTGTTTTTTATTTTTTATGACAACATTTATTTGGTTACATTCTTTTCTCAGATGACATGTTCTGAATTTCTGTCCTTTCTCTTATTCTCAGAGGCTGGAGGAATTGGAGCAGGAAGAGGAGCTGCGTGAGAAGGCCGGAGAGTACGACTCTGAAGAGGAGAGCGAGGATGAAGAGATGAAGGAGATCCGACAGCTGGCCAGTCAGATTCGCGAGAAGCGGAAGCTAAAGATTCTCGCGTCCAAAGAAAAAGACAAACAGGGACCCAGAATACCCCGCACGGCCAAGAAGGTCTGTCCAGCAGGCTTATTTTTGAATATGTTTAAATTATAGCAAGTAGTTTAATATTGGATATTACTTTCATATTTTAGGTAAAATATGTAATTATTCAGATTAAGCACTTTAAGTTTTTTTTATGGAATATTTGTTGTTCAACAACCTATTGGATCAAGAAAATTTGTTTGCAATTGATTTGTTAGCTGGTTAAAGATGGGTTAATTTGAATGGTCTATGTGGGAACGCAGGTGGAGAGAGCGACTCTGGAGAAGGAGATGGGTGATCTGGGTTTGGACATGACTGATAAAGATGATGTAAGAACCTGTGTACTTGAAGCTTTTCCATGCTCTGTATCTCTGTTGGGAACACTCTTGATTTTGTATACCATTTGGTCATGGTGATCTGTTTCTGTGTACACGTAACATGTTTGTGTTCACCTTTTGTCCCTCTAGAGCCACTATGCTCAAAGATCTCGCTCTCTGGTTCGAAAGAGGAAGAGGGAAGTCTCCGCACCACCGACGTCACGTACTCGCAGTCAGAGCGCCTCAAGACCACCAAGGGACCAATCAGGAGTCAGAGATGCCAAGGTCAGATTCAGAAACCGCCTGTATTCATTTACAAGACAAGTTTGAAATGAAGTTGTGTATGACAGTTGTTTAGTCATATAGTAGGTTATAGAAAAAGATCTTGCCGATGTTGCTCAAAGGACAAACATGTTCATTGGACTGACTGACTCTCATTTCTTCCAGATGTTGAAGAAGGTGAAGACCATGATGAAGAGCTCACAGAAGGACATGAACAGGCAGGGAAGGAAGGGTGAATCTGATCGACATGTATTTGATCTCAAACCTAAACATCTCCTTTCTGGGAAGAGGAAATCTGGTACCACCAGCCGCAGATAAATGCAGCCTTATTCACGTACATCTTACTTGTGTACTCGTACCTGTCCTTATGCCAGGATTAATACATTTGTTATATTCTGTACTTTTTACCAGTTCTTTCTGATACAGGTGAGAATACACCTGTAAACACAAATGAATAATTACTTATTGAAATGTATGTACTCACATCATTCTAAGTGTCTGATATCATGCAGAATGATAATGAAATCTACAGGATCATGATTTAGAACTCTTCATCCTTTACAAAACAATTTATCTGAAGCCAATGTTTGCAGTTGGAATCAAATAAACCAACCAAAGTATTGAACCTTAAATTCATGTGTGAAATTTATTTACCGAAATTTAAATCATGGTAGTCTCTTGGTAGCTTGCCTTTAAGTGCGGGATGGAATGTCCAGAATATGTCTGTGTATGCTGTCTCTATCTATCTATCTATCTATACAAATATATATTAAAAAAATGTGTTTGTTTTTTTGCCTGCTCCAGTGTAAACAAATAGGCAATTTGCAGCATCCACAATGTTCTGTCTGTCCTTATTTAATTGTTGTAAACTATTTATGAAGAAAACTGTTTTCAGCAGGTACAATTGTTTAAATATTAATATTTTAATAAGACTGTTAAAATAAATAATAATATTAAAAACATTATTTATTAGCAGTTTACAGTTTCTGATTAAGTTTGAACAATACAAAAATAGTCTACATGTGACTTTTATTTTGACAACATCTGAGCGAAGCCCCCGGAAACGACATCAGCCTCCACTAGCAACAGTCTCGGAGCGTTTACACCGTTTCAGGCAGAAAATAAAAACAACACAGGACAGTCTCACCTTACGGACAACGAAAGCAGCTGTCACCGTAACCTAAAGTTGTATTGCAAAACACACTTGTCCGCGGGACAAGCGGCCCAAACGCAGAGGAGCGCGAAGGATGGCGAATTACCGGGCGTTTCACACCCAGCTCGCGACCATCATGGAGACCCTGACTCGTGCGGCGGTGGCAGAAATCTGCGAGCTGGTGGACGACGGTTACGCCGTTTTACACATCGAGATCTCACGCCATCAGAAGGAGAACGAGGAGCTCCGACGGAAACTGCAACTCATAGAGTCTATCGTTGCGGCGCGGGGGTTCAGCGACGAGACAACCGTAGCGCGAGACGGTCGGTGTGACAGTAGTGCACGCGAGTCGCTAGTGAGCAGAAAAACGTCCGGAGGCGGAGAGTCCACCAGCCGGGGTGCAGTGTCAGAGGTTAGATTACCATTTATTTTGTGTGTGTGTTTTTGTGATTAAAGTGGAAGCAATATCTGTGTGTATAAGCGATTATTATTTGTTATTGATCGGATTACAGGCGCGTGAGTTTCGTGATGGAGCAGATCTGATCCAAATGCAAATCAAAGAGGAAGGTCTCGAGCAGCCGCCGCTGGGAGGTGAGTACTTATATGCATGATCTAACTTTAAAAATGAATATGCATGTGTTGAAAAAAAATACTTCACCAGATTTTGACAAAGCTCAGAACTTAAAATCTAAACAAAATCCACGGTTCACACAAGGATTTGAGGCAATTCAATCATTTCAACGTACATCATTTTAAGATTATTTTACTTTTAAAGTATGCACATTGCCTTGTTAAATAGACATTTTTACATTATATTTTTTTCTGTATTTCACACTTTTTGATTTTAAAAACATTTTTGAACATTATTAAAAAAACAATGTACTGCATACTAGGAATGAGCCTGAATGTCCATGTCTACCCCTTCAAAATGAGTGTGATGAATTCATATTGTCAACTTCAAGTCACATTTATTTATATCTATCGCACTTCTTATAATACAGATTGTTTCAAAGCAGCTTCATGGTAATAAAGTGGAGAATAACGGCATTAATGTCGCAAAGTTCATCAATTATGAAACAATTTTCAATTTCAGCTATACAGAAGACAATAATGCCATTGTTCAGTTATATTCAGGTCATTGTTGATTCAATTCAGTTCAGTAAGTGTCAGTTTTGCAGTTCATTAATTATGAAACAATTTCAATTTCAGCTATAAAGCAGCTCTGCAAAAGATAATGCTTTCATTATTAAGCTTTGTTCAGGTTTTTGTTTTCGATCTGATCCCGTCAGTACAGTTAGATCGATGATATTTTTGATAATATGAATTGTCTTTTATGCCCCAACTGAGCAGGTCAAAGGTGTGTCAAAGCAGCTTCATGGTAATAAACAGGAAAATAACAGTATTAATGTTGCAAAGTTCATATTTTATGAAACAACCTTTATTTCAGCTATAAAGTAGATCTACAGAAGACTATAGTGTCTTTATTTAGGTCAGTTCACTTCAACAACAGTGTCATTGTTGCCAAGTTCATAAATTATGAAACAACTTGAATTTCAGCTATAAAGCAGCTCTTCAAAACAATAGCATCATTATTCAGTTCAATGTAGGGCTGGGCGATATGGCTGAAAACTGTATCACGATATAAGTGTTTCATATCGGTCGATATCGATAATTATTGAATTTTTTTATAACATATTTAAAATAAGGACCAGTCCAGGAGACAAATATATTACATTTAAAGATTTTTTATTTTAAATTTAACCTACCTCTGATTATAATCCCATCAGTTAAAAAGGCAGAAATGTCAACACGACCATGGAAAACTCAAAAGTCTAAAATCACAATGAACACTTAACAATTATCTCTTAACATTAAGGTGCAAAATTAAAGAATACGTAAGAAATGCTTTATAAAGGGGTGGGCGATATGGCAAAAATATAATATTACGATTTCTTTCTATAAATTATATAAATCTATTTCTTTCTATTTTCTATAAATTATACATTGATACTTATTAAAGCTATTAATAAAGTTATTAGTCAAGAGCAGTGAGTGATTTTCTCTTTACATTTTGTTGTTTTATTAACATTAAAGGGATAGTTCTCCTAAAAATTCTAATTTTCATAATTTACTCTCTCACGTTGTTTTAAACTCGAATAAGTTTCTTTCTTCTGTTGAAAATAAAAGTTATTTGGAAGAATGTGGGTAACCAAACAGTTGATGTACCCCAGTGACTTCCATAGTATATTTTTCCTCCTATGGAAGTCAATGGGGACCAGCTACTGTTTGGATCAGGGACGGATTATGGCGATGATGTGCCCTGGGCACGGATGTCTCAAAGGCCCCCTTCACCAATTTTTTGGACAACAGTGTTGCACCTGTATGCACAGGCGCCGCAATAGGGCAGGCAAGCCAGGCATTTTAAGGGGGCCCCCGAGGGCTGATCATTTAAACAATCAGAAATGTTAATATAAAGACGCAGAAACATCTCTGCATCCCCCTTAGTGGGGCACCTCTCTCGTTACGCTCGTTATGCTTTTACCTTTTTCAAACTGGTGCAGCACTTACTCGCGGTTGCTAGAAAATGCATGATTTGATTTGTTAAACATAAAAAGGACTTATCCGTCTGGCATGGCAGCTCGCTCTAACTTTAACCTAGATAAATGCATATCCAAAGTGTTTGTGCGGAGTGTGCAGCGCGCACTGCATGGCAGGCGTCGGCGCGAACACTTGCAGTTTCCTATCAACAGTGGAAACAACTTGAAATACTCAATCTTTCCTGGTCATATACAGAAAAGAATAATGCATCAGTCGCAAGTAGCTACTTTTATTTTCGTAAACTCATAATAACAAGAAAACGTTGTGCTTTTGTAAAATAAAATAAAACAAACAGGGCGCTCTTTCATGGTCTCCGTGGCGTGAACTGGAGCGCGTCTAAAAAATGAACTGAAACACAGTGTATAGCCTCACAGACATGATGAATATTTCTATATAAAGCTTGAAATGTCCACTTTTAAACGAAAAAATTTGAATCGAAAGCAAATACCGGCTGATATGATATGAAAGGTGCATTTCTCTCTAAAGGCGCATCCATTTTACAGCGGAGATATAGATATGTTTGCAGCCGACACTGATTTAAAAATATATTTTTTTATTATTAAACAATAAAAATGGCTATTTTTTAATAATAATAAAAAAAATTAGACATATTATCATTAGCCTGCTTTTGCCGGTGCTTTGCGGCAAGATTTATGCATGAAATTAATATTAACGTGAGATTAGTCGACTAGAAAAATCTTTAGTCAATGGCAATTCTAATCAATGCATTTAGGCTAGTTGACATTTATTTAATTAGTAATTCTAGTATCCAGGTCTTTACGTTAAATTAGTTGAGTTAACAATTAGTTAATGAACTAAAATAATAAAACAAAGATTAAATTAAGATGCTATAATAGCATTGCTTGTTCCACCACAAAAGACACTTTTTAAGGAGACAATCCGTTACACATTTAAAGATTTACTGTATCTTGATGATTGTTGTATTGTATTTTTATCTTCTGTTATAAAGATGAAGATTGACATTTCGTTAAAAAAATAAGCCCATAGGTTTTAAACTCATTTTTGTTTTGGTTTTTGAGTAACCGTCTTCTACGCGTGACTTTTATATTACGCAATGCTTTTCACTCGCCTCTAGATGTCCCTCTCAACAGCGCGGCAATACATGAAAATTATTTATTTGATTTATTTACAAGTTAATACTTTGCAACTGCAAAAAAAAAAAAAATCACATTATTCCTCAATATTTAACACAATTTTACTGAAAATAAAATAAAAATAAAAATAATTATTTGAAAAGAATAGACACAGTAAATTTGACAGGGCCCCCTGCTGGCCCAGTGCCCTGGGCAAGTGCCCAGTAGGCCCGTGCGTTAATCCGTGCCTGGTTTGGATACCCACATTCTTCAAAATATTAATATTAGAAAATATTAGAAGGCAATTAATACAGGTTTGGAACAACATTAGAGTGCGTAAATAATGAGATAATTTTTATTTTTGGGTGAACTATCCCTTTAAGGACAAGCGGCAGCGTGTTTACTATTACTACTGTCTCTTTAAGAGCTGCGCGCGACGCGTCTATTATACACGCATTTGACAAGCAGATTTTCTCTCAATTTTCTCAAGTTTGCTTTCACTTTAGACATATCCGACTAGTTTATGTAAACCTTGTGTGTATAACAGTATTAGCAAAATAAGACTCGAAAGATAACTTAGTATTCAGGCGCTGGTAGACAGGCTTTTAGTGCATGTGAGCTTCACATGTATGCGCTGAGAAACTAGCTAGAACAGCGCATAAGCACGCGAATAACAGAAAAACTGACGACGGTCTTGCATAATCTGCAGACGACATTGGTCTGACTACGGTCAGACTTTAAGTCAGGCGAGCTGACTTTTTCTGTTTTATCTAGTTACTAGAGAGTGAGTGCCTTTGTTCATGCAATCAAACTTGCTTTGCTGGTTTCTTCCAACGAAAAAAATAAATAAATAATTATCGAACGTTTTATCGAACGCATTTTTTATTGATATTGATTACGTGTCTATCGCGATACATATCGTTATCGTTTTATCGCCCAGCCCTAGTTCAATGTTAATTCAATTTAGTTCAGTAATAGTTTGAGTGATGCAGTATACCAATTATGAAACGACTTCAATTTCCGCTATAAAGCAGCTCTACAGAAGACAATAGCATCATTATTCAGCTCAGTTAAGATTTTAGTGTTCTTATCCGATCGTGTCAGTCAGTACAGTTAGGTAATATTTTCTGAATAATAACTGTCTTTTAAGCCCCAACTGAGCAAGCCAAAGATGACTTTTATTACTTTAAAATTATTATTTTCACTTTTTAGTAATTCATACTTTTAAATGTATTTTTTTTTTCAAACTTTTACTTTGTAAAAAAAAAAAAAAAAAAAATGGTAAAAGCCCCATGAACAGTTTTTTACTTTATCAATTTTACTCAAAATGATCTAATATATCAGTGCATGTATGATGGGGACATGAAAATGTACCCTGAAAGTCCATGCAAACCCTTTTAGAAAATGAGTGTGGTGTGTTCACACTGTTTGTTTCTTAACAGATGAGGATGACGATGAGGACGAAGGTGAAAGTGTCTCTGCGGTAGCTCACGACTCTCCTAAACTAGATGTTGCTGAGCTCTCGGGACAGGACTCTCACACACACTCACACTCCCCTGACCATGACACACACTCCCATACGCTCACATTTGCAGACACACACTCCGGCGCCGATGAGTCCCAGCACTCCAGCGTCGACTTGTCTGTTTCGGATAACGCTTCCTTCTCCCTTGCTCACACAATGTCGGACACTCGCGCTTCCCATCTCCATCGGGTCTTTCAGGAAGACTTGTGTGCGAAGACTGATCTGGACCCGGTATCCGATTGGGCCGCGCACTCTGTCCGTAGCACACTCACACACTTGCAGACCTCACCACAGAGGATTGGTGGGTCAGACTCTTTTGTATCCCATAATTCTCCCTTGTTTGCCGCACAGCGGCTCGTTGCTCTGGGTAACGTCTCAGGGCTGGGTCTCTATGGGCGGTTGGGCGCTCTACGGGGGGGTGGAGCCGGCAAGCGACACTTCATCTGCTCAATCTGCGGGAAGAGTTTCACAACATCGCAGAGTTTGGACACACACATGCGCATTCACACTGGAGAACGGCCGTATCGCTGTGAGCAGTGCGGGAAGCGTTTCACGCAGTCGGGACACCTCACGGCTCACCAGACTGTCCACACCGGAGAGAGACCGTACGAGTGCACCCGCTGTGGAAAACGATTCGCAGGCAAACAGTACCTGCGCATACACACCAAGAAACACCACCCTGACTTACACGCACTCTCTCATATACAGACTAACACACAGCAGGACATGTTGCCCTGAAAGATACACACACTCACAACAGAGAATGCAGGACATAATTTTTGTTGTTGTTTGGAAGTGTCCTGCAACCACTCAGAAGAATTGATAAAGACATTCAGTATGCCAGTTCCAAGTGTAATTTTGCAGTGTTCAGGCCCTTATTATAACTTTTAACTGGTCAGTATTTTGCAAAAACTAAAGCAGTGAGATGCATTATACATTATATACACACTGCAGGGAAACTACATGGACCCAACAAGCGTACACTAGAAAGTTGGTGTTAGCACAGGTTTTTAATACCTTTAACATGAAATACGCAATTTCACCTGAATTGCAGATGTACCTAAAATGTACAGGATATGTTGTTTAAAGAGTTTGTTATGATCTAAATTAGATATAATTATAGATTAAACATATATATTTGCAGCTAGTCACAGCAGAAACACTAACTGGATTTGTCTGTGTTGTATTTAATAGAAATAAATGGTTATTTCAGGATTTTTTTCCAAATTCTTTTATTTGTAGCATCAATGTTGTTGATGTGTTTGAAAAGAAATACAGATTATTCTGTTATATGACAGTATACTATTGTGTTGTACCTATTAGGATCATGATTAAGTAGTATCATAACTATTAATACCGTTGGAATGAAGGATAAACTGAAATTCACAGCATTTCAACAACTTTGTCGCACGTATTTGAAGGCTGCTATTGGAATATTGAGGATAAAGGTCATATTATGCCACTATGCATTACTTGTTTACAGAGAGTACAAAAGTAGATATTTTATTGGTAACTAAACAGGTGAGGGGCCCTGTCGATTTCCATACTATAGAAGTCAGTGTTTGGTTACCAAAATTCTTCAAAATATCTTCTTTTGTGTTCAGCAGAATAGAGAAATTCATACAGGGTTGGAACAACTTCATAGTGAGTAAATTATGACAGAATTTTCATTTTTGGTGCAACTGAAAGTACTGGGTTAGTTACAAACTAGCTAGTAGTTACTAAGCCTTTAGTGTGGACTTTACGTTCCAATTAAAGTGAGAAATTAGGAATGGCTGGTGCAACCCTACCCAGGAACTTGAAGAACTTCACGCCGGCCACAGTGCTGTTCATGATGATGATGATGATGATGAGTGGGGGGGGAGTGCTGGGGTGTTCCTCCTAAAAGTCTACTACCATCTCCACTTGTTTGAGTATGTTCCACTCCAGGTTGCTGTGACTTCACCAGATAGTCAGCTGGATCTATCTTCTGTATGCAGATTCATCGCCGTCCTGAATGAGGCCAATAACTGTGGTGTCGTCTGCACACTTCAGGAGCTTAACAGAGGGGTCTGTAGAGGTACAGTAATTTGTGTTGTGGGGAGAGAGCACACATTCTTGTGGAGCACCAGTGCTGTTTGTGCAGGACGAAATGAAGTCCATGACCTGGATCCTTAAGTAATTTGCTTGTCAAGATGTTGTTGGATGTAGTGCGTCAGCCAAACCAAAGAGTGTCTAGAAGGTTCCAGTGATGTCCTGCAGGTGGGCTAGCACCAGTCTCAAATGATTTCATGACCACATATATGTAAGCAACAGGTTTGTAGTCATTCAGTCTTGTGTTTCTTTGGAATGGGATGATGGTGGAGCAATTGAAGCAGGAAGGCACTGGTGTGCAAATATTTACAAGAAAAGCTAAGCATAAACTACTACATGACCCATTCAACCTAATAAAGATGTATTACCAATATTCAATCATGAGAACAACGATGGTCATATGGTATGTCAATGAATAATTAGTTTTTCTCAGTCACTTTGGTGCTTTTCTCACATTACTATTTACATTTGCACAACAGTTAGTTCAACCTCCACAACATTTAGTCATCTGTGCACATCATAGTAGCAGTTTCTCATTCCTTCTAACAAATTGCAAATGCTTTTGGACATGCATCAATTGCTTTCATACAACTCTCTGCTGTTTTATAACATTATCATTTGCTTATGTCATGTCAGTCAAAATTAACTATACTTGTGAATGCTGAATAGTCATTCCATATAAAACTAATAGTCCTCATTTCATTGCTTGAGTCATTCCATACAAATTTTTTTAACTAGTTGTCAAAATCTGTCAAGCAAATTTTACACATTTTTTTCAATCTTTTTTTCCCCCTGAAAATGTCTCCTAAATTGAACAATTTCTCTCAGGTGAATCTCAGCTTTCACTGATGAGGAACGTCTGGATGTGCATGAATGATTACAGTACTATGAATGTTGTATGTTCAGTTCCAATATGCTTTGTTTACAGTTGTGCACCCAAAGGGAGTTTATGAAGTCACGCCTGAAATATCCTCTCCCCCTCTCCCTCTCACTTCTGTCATTAGAAGTAGAACCAACGTGACTTTTTACTGCGCCGAGTCGAACTACTCCCAAAAGTGCTATTCTGCCATACATTATAGTTGTCCTTTTTAACCGCTTAGAGAAGCCACGTTTTATTTTGTGTCACCATACTTGGTCATGTAACTACTCGTGTAACTGTATTTAAATAGGGAAAACGTGGAGGAGTTTGGTCGCTTCTAACTTCATCTCTGGTACCATTGAATGAACTGGGCTAAGCTAAGTGCTATCAAAGTGCACCGTGCGCCAGAGCGATTAAGTGCACGCACTGAGACGCGAGAGGTATGTATCAACTCGTCTCAGTTAAGGGAATAACATAGTACAATATGAAAAAACGGTGGAGTATCCCTTAAGAATAAGGCATGTATAAAATTAATTTCATGTAGGCTACTATACCATCAGTACATTACTACAGGCATTCCACCAGCACAGCTGAGCATGTGCAGAGAAATCCTGAACAAAAGCGGTTTGTAATCACACCGTGCTTAAAGGACAAGTTCGGTATTTTACACTTAAAGCCCTGTTTACAGATCGTATCTGATGAAATAGAACGGTTAAGATTAAAATTTGGACACATGCTCCTGTCCCGAGAATTTTAGGTTTATTTCGCTTTTGTGGACCTATTTTGCCAAACGCGTCACACCCGTGATTCTTCCGTTGAGAGCTTGAATAATAGACACTCCAGCCCAGTTGGTGGCGATAATGCACCTTTGCCAATTGCAAGCAAACCACGGGCATTTCATTGAATAGGCAAGGCAAGGCAAGTTTATTTATATAGCACATTTCATACACAATGGCAATTCAAAGTGCTTTACATAGAAGAAATTAAAATAATGAAAAGAAATAAGAATAATTAAAACAGTTTAGAAAAATAAAATAAAATACAGTACTTTAAAAAAATTAAAAAAAAGAATATTATTATAGATCTTTCCTTCAAAGGATTCCCTTAAGACTTAAATCTTTCAACCTTCTTTTAACCTTCAATCTTCTTACGACTTCCATCTATCAACTTTCCTTTAACTTTCTTTTTCGAAATAAACCTAAAATTCTCGGGACAGCAGCATGTGTCCAAATTTTAATCTTAACCGTTCTATTTCATCAGATACGATCTGTAAACAGGGCTTTAAGTGTAAAATACCGAACTTGTCCTTTAAGTGGAGATGCAACCAATCCTCAGTATTCAGAACTGTTTGACCTGAGAGTGAAAAAGCACTGAATGTGTGAAAGGTCTATAATCTATTATGCTGAATCACACAATTTCACTTGTGCATTAGAGCCAACCCAAATCCCAGGATAGAGAGGCTGAGTGAATGTGGTGTGGACTCTGTGAATGAGGGTCATTGTGTCAGAGACGCTGTAGAAGGACAGAGTTCCTGCACCGTGATCCACATACACTCCTATTCTAGAGGAGCTGGAGACTCCAGGGAGTTCAGTCTTTGTGTTATTATGCCAAAATGAGAAACCGGAGTCATTGGAATCGCAGTACAAACACCAGGACTGGTCATTAAATCCAAAGTCACACTCATCTCCCCCTCCCTTTCTGCTGATGCTCTTATATGACACGGATATTTCCACCTCACCACTCCACTCAACCTCCCAGTAACAGCGTCCACACACACTCTCTTTACTCAACACCTGACACAAATGAGTAAATCTGTCTGGATGATCAGGATACCGCTGGGCTTTGTTTATGTTAGTAACCACTCTGTTCAACTCCGAGAGCCTGAGGTATGTATGAGCTGAGTCTGAATCCAGAGTGAACCGCTGGTAATCTGAAAACCAAACACATTTCAATCAGTAAATCTTAGTGATAATCACTAACACAGCAAATAAACCTGTTGTTTCATGTTTTAATTAATGAAATGTGATTGATGATGTCATGAATAACACTGACACAAATACAATAAAAATTCACTCTTCAGGTTAACCTATATATCAAATTGATTTTCTTATATTTTAGAGACCTAGATTGTATGTTTAAAAAAAAAAGTTAAATCTTTAACCTTTAGCAAGTGTACCACATATAAAAAGTATTAGTTAGAATAGTTTTTATTTGTTTTAATAAAACAACCGTTTTGGCTTTCTCTCCATCCCCTCTTTCTGTGTGTGCGCGCTCATGTTTATATATATGAAAAAACTTACATTGTAGGAACTCATTCCTGCTGTCGTATTCAGGGGTGGGAATCACCTCGATGTATCTCACTGTGCAAACCAACAGACAATGTACATCTTCAATGTAAAAATATTTCATTTCCACCCTGTATTTTAACGCATTGTGTTTAAGGATTATATTGTTTTTATGATGTTCATTATATTGATGTTATTGACGAGAGTAAAGGCAAATGCACTGTGGAAAACATCAGACATCTTCAATGTAAAAACATACATTTTTATCCACCTGTATTTTAATGCAATGTGTTGTAGGATTACATTACATTCATTATATTGACATTACTGGGAGTAAATATGGGATTCAATACTTTACCTATTCTACATACGTTTTCTTTCTCTTCTTTAAAAGTATGCTGCAGTTTCTCTTCCAACTGAGAGACAAAAGTTCTTAAATCATCAAAAGAAAGATGAGAACTGACAGTGATGCTGGACGAGTCTGTAGATCCAGGAGGGACAGAGAGAGACTGGAAACTCTACACAGACACAAAGACACAATAGAAACAGCAGCTAAAGACACAGAAACATTAGAAAAACACAATCTCTTCCCTTCCTAAAGACACTGTCCTGTTTGTCAGATCTCTGTTACCTGGAGGAAATGGATGTGATCATCTGTGTGTGAAAGCTGCTCCAGCTCAGTGTCTCTCCTCCTCAGATCCTCAATCTCCTGCTCCAGTCGCTCCAGTCGTTCTTCAGCTCGACTCACTGCAGTCTTTTCCTGGTCTCTGATCAGCTGTGTCACCTCAGAGCGGCTTCTCTCAATGGAGCGGATCAGCTCAGTAAAGATCCTCTCACTGTCCTCCACTGCTGTCTGTGCAGAGCGCTGTTAGGACACACAGAGATGCATTAGAACCAGTCCATTCACTCAGCTCTTACTGGTCCCTCACACAGCCTGTTCCCCACAGTGGGCTTCAGTGGGACTGAAAGAGCTCCAGCATTGGCTCCTCACGGACTGACTGGAGGAAAGTCCTAACTGAGTCTGAAACAGCTCTTCCAGCAGTTCTTCTGCTCTAAACTCACCTTGTGAGACTCTACAGCCTCTCTCAGCTCCTCAAGCTCCTTCAGTTTCTCCTCGATTCTCTGCTGGAAATGTATCTTGGTCTCTTCCAAGTGATTCTGTAGAGGAAAAAAATACAGTAACACTGTCTGACTGTCTGTTGTGGACATATGGGATTTCTTAATTCTAAATTTGAAATCAAGTTCCTATTTATCCATTCATCTACACTGATATCTACACTGCAAAGGTAGATATATTGCAATGGCACATTTTGGGGGATGGGAGGCATATCATTAAGGAGGAAATAAGTTTGTTCTTTTCTCTTGCTTCATACCTGTTTCTCAGTCCTCTCTTCAACAGGCGATACGGTATCATGGGTTTTGTGTTCATTCGCCATACACAGCATGCACACACAGATCTGGTCAGTACGACAGAACATTTCCAGCAGTCTGTCATGTAGAGGGCAGATCATCTCCTGCAGTCTTTCAATGGCATCAGTCATTTTATGTCGCTTTCTTGAGTGAAATTCCTCGTGACGTTCAAAATGGGTCTGACAGTAAGATTCCAGACACACCAGACAGGACTTGATGGCTTTGTTTTTGTCCCCAGTACAGACGTCACACTCCACATCTCCAGATTCAGTGTAACACTGAGCAGGACGAGCTTGTAGTTTTGTCTTCTTGAGTTTCTCCACCACTTCAGCCAGCATGGTGTTTTTACCTAAAACAGGTCTTGTAGTGAAGCTCTGTCTGCACTGAGGGCAACTGTAGACTCCCTTCTGATCATCCTGATCCCAGCAGCCTGTGATACAGATCATACAGTAACTGTGTCCACAGGGAATGGTCACTGGATTCTTCAGTAGATCCAGACAGATTGAACAACTGAACTGATCCTGAGCCAAAGAAACACTGGATTCTGCCATTTTATTGCATGCGCTCACAGACAGAGACAAGCCAACAACAGCTATACGACGAATAAATTACGTTCCCCTCTGCTGGTTTTCTGTAATAGTTTCCTGGTTCCGCGTTTGTCAACTAAAAAACTATGATGTTGCGCATGCGTCGACGAGTCCGACATAGCCTATTGGTCCGGGCAAGAGTCTAAAACAAATAGCCTACAATTCAACGTGGAGCTTCGGTCTTTTTCTGGACGAAAAGCACAATAACGTTTACATTTCTCAACAGATTTATGATCTGCATCTCAAATTAGGCTACTCACAATTTCGCTAGTGAACTTGAAACGTACTTCATTGTCATAAGGAATTGTGAAAACTCACGCTTGTCAAGCATAACGTAATTTATTTGACCAATAGGCTATGTCGGACTCGTCGACGCATGCGCAACATCATAGTTTTTTAGTTGACAAACGCGGAACCAGAAAACTATTACAGAAAACCAGCACAGGGGAACTTTGGTTAAAAGTTCTTGGTTAATAATTGTGGAGACGTCCCTAAGTTTTTCATTGAGGATTTTTATTTTTTTATTTTTTTAGCTTTTTCTGTTCTTGAATCACGCCATGCCACATTTTCATATGAATGTAAATATAATTTGCAGATCAAAACTTTAATCTAGACTGAGCATTTATCTTAAGGCCCTTTTCATTTTTACAATTTATTTCTGTGTTGATGCCCCCAAACATATGCTTACAGTTTAAAATACACGTTTATTCTATTATTCAAAACAACAAAACTTTAGGTAGCCTATAAAATATCTTATCGTAAAAAACATAAAATTGTCTCTTCATTTTAAATGGACTGCATTATGTTTACTTCTGTCTGTCTACTTAAAAATGTGTTTAATTAAAAAAAAAATTGTTTAATGATCTATAAGCATATTTTACATATTTCTATGTAGACTAATTATATAAAACTACACTATCAGTACACCTAGTAGTTATAGATTGGGCTTAAAATATTATCCTGTGGTGACCTCTAGTGGACAACATGAATATCACAGGTTGGACCCCTAATTATAAAATAATCCTTAAATGGATCCAGTAAAACATTTACCCCCGGTTTCACAGACAAGGTTTAAGCTATAGTCCCAGACTAAAATGCATGTTTGAGCTGTTTTACTGAAAGCAACTTGCACTGATATCTCTCTAAATATGTCAGTGTCATTGCTTTGTCTCAAGATTCACAACACTGTGTTTAGAGCACTACTAAGCTACTAAAATGCCCTAATTGAACTAAGGTCTAATCCTAGCTTATTCTAAGCCCTGTCTGTGAAACCGGGCCTTACAGTTACGAATAGCCTCCCCCTTTCCAGCTCTGGCTCGACTAACTTACAAATACACTTCATCTGGAACATAGGCCTATGGCTCTTTCTAAAGAATAAGGGGAGCCAGTATTCTAAAGCCTTTATAAAGCATTCAGAGGCAGAGGAGACTTGGAGGAAAGGGAGGCAGACCTTAGATCCATTCCATCATTGGCTGTTCTTCTAGCGTTCTTCCCATGCGAGGCGTATCAGACAGACATTAGTATATATACTTACAGTAACTGCACAAGAAACTGTAACTTTTATATTTGTTGGATTATATAGGCCTACTGTATAAGAAAAACTAAGAGGATCTTATGATTTGATCTCTGCTAAGTTTGTTTGACTTGTAGTATACTATATTTCTCCAATAAAACACATTAACTGACAAGTTATGTGTTTTAACACATAACTTGTACACAAAACAAACTAGCAAAACAAACTAACACAAAACACACTAACTGACAAGATGTTAAATTAGAATTGAATTATGTTATGTTAAATGCCATGTTAAATTAGAATTAAATAAAATTTGAAAGGATAAGTCTGGATCTGTGACCTATTAAAAATAACAAAATTAGTGTTTTTCATGCACAAATAGCAGCATAAACAACATGAGGATTCATCATCACGCAGTGTAGCACTTCTGTGAACGGAGAAAAAGGTGCTTGGGTGTTGACTTTGTAGATTAAACTAATCATGCACATAAATGGAAATACATGAAACCATTTCTATAATATTGTGGGAGCTGTGTATGAGGCTAGTAGACCATATTTTGTACACACTGATAAGAAATGTAATAGTAAGCCAGGGTGGAAAAAGTATGTGTCTGGATGCCATACTGAAGCTAAGAAAGCATTTATAAGGCATGGAATTAGCAGGTATAGGCCCAGACAGGGGACTCTTCTGGAACAATATTTTTTTTACTAATGCTAGGTATAAATATGCAGTTCGATATGTCTGTAAACATGAACACATGATGAGAGCAGACTCAATGGCAGAAAATCTGTTACATAATAATAAACGGTTTCTGGAAAGATGTAAGAGCATCAAGGAATGATGTGATATGGTTTGATAAAACATGGGCTGTTGCCAGAGTCTATATGTTGTCGGTAGCATTACCTGTTAAGGATAAGGCTGGCAAGCTGGGAAGTCTGGATAACTATAGACCAATTGCGTTGGCAAGTGTGTTATCAAAAGTTCTGGAAAGAATTCTATTAGATCGATTATTAGGTGTATATCTAGTTACCACAGATAATCAGTTTGGCTTTAAGGCACAGCACTGACTTGTGTATATATGCATTGAAAGAAATAGTTGTATAAAAGACAAAATTCCTCAGTTATAATTGGCTTTATTGACGCCTGGCTTTTGATAGAGTTAATCATCAAAAGTTATCAAAAGGGGTGTGCCTAATAGAATAATTACAGTTTTTCTCACTCGCTTTGGTGCTTTTCTCACATTACTATTTACATTTGCACAACAGTTAGTTCAACCTCCACAACATTTAGTCATTTGTGCACATCATAGTAGCAGTTTCTCATTCCTTCCAACTCTCTGCTGTTTTATATCATTATCATTTGCTTATGTCATGTCAGTCAAAATTAACTAGACTTGTGAATGCTGAATAGTCATTCCATATAAAACTAATAGTCCTCATTTCATTGCTTGAGTCATTACATACAAAAATGTTGAACTAGTTGTCAAAATCTGTCAAGCAAATTTTACTGTGTAAAAAAAGCTGCATTGCAAGAGATGATATTTGCTGTGATATAGATTAAATTATGTGGCCAGACAGAGAGGAACGTCTGGATGTGCATGAATGATTACAGTACTATGAATGTTGTATGTTCAGTTTCAATATGTACTGCAATATTGTTTCCAGTTGTGCACAGCTCTACCCAAAGGGAGTTTATGTTTGTTGTAAATAAGGGTGTATTTTTTCTTTTGCACAATGCTGTGAACAAATTAGAATTGCAAAGAGCATATGCAGTAAAAATGTGAAACATACATATTCCGTGTCTTGTACTCAGTTACCTCACTAAATACAGTAATGTGTAACTTTACTGTATTTTTCAAATGGCTGTGCAAATAGTATATAGTGCTGTCTTGAGCATTTCCAGGTAGTGTCACCAAGATCTGACTTTTTTGCATTGGAAAACATTTACAGAGTAAACTGTCATAATGAAAACATGACAAAGCCATTTGACTATCTTGTTCATAAACAATGGTGTCAGGACTTTTCATCTTGATGACACTGACACTTTCATTGACATGAATACTTGCTTTTGAGGAATGAGTTATCCATTTTGAGCAAGTGACACGCTTTTGCAGGTTATCAACTAGGTTTTGCAGTTTGTACTAATTGTTTTGAAACTGCATTAACTGTTGTGCAAATGTAAATAGTGATGTGAGAAATGCAGCAAAGCGACTGAGAAAAACTGTAATATGGCTTACATATTGTTACTGTCAATGAATATTCTTCTAAATTAATTCTCCCACTTTTCATTATTTATTTACACAATAGTTTGTTACAATTCTTAAAATGACAATGAAGAATTTAGTGTTTAGAAAATAGAACCTATTAAACTTTTACTGTTACTACGTTACCTTGGTGACAAGTTGGCATCTATGAATACTCTAGGTACACACTGGAACGAGCGTGCCATGGATGATTACAGATAAAAATAACAGGAAAACCTTTGCAGACTAGCAACAAATAATATTTATTGACATAATATTATACAAATAATATATTGATATTTTTAACTAGTTAGCTAGCATAATGTCGCTAAAGAATAAGGCATGTATAAAATTAATTTCATGTAGGCTACTATACCATCAGTACATTACTACAGGCATTCCACCAGCACAGCTGAGCATGTGCAGAGAAATCCTGAACAAAAGCGGTTTGTAATCACACCGTGCTTAATTAAGTGGAGATGCAACCAATCCTCACAGTATTCAGAACTGTTTGACCTGATAGTGAAAAAGCACTGAATGTGTGAAAGGTCTATAATCTATTATGCTGAATCACACAATTTCACTTGTGTATTAGAGCCAACCCAAATCCCAGGATAGAGAGGCTGAGTGAATGTGGTGTGGACTCTGTGAATGAGGGTCATTGTGTCAGAGACGCTGTAGAAGGACAGAGTTCCTGCACTGTGATCCACATACACTCCTATTCTAGAGGAGCTGGAGAGTAGAGTGAGTTCAGTCTCTGTGCCATCGTGCCAGAATGAGCAACTGGAGTCATTGGAATAGCAGCACAAACACCAGGACTGGTCATTACATCTAAAGTCACACTCATCTCCCTCTCCCTCCCTGCTGATGCTCTTATATGACACTGATATTTCCACCTCACCACTCCACTCAACCTCCCAGTAACAGCGTCCACACACACTCTCTTTACTCAACACCTGACACAAATGAGTAAATCTGTCTGGATGATCAGGATACTGCTGGAGTTTGTTTATGTTAGTAACCACTCTGTTCAACTCAGAGAGCCTGAGGTATGTATTGGCTGAATCTGAATCCAGAGTGAACCGCTGGTAATCTGAAAACCAAACACATTTCAATAAGTAAATCTTAGTGATAATCACTAACACAGCAAATAAACCTGTTGTTTCATGTTTTAATCAATGAAATGTGATTGATGATGTGCAACAATGCAATCATGAATAACACTGACACAAATACAATAAAAATTCCCTCTTCAGGAGTGTTATTGGGTTAACCTATATATCAAATTGTTTTTTGTATATTTTAGAGACCAAGATTGTATGTAAAAAATGTAAACAAAAAAATGTAATCTTTAACCTTTAGCAAGTGTACCACATATAAAAGTATTAGTTAGATTAGTTTTTATTTGTTTTAATAAAACAACCGTTTTGGCTTTCTCTCCATCCCCTCTTTCTGTGTGTGCGCGCTCATGTTTATATATATGAAAAAACTTACATTGTAGGAACTCATTCCTGCTGTCGTATTCAGGGGTGGGAATCACCTCGATGTATCTCACTGTGCAAACCAACAGACAATGTACATCTTCAATGTAAAAATATTTCATTTCCACCCTGTATTTTAACGCATTGTGTTTAAGGATTATATTGTTTTTATGATATTCATTATATTGATGTTATATTGATGAGAGTAAAGGCAAATGCACTGTGGAAACCATCAGACATCTTCAATGTAAAAACATACATTTTTATCCACCTGTATTTTAATGCAGTGTTTTGTAGGATTACATTACATTCATTATATTGACATTACTGGGAGTAAATGCATGAATACTTTACCTATTCTACATAAGTTTTCTTTCTCTTCTTTAAAAGTATGCTGCAGTTTCTCTTGCAACTGTGAGACAAAAGTTCTTAAATCATCAAAAGAAAGACGAGAACTAACAGTGACGCTGGACGAGTCTGTAGATCCAGGAGGGACAGAGAGAGACTGGAAACTCTACACAGACACAAAGACAAACAGAAGGAAAATCAGATTCCTGCTTCTTAAAACACAACATTCTGTTTGTCAGATCTCTGTTACCTGGAGGAAATGGATGTGATCATCTGTGTGTGAAAGCTGCTCCAGCTCAGTGTCTCTCCTCCTCAGATCCTCAATCTCCTGCTCCAGTCGCTCCAGTTGTTCTTCTGCTCGACTCACTGCAGTCTTCTCCTGGTCTCTGATCAGCTGTGTCACCTCAGAGCGGCTTCTCTCGATGGAGCGGATCAGCTCAGTAAAGATCCTCTCACTGTCCTCCACTGCTGCCTGTGCAGAGCGCTGTTAGGACACACAGAGACGCATTAGAACCAGTCCATTCACTCAGCTCTTACTGGTCCCTCACACAGCCTGTTCCCCACAGTGGGCTTCAGTGGGACTGAAAGAGCTCCAGCACTGGCTCCTTACGGACTGACTGGAGGAGAGTCCTAACTGAGTCTGAAACAGCTCTTCCAGCAGTTCTTCTGCTCTAAACTCACCTTGTGAGACTCTACAGCCTCTCTCAGCTCCTCAAGCTCCTTCTGTCTCTCCTGGACTCTCTGCTGGAAATTTATCTTGGTCTCTTCCAAGTGATTCTGTAGAGGACAAAAATACAGTAACACTGTCTGACTGTCTGTTGTGGACATATGGGATTTTTTATTCTAAATTTGAAATCTAGTTCCTATTTATCCATTCATCTACACTGATATCTACACTGCAATGGTAGATATATTGCAATGGCACTTTTTTGGGGATGTGGAGGCATATCATTAAGGAGGAAATACATTTATTCTTTGCTCTTGCTTCATACCTGTTTCTCAGTCCTCTCTTCAACAGGTGATACAGTATCATGGGTTTTGTGTTCATTCGCCATACACAGCATGCACACACAGATCTGGTCAGTACGACAGAACATTTCCAGCAGTCTGTCATGTAGAGGGCAGATCATCTCCTGCAGTCTTTCAATGGCATCAGTCATTTTATGTCGCTTTCTTGAGTGAAATTCCACGTGACGTTCAAAATGAGTCTGACAGTAAGATTCCAGACACACCAGACAGGACTTGATGGCTTTGTTTTTGTCCCCAGTACAGACGTCACACTCCACATCTCCAGGTTCAGCGTAATAGTGATCAAGTTGATCGTTTTGTAGTTTTCTCTTCCTCAAATTCTCCACCACTTCAGCCAGCATGGTGTTTTTACCTAAAACAGGTCTTGTAGTGAAGCTCTGTCTGCACTGAGGGCAGCTGTAGACTCCCTTCTGATCATCCTGATCCCAGAAGCCTGTGATACAGATCATACAGTAACTGTGTCCACAGGGAATAGTCACTGGATCCTTCAGTAGATCCAGACAGATTGAACAACTGAACTGATCCTGAGCCAGAGAAACACTGGATTCTGCCATTTTATAGCATGCGCTCACAGACAGAGACAAGCCTACAACAGCAAAACGACAAATAAATTACGTTCCCCTGTGCTGGTTTTCTGTGATAGTTTCCTGGTTCCGTGTTTGAGGGCGTTTACACGTCAACTAAAAAACTAGTGATGTTACGCATGCGTCGTCGAGTCCGACACAGGTAAATAGCCTACAAATAGCCTAAAGCAGGGGCGACGTAAAGGGGGGGGTAAAGGGTACCGAGTACCCAGGGCCCGAGGCAGGGGGGGGGGGGGGGGGGGGGGGGGCCTTAGAAGTCAGTTTTCTATACATACATATATATGCACTAACATTTGTATAGCATTTATGTACAAATAAAAATGTTCATGTGCAAAACTAAACTTGTAGTTAGGTACTGGTTTGGTATAAAAAAAAGTCATTTTCATGCTGTGCTGGGCCCCACCACCCCTCTCGAATCAATGTAAATGGTACGACCCGCAGTTCAGGTGCTTCTGCTGCGGACCTGCGGTCGGTGAATCAGTTGATGAGACAGACAGGAGCTGGAGTGAGCCGTGATAGGAACTAGGAAGACAGGGGAAGAGTCATGTCTTTCCTTAATAAAGGAAAATCAGGGGCTCAAAAACGAAAAGAAAAGAAGATTAAAGAGAGAAAGGCAAATGAGGGCAAGCAGTTGCTCACTCAGTTTTTTGAAAAGAAAGGTGAGCTCCAAATGCATCATCGAGCATTGACATTGTTTTAACATAAATATCTACTCCAGGTAGAATAGCATACATTTATGTTCGTACTTTATTTGAATTATATATCAATACTTTATAGTATCACACCCTACATAGCGAGCAAACAATGTTTGGGTAAATAACGGAGTGAGAAGCAGACGGAGGCGGAGCTGGGAGCTCAACACACATGCCACTCCAGGCAGCTGCGCAGCTTGTCTCCTCTTCTGCTGCAGTTCTCCCCAGAGTCAGAAGTTTACATGAAAACACTGTATATTTCCCTCCATTGTCAAAATCTAACACACCGCGAAAACACAGATCGTTAGCGCCTATTTTACAGCAATGTTATGCAAATTAGCTCGCGCACGCTCTTACATTAAGTACAGGATTGTTCTCAGTTTAATGCACATCTTAATGATTGAAAATGATGAAACGTAATTCAAAGACTGAATGTCTAGTTTGGCGGTTAGTGTACCCTGTGATTCTATAGTCTGCATTTATTTTAAACAGACAAATAATCATCAATTATCTTGTACTTTTGACAATAAAACAAAAATATATTAATCAGAGTGTGGCTTATTTTGTTTACATTTTAAGTGTTTTTATGATAAAAATGCAATACCCCACCCATTGGTATCACTTGGTACGGGGGCCCAGCAAGATGGTTTGTACCCAGGGCCCAAAATTTGGTGCTACGCCCCAATTTTGGGCCCTGGGTACAAACCATCTTGCTGGGCCCCCGTACCAAGTGATACCAATGGGTGGGGTATTGCATTTTTATCATAAAAACACTTAAAATGTAAACAAAATAAGCCACACTCTGATTAATGTATTTTTGTTTTATTGTCAAAAGTACAAGTTAATTGATGATTATTTAAAATAAATGCAGACTATAGAATCACAGGGTATACTAACCGCCAAACTAGACATTCAGTCTTTGAATGACGTTTTTAAAATAAGTCATTTTCAATCATTAAGATGTGCATTAAACTGAGAACAGCCCCTGTTTTTTAGAATTTTTGGGCCCCTGATTTTCCTTTCTTAAGGAAAGACATAACTCTTCCCCTGTCTTCCTAGTTCCTATCACGGCTCACTCCAGCTCCTGTCTCATCAACTGATTCACCGCAGGTGACAGGTCCACAGCAGAAGCACCTGAACTGCGGGTCGTACCATTTACATTGATTCGAGAGGGGTGGTGGGGCCCTGCACAGCATGAAAATTACTTTTTTTTTTATACCAAACCAGTGCCTAACTACAAGTTTAGTTTTGCACAGGAACTTTTTTATTTGTATATAAATGCTATACAAATGTTAGTGCATGTATATGTATGTATAGAAAACTGACTTCTAAGGGCCCTCCCCCTGCCTCGGGCCCTGGGCAGAGAGTTGCGACACTCTTTGATGTCGTCGCTATGGCTGTCACGTGGTTCATGTAAGCCCCAATAGTTCCAAAACGTACGCTGGCTGTCATGTTCTTCTATGGGACAGACAGCAGCGATTGCATTATTGAACGGTAAATATAAAATAAAACACACACCCAAGTACTTTTTCAGCTGTTATTGCATTATTGCATTTTGTTAATGTCAGTTTTGCATTTGGAGATAAGTTTTAAGCTATATTTTTGGAGGGAAAAGCTTAGTGTTCATGTTCGCATGGGTAGTAGCACTGGCTTTAGCGGCTCTAACTTAACTTTTCCATATCATTCATCTGATGATGGACGTCTCATGATATTTATTTTAGCACAACTGGGCTGTATTAGGCTATTGATTCCCGTGATTTTGCTTATAATTTTTGATTCAGCCATTAGCCTACCTTCGTGATCACGCAAAGAGGTCTGCCGTGGCGGTCCGTTCAGAATTCGCTTAGAAGCTAATTCTGATGAAAGTGGCCACCCCCAGGACCATAACGTGAAACATGATCATGTTAAGACTAAGAATATTATTTTAAGATTAAGGCCATACACATTATCAAAACTATAACAGATTAAAAACGAATTTAAGCATGGCTGATACAAATGAAGGTTTTCAAATAAAATATTTTTTATTAAACAATGACAGACAACAAAAATGTGTGCTTGTGTGTGTGAACAAGAAAAACAAAAACCAGGGGCAGGTGATCCATGAAACAGACAGGACTGGTGATGGCCATAACAATCCTAAAGGTCCAGCATTGTTCTCACAAGCCGCTTCACTCAAGACAATAATAACATAATGAAAAGTTAGTATATCCCAAAAAATTAAATTAAATAAAAGTTGCTATAAAGGTGGTAGCGATTCATTACCGAACTCTTAGCTGACGAAGTCGCGCTAGCTAACTAACGTTACTTACTAACGTTAGCTAGCAGGCAGTGCTTGAAAATTGGTTGAAACAACCAACATAAAATATAAATAATTACGCTGTGCATGTACAAATGAAGACCAGTATAAGCATCGCAAAGGGCCTCTGATACAATATAGACAGTTGACAATTCAAAAGAGGTCGATATTTCGGCAACTTAACTCTGGAACAACTCGACGCGCAGCAATGTAAGTGAATGGTGTCCAACGCCCAAATGACAGTGTTTGGAACTATTCCGATCTTCATATCCCGGAAGTAGGCGGTTAAAAGCGCCGCCATTATTTACAACGGAGGTCTATGGGAGTGTCGCAACTCTCTCTCTCTCTATGGCTCTGGCCCTGGGTACTCGGTACCCTTTACCCCCCCAGTCCGACGCCCCCCTACGCCCCTGCCTACAAGTAAACGTGGAGCTTCGTTTTTTTCTGAACGAAAAGCACAATAACGTTTACATTTATCAACAGATTTATGATCTGCGTCTCAAATTAGGCTACTCACAATCTCGCTAGTTAGAACTTGAAAATGATTCATTGTCATTAGAAATTGTGAAAACTCACGCTTGTCAAGCATAGATTTGGTTAAAAGTTCTTGGTTAAGTTTTTCATTGTTGTTCTTGAATCACGCCATAGGATGCCACATAGTTTCATATGAATGTAAAGATAATTTGCAGATCAAAACTTTAATCTAGAGCATTTATCTTAAGGCCCTTTTCATTTTTACAATTTATTTCTGTGTTGTTGCCCCCTAACATTATGCTTACAGTTTAAAACACACGTTTATTTTATTATTCAAAACAACACGACTTTAGGTATAGAATATCTTATCGTAAAAAAACATAAAATTGTCTCTTCATTTTAAATGGACTGCATTATGTTTACTTCTGTCTGTCTACTTAAAAATGTGTTTAATTTAATTTAAAAGCATTTTACATATTTCTATGTAGACTAATTATATAAAACTACACTATCATCAGTACACCTAGTTATACAAATCAATTAGATCAATGCATTTATGTCCAAATAGAGAAAGATTGGGCTTAAAATATTATCCTGTGGTGACCTCTAGTGGACAACATGAATATCACATCTTGGACCCCTAATTATAAAATAATCCTTAAATGGATCCAGTAAAACATTTACCCCCGGTTTCACAGACAAGGTTTTAGCTAGTCCCAGACTAAAATGCATGTTTGAGCTGTTTAACTGAACGCAACTTGCACTGATATCTCTCTAAATATGTCAGTGTCATTGCTTTGTCTCAAGATTCACAACACTGTGTTTAGAGCACTACTAAGCTACTAAAATGCCCTAATTGAACTAAGGCCTAATCCTAGTTTATTCTAAGCCCTGTCTGTGAAACCGGGCCTTACAGTTATGAATAGCCTCCCCCTTTCCAGCTCTGGCTCGACTAACTTACAAATACACTTCATCTGGAACATAGGCCTATGGCTCTTTCTAAAGAATAAGGGGAGCCATTATTCTAAAGCCTTTATAAAGCATTCAGAGGCAGAGGAGACTTGGAGGAAAGGGAGGCAGACCTTAGATCCATTCCATCATTGGCTGTTCTTCTAGCGTTCTTCCCCATGCGAGGCGTATCAGACAGACATTAGTATATATACTTAACTGCACAAGAAACTGTAACTTTTATATTTGTTGGATTGTGTATACTGTATAAGAAAAACTAAGAGGATCTTATGATTTGATCTCTGCTAAGTTTGTTTGACTTGTAGTATACTATATTTCTCCAATAAAACACATTAACTGACAAGTTATGTGTTTTAACACATAACTTGTACACAAAACAAACTAGCAAAACAAACTAACACAAAACAAATTAACTGACAAGATGTTAAATTAGAATTGAATTATGTTATGTTAAATGCCATGTTAAATTGGAATTAAATTAAATTAGAAAGGATAAGTCTGGATCTGTGACCTATTAAAAATAACAAAATTAGTGTTTTTCATGCGCAAATAGCAGCATAAACAACATGAGGATTCATCATCACGCAGTGTAGCACTTCTGTGAACGGAGAAAAAGGTGCTTGGGTGTTGACTTTGATTAAAATAATCATGCACATAAATGGAAATACATGAAACCATTTCTATAATATTGTGGGAGCTGTGTGTGAGGCTAGTAGACCATATTTTGTACGCACTGATAAGAAATGTAATAGTAAGCCAGGGTGGAAAAAGTATGTGTCTGGATGCATACTGAAGCTAAGAAAGCATTTATAAGGCATGGAATTAGCAGGTATAGGCCCAGACAGGGGACTCTTCTGGAACAAAAAAAAAATGGACAAATGCTAGGTATAAATATGCAGTTCGATATGTCTGTAAACATGAACACATGATGAGAGCAGACTCAATGGCAGACAATCTGTTACATAATAATATAAACGGTTTCTGGAAGGATGTAAGAGCATCAAATTGGAATGATGTGATATTACCAAGCTCTATAGATGGTGTCTCTGGATCAGGGAATATAGCTGAACTGTGGAGATGTTGGGCATTACAACTAATGAAGTTTATGAAGCAATAATGCAGCTCACAGACAGGAAAGCCAGTGGATTGGATCAAATTACTGCAGAACACCTAAAGTTTGCGAGCCCTAGGGTTGCGGTTCTTCTTGCCATTTGCTTTAATGGTTTGATAAAACATGGACTGTTGCCAGAGTCTATGTTGTCGGTAGCATTAGTACCTGTTGTTAAGGATAGGGCTGGCAAGCTGGGAAGTCTGGATAGCTAGACCAATTGCGTTGGCTAGTGTGTTATCAAAAGTTCTGGAAAGAATTCTATTAGATCGATTAGGTGTATATTCAGTTACCACAGATAATCAATTTGGCTTTAAGGCACAGCACAGCACTGACTTGTGTATACATTGAAAGAAAGTTGTATAAAAGACAAAATGTATCTGTTATAATTGGCTTTATTGATGCCTCTAAGGCTTATCAAAAGGGGTGTGCCTAATAGCATACTAGGAATTTTGGTATATTGGTATGCTAATCAGACTATGACAATAAAATGGAGTAATAGTGTCTCAGCGCCTTTTAGGGTTGGTAATGGTGTGCGGCAGAGAGGTCTACTTTCACCAGCCCTTTTTAATGTTTAAATGAATGAATTGTCCGAACAATTAAGTGATTGTAAGACTTGATGCATGTTGAGTAATATTTTAATCAATCATCTTATGTATGCTGACGATCTAATTTTTTCTCCAAGTATAGTGCTGGCTTTCAACAGATGCTAAATGTATGCTCTGATTATGGGATTAAATATGATGTGCAATATAATGCAAAGAAGAGTGTTGCCAAAAGGGGATAAGGACCTTCATTTCCTGATTTTTATTTGTCAGGGCAAATACTAAATATATGCACTAAAACAAAATATTTGGGACATATCATTAATGATGAAATGTATGATACTGACGATATGTTATACTGTACTTCTTTTTATACTGAATTATATAAAAAAAACCAGTGCAAGTAATCTATTTTGTATGTCAAGAGTAAAAACCTTTATGACTTTACTGAGAAATTTGATGTATAAATGTATTTGTCGGCTGGATAATTCACAGAATGCTGTTGTCAAACCCTAAGCTAAGTGTGGTGCGATACCAGTCATCTGAGAAAGTATTGGCATAATTGTCTATTTTAAATGTTTTGTATTGGATTTAATTTTGTGTTGATGTTTGTTTTCTTTCTAATGGACCTTGAGTCTGGAAATAAAGCTGAATTGAATGTAAACTTATGCTTTTCCTGCCTGTGTAACTGCCTGCCCTAACTATTGTTTAGGCCTACAAGTTATAAGTATAAAACCTATATGGAAAGCCGGTTAAAGGGATAGTTCACCCACAAATTATAATTCTGTCATCATTTACTGACCCTTAAGCTGTTCCAACCCTGTATGAGTTTCTTTCTTCTGTTGAACACAAAAGAAGATATGATTCAATTCAATTTGAAGAATGTTGGTAACCAAACAGTCGATGAGCCCTATTGACTTCCATAGTATCTGTTTTTCCATACTATAATGGGAGTCAATGGGGCCTGTTTGGTTGCCCAGATTCTTCAAAATATCTTCTTTTGTGTTCAAGCAAGGAAGATTTAAAAGACCAATCCGCGTCACCTGAATTCACAAATCATGAAGAATCAATGACATGAGATATGTCTACGACATCGCACTGCTGATTTAGAGCCAAAAGAAATCTGAATTTTAAACCGCAAATTATCTTTAGGAAACTGCGGTCATTTAAACCCTGCCCACTTGGATCTGGTTCGACCTCCGCTTAAACTTGCACATAACAATCCAGGAAGTGTCAGTCATGGACCTGTTGCACCTTTACGAGTGGATCGATATCAAAAGTATTTTGATATTTTCGTGTGTGTTTTTATTGCTGAGTGATTATATCAGAAATAAAGCGCCGAAGAACTTTCCTCCTGGACCATGGTCTCTGCCGATAATAGGAGACCTTCATCATATCGATTCTAGTAAGATTCATCTTCAGCTTGCAAAGGTTAATACAATTCCAGTTAAATCTAGCTAAATGTATTCTTGTGTGAAAATCTGTGAAAACGCAAAGCCTAACGTTAGCAGTTAAAAGATTATGATTGCTGCAAACGTTAATCTCGTCTGACGAAAATGATAGGCCCATGGCTGAGTGTTTAACAAAGACACTTTGTGACGCATCATAATGATAATTCAACTATTTTAATTAAACATAATTTTATACATAAATGAAAATATGACGAGAAAAAATAACACTGAAATATGGAAAATGAAAGAGTATGCTAAGTTTCCGCGCAAGCGATATCCTGATTCTGAACTGCATGGTGATGATTTTAACAGCTAACGTTATAACTGTTATATCCACAACATTCATACAATTATACCTGCAAAAATGATCAAGCGAGAGAATGTGTATTTGAGTGTTCTGTTCAGAATGAGTAACTCGAGCTGTGAATAAGCCGTTGCCGTAACGGAGTCTTTCCCGTTATGTTCTGTGTTCCCCATATATTTATATAAGGCAATTGGCAAATAATGAACGCATGATAAAGAGTGCAATGTTGACTGGGTCAGAGATCAAGTGCAAGTGCTGTGCACACATATTTCAGCTCCTCCTCTCTGCACGTCTAACGGGTGGAGGGATATTAGGGTGTGGTTGGATATAGATATCCTACTCCACCCATTAGGGCCCAAATTACATTCAGAGATGGGAGCTAGACCTCCTGCGAGGAGGAGCGAATGTAATTTGGGCCTAATGGATAGAGCTAGAATATCTAACCACACCCTAACCCAACTCATAACTCAATCCTTCCACCCATCAGACGTCCAGAGAGTTAGAGTTGGAGCTGGACGTCATTTGACTGCAGTGAGCACCACTTGAACAAATATGCTCCCTGCACCATAACAATGAGCTATGTAGTGGAATATCCCAAACATGTAAACAGTCAGTATGAATGCATGAATAATGAAAAAGGAACAGTTAATTTCTAAAATAGAAGATAATACTAAAGTATAGCCTACTTATTATTAGTTCTGACAAAATTATTTTCAGCTAGTCAGGCTGGGAATGAAACGGTCTGGCTAAAACTAGTTAAACCAGCTAGCCAGGGTTTAAATGAATAAATCTTGAAGTAATAAACATGTCTGAATTGTTTAATATATAAAATGTGTCTAAAACTTTTAATATATACTTCTAATATTTTACAGTTTGCAGAAAAATATGGCAAGATTTTCAGCCTTAGAATTCTTGGACCAAGAATTGTTGTGTTGGATGGATATAAACTAGTGAAGGAGGTCTATACACAACAGGGTGATAACCTCGCTGATCGACCCTCACTACCTTTATTTTATGACATCATTGGAGACAGAGGTCAGTTTAATATCAGAATGATAAATTGATGGTTTAACATTTCACCATAAATTGTCAGTAATCTATTAACTGGGTTTGTTTTGTGTACAGGTTTAGTTATTGCCAGTGGCTATAAATGGAAGCATCAGAGGAGATTTGCACTCTCAACTCTTCGAAACTTCGGATTGGGAAAGAAAAGTTTAGAGCCATCCATCAGTTTTGAGTGTTGCTTTCTGAATGAAGCCATTTCAAATGAACAAGGTATTTACTGAGGCTTGTTGACTGAAAATAATTGACAATTGCATTTGAAATTGCAAGCACAGTGTGATTTACAACAACTACTGTTCCAGGGCGACCGTTTGACCCTCGCTTTCTGCTGAACAATGCTGTCTCAAATGTGATCTGTGTCCTTGTGTTTGGTAATCGATTTGAATACAGTGACCATGACTTCCAGTCTCTGTTGAAGAACATCAGTGAAGCTATTTATCTGGAAGGAGGGGTCTTTGCTCAAGTAAACATTTTCTCATTTTACCAAGTTAACTTAGCTTTCTTTCACTGCTCATGTAGTTTTTGTTTTAATTTCTTTAGCTTTATAATATGTACCCATGGCTCATGCGGCGACTGCCTGGACCGCACAAGAAAATTATTGCTCTGTGGAAAGAAGTGATTGGCTTTGTTCGAGAGAAGGTGAATGTACACAAAGCGGATTATGATCCATCAAATCCTCGAGACTACATCGACTGCTTTCTTGCCGAGATGGAAAAAGTAAGACCCTTTTTTGGGGGGGAGGGGGGAGGAGGTTGTCAGTAAGTGAGCTGCTTACGGGTAATAATAATGTATATGGCTATTGAATTGAAATGCCACTCATTCATGTTGTTTAGCTTAAGGACGACACAGCCACTGGGTTTGATGTGGAGAACTTGTGCATCTGTACTCTGGATCTGTTTGTAGCGGGAACTGAGACCACCTCTACCACTCTGTACTGGGGTCTTCTCTACATGATAAAATATCCTGAGATACAGGGTGAGTGCTTACTGTGAGAAATGACATTCATATGCACATTAAAAGTAATACGTACTCAAACTCCCTCTAAATTTGGTATCTTCAGCCAAAGTTCAGGAGGAGATCGATCGTGTTGTGGGAGGGTCACGGCAGCCATCTTTATCAGACAAGGACAGCATGCCCTACACCTGTGCCGTCATTCATGAGATACAGAGGATTGGAAATATTATCCCCTTAAATGTGGTCCGGGCTACTGTGGAAGATACTCAGATAGGAAAATACTCTATCCCAAAGGTGCATGGGCCTAATAATGTTTAAAGTATTGTGAGAATGTGAACTTGAGCAGAACCTGTTAGTTTAAGCACATTAAGAGTAGTGTGTATAATTTTAGTCTTGTTACGCCTCTTGTGGTTCTGTAGGGCACAATAGTGACCGGCAGTTTGACATCAGTGCTATTTGATGAGTCAGAGTGGGAGACGCCTCACTCTTTTAACCCGGGTCACTTCCTGGATGCTGAGGGCAATTTCAGGAGGAGAGATGCCTTTTTACCTTTTTCTCTAGGTATAGGCCACAAAAGTAATCCAAATATATATACATTGATGATGCTGTACAAGGCCCCCCCATTATAATTACCCATAATTTTCTCTGATTTTCAGGAAAGAGAGTGTGTCTTGGGGAGCAGCTGGCACGGATGGAGTTGTTCCTGTTTTTCTCCTCTCTGCTGCAGCGCTTAATTTTCTCTTCACCAGCGGGTGTGGAGCCCAAATTGGATTTTAAACTGGGGGCCACGCACTGTCCTCAGCCATATGAATTGTGTGCAGTGCCACGCTAAAACAAGCAACACACGTAATTTTATACATTTCAGTAATAAAAATAAAAAATCTGATTTTAAAATAGAACCCAATATGTGTATCTCTAAAAGTTGCTGGGTTCTTACATGCTGGTCTGTTTTAGATCTTTCTTGGTTGGTTGGATGCAGACTGGTTAGTTGGTTAGTTATACAAGTTATATGATACAAAAAGGTCTTACAAAATAAATCACTATTGGAAACAAGAAGGATAATTACCATAAGTCATAAAGGGAAACAAATTAAATGGCAACTTTTCTTAGAATTGGCAACACTTTTTCTTAAAAAGTGTTAAATTCACTTGTATAAAATTTAAGGTCATAAAAAGTCTTAAATGGTATAACGAAGATAATTGATAATCCATTTTAAGTTGTCTCAAATTTGGGGACGGAAAAAACAGGAATAATGGCGTGAAATAATTATTGACATGGTGATTATTAAACTTCTAAAGACAATGATTTAATTAAATAAATGTGATTGTAAGTAATAAATAAATAATGAATAATACATAAAGTGTTGAATATTTCTCTAAAGTGCAGAAATAAAGTTTAGCAACAGTGTGCAAGCCAGCTGGTTGTCTATGATCTGAGCTATTATGATGACATTCTTGTTATATACATATGTATTTCTTCCATAAATACATCCATACAGGAAGTGTATCAGATATATAGCTTCCCTATATACCAGGATAACCAAGATAAGAGACTCCCCTGATATCATTAACAGCATAGTTAATGATATGCTAAAGCCAGCCCGCACATTAACGTAATTGGTTACAACGTAGTTTGTGACGTAGAGATCACTGGTGATTTCAAACTGCATTTTTTCACTTAAGTTTTAAGGAGAAGATACTCAGCAATGGTGTTGACTTATGAATTTGCACATAGTTTGACAAACACCAGGGTTAAAAACACCCTGCTCTGGATACACACGGGAACAAATGCGTTATGGATGATGATCACATAAAACTAGGAAAAGGAAAAAAGTTTATTTATTTTTAGGTTTATTGACTTTCATCACTGATGAATATGGCGTGTAGAAAGATCACATAGGCAACTATACTAGAAAAGCATCATTACATCACTACAGGGGTTCCACCAGCACTTGCCGAGAAATCCGGATCATGAACAGTTTGCAATCGGATCAAAACATGCCGAACCGTGTTTAAGAGGAGCTGTGTTTAACCTATCCTCACATTTCTCAGAACACAATAGTGGGAAAACACTGAATGTGTTAAAAGGTCTGTAATCATTAGGTTGAATCACAAAATTTCACTTCTGAATTATAGCAAATCAAAAAAGCAGGATAGAGAGGCTGAGTGAATGTGGTGTGGACTCTGTGAATGAGGGTCATTGTGTCAGAGACGCTGTAGTAGGACAGAGTTCCTGCACCGTGATCCACATACACTCCTATTCTAGAGGAGATGGGGTCTGCAGGGAGTTCAGTCAGTTTGTAATTGTGACCGAATGAGCAACCGGAGTCAGAGCAGATTAAACACCAAGACTGATTATTACAGCCAAACTCATAGTCATCTCCCCATCCCTTCCTTTTAATATTCTTATATGACAGTGTTATATCCACGATACCACTCCACTCAACCTCCCAGTAACAGCGTCCACACACACTCTCTTTACTCAACACCTGACACAAATGAGTAAATCTGTCTGGATGATCAGGATACCGCTGGGCTTTTTTTATGTTAGTAACCACTCTGTTCAACTCAGAGAGCCTGAGGTATTTATGGGCTGAGTCTGAATTGAGAGTGAACCGCTGGTAATCTGAAAACCAAACACATTTCAATCAGTAAATCTGAATGGCAATCATTAACACAGCAAATAAGCTTTTTTCATGTTTTCATCAATGTAATGTGATTGATGATGTGCAATAATGCAATCAAGAAAACACTGAAATAAAAAATAAAAACTTTTTATTTGTTATAAATTAAGCAGTGTTATTGGGTTAACCTAAATATTACACTAATTGTACTATATTTTAGAGACTAAAGGCCCGTACACGCCGGGACGAATTTCGCGCGCGATATTCGCCGACGTTTAACGCCTCGTGACTAAACAAAGGGCGCCAATGTGAGTGTGCACACCGACGCGAAAAACGGCACGCGTAAAAGCGTAATTTTTTTTTTAAACGCCTCTGGTTCGTTTTTTTGGTTTGACACGCCGCGTCAAAAACTATCCGACCAATGAGATTGGCGCTTTTGCTCACGTGTCTGGAGCTTCTGAAGTTACAGTAAAACACTACTTGGGGGCGCTCAAACACAAAATGGTCTTGCCGAGCACACATACGTAACAGCGAAGAAGATATACGCCAAGTAGCGTCTGACTCTACACTGCCCATAGACAGACACTGCCGGGAAGAAATGACGAGGAAGATGCAAGGCAAGATGAATGTAGAGCTGCTGGTCTCGTTGGTGTCGGAATAAAGAACTATATGACAAACGCGACAGCGACTACAAACATCTTGTTAAAAGAGAACTGTTATGGAGTGGTGTTGCAGAGTATAGACTGTTATGGAGTGGTATTGCAGAGTATAGACTGTTATGGAGTGGTATTGTATTTCTGTTTTACATTAAGCGCCATCTAATGTCAGGGAATGAATTTGCATGTTCACTCGGCTCATTGTCAGCGAAAATCGCTTGGGTGTGAACACAAAAAACGCTGGCGAATAACGCGCGCCGATATTCGTCCCGGTGTGTAAGGGCCTTTAGATTGTATTGTCTGTAAAGTTTTTTTTAAACTTTAATCTTTAGCAAGTGTACCACATGTAAAATGTATTTTAGATATTTACTCAGAAATAATTGTTTTTTATTCTTTTTGATAAAACAACTGTTTTGGCTTTCTCTCCATTCTCCCCTTTCTGTGTGTGCGCGCTCATGTTTATGAAAAAAACTTACATTGTAGAAACTCATTCCTGCTGTCGTATTCAGGGGTGGGAATCACCTCGATGTATCTCACTGTGCAAACCAACAGACAATGTACATCTTCAATGTAAAAATATTTAATTTCCATCCTGTATTTTAACGCATTGTGTATAAGGATTATATTGTTTTTATGATGTTCATTATATTGATGTTATATTGACGAGAGTAAAGGCAAAAAATACTTTACCTATTCTACATAAGTTTTCTTTCTCTTCTTTAAAAGCATGCTGCAGCTTCTCTTGCAACTGAGAGACAAAAGTTCTTAAATCATCAAAAGAAAGACGAGAACTGACGCTGGACGAGTCTGTAGATCCAGGAGGGACAGAGAGAGACTGGAAACTCTACACAGACACAAAGACAAACAGAAGGAAAATCAGATTCCTGCTTCTTAAAACACAACATTCTGTTTTTCAGATCTTTGTTACCTGGAGGAAATGGATGTGATCATCTGTGTGTGAAAGCTGCTCCAGCTCAGTGTCTCTCCTCCTCAGATCCTCAATCTCCTGCTCCAGTCTCTTCAAGAGTACTTCAGTTTGACTTATAAGAATCTTCTCCTGGTCTCTGATCAGCTGTGTCACCTCAGAGCGGCTTCTCTCAATGGAGCGGATCAGCTCAGTAAAGATCCTCTCACTGTCCTCCACTGCTGCCTGTGCAGAGCGCTGTTAGGACACACACACAGAGACGCATTAGAACCAGTCCATTCACTCAGCTCTTACTGGTCCCTCACACAGCCTGTTCCCCACAGTGGGCTTCAGTGGGACTGAAAGAGCTCCAGCACTGGCTCCTCACGGACTGAGACTGACTGGAGGAGAGTCCTAACTGAGTCTGAAACAGCTCTTCCAGCAGTTCTTCTGCTCTAAACTCACCTTGTGAGACTCTACAGCCTCTCTCAGCTCCTTGAGTTCCTTCTGTCTCTCCTCGATTCTCTGCTGGAAGTTTATCTTGGTCTCTTCCAAGTGATTCTGTAGGGGAAAAAATGACAGTAACACTGTCTGACAGTTTGTTGTGGACATATGGGATTTCTTAATTCTAAATTTGAAATCTAGTTCCTATTTATCCATTCATCTACACTGATATCTACACTGCAAAGGTAGATATATTGCAATGGCACTTTTTGGGGGATGGGGAGGCATATCATTAAGGAGGAAATACGTTTACTCTTTGCTCTTGCTTCATACCTGTTTCTCAGTCCTCTCTTCAACAGGCGATACAGTATCATGGGTTTTGTGTTCATTCGCCATACACAGCATGCACACACAGATCTGGTCAGTACGACAGAACATTTCCAGCAGTCTGTCATGTAGAGGGCAGATCATCTCCTGCAGTCTTTCAATGGCATCAGTCATTTTATGTCGCTTTCTTGAGTGAAATTCCTCGTGACGTTCAAAATGAGTCTGACAGTAAGATTCCAGACACACCAGACAGGACTTGATGGCTTTGTTTTTGTCCCCAGTACAGACGTCACACTCCACATCTCCAGGTTCAGTGTAATAGTGATCAAGTTGATCGTTTTGTAGTTTTCTCTTCCTCAAATTCTCCACCACTTCAGCCAGCATGGTGTTTTTACCTAAAACAGGTCTTGTAGTGAAGCTCTGTCTGCACTGAGGGCAGCTGTAGACTCCCTTCTGATCGTCCTGATCCCAGTAGCCTGTGATACAGATCATACAGTAACTGTGTCCACAGGGAATAGTCACTGGATCCTTCAGTAGATCCAGACAGACTGAACAGTTGAACTGATCCTGAGCCACTAAAATACTGGATTCTGCCATTGTATTGTAAGCCAACACAGACAGAGATAAGCCTACAATAACCGAAAGACAAATACGTTTCGTTTTCCTGATCTAAAAAGTATAAGTAGTTTCCTGCTTCTGTGTTTGAGAGACATATGTAGTTCGTTGATCGTATCTGTTTTGAACAACCGTCTTCTTCTTTTGTTTTCTAGCGGTTGGCAAACTTTAGGTGCATTTCCGCCACCTACTGGGAAGGAGTGTAAAGCCCAGAAGAAGAAGAAAAAGACAACTAAATCCTTCTAATCAAATCTGTATCGCAAATATTTTAACAGAATATCATACAACCTTAATGGTTTCTGTGCATTCTGAAATATAATGCTGTTTTCTGTCCATAATATGGAGCCAAATCAGTCTCATTAATAATTCACGCAAAAAAACTTGATTCACACATGCATAGACAATTTTACATGCATAAAACCAAATTCACGTGCACAAAAAATCAATTCAACTTAATACATCATCTGTCTCGGAAATCTGAAATACAAAGCTACATAATATATGCAGCTTAAAACAAAACATAGATGTCTCCTATGTATGCACATCATTACATACATTATGATAATCGTCAGTTGAATGTGTGGTGGACAGGACATGAAAATCCATCAATACTAAAAATAAATGTTTATGTTCACACGTGGACTAAACAGCTATTAATAAACTATTGCTTCAACTGATCATTACCTTCTTTAACTTCAGTAAATACACAGAAATGAACCGATCAACTGCACATCTCTGCTTAGCCAACTGTGGTCGAAAGCTGATGACGTAACATGCAGGTAGGCACATTGCAAGGCAAGTTTATTTATATACCAAATTTCATACACAATGACTCTGGCACGGACACCACTTTCTCCGGCACGGACACCAACGTCTCCGGAACGTACACCAACAACTCCGGCACGGACACCGGCACGGTTACATGATTAAAAATGTAGAAGAAGTTAAATACCTAGGTGTGATCTTGGATCCTGTACTAAATTTTAAAAATCATGTTAAAAGGGTATGCCGTGTTTTGAAATTTAACATCGCAAACTTCCAGCACATCAGAGGCTCTTTATCATTGGAAGCAGCAAAATCGTATTTCCAGGCCATGATTATTTCGCATATATTGTACTGTATGTCATCATGGTCCCAAGCCAAACAAACTGTTTTAAACCCTCTTAGATCATTACATAATCAGGCCTTGAAAATCCTTGATAAAAAGCCTCGGCGATACCATCACTAGCTGCAATATACTTGAAAAGTACAGTAGGCCTATACTAAGTTTTGACAACCTGATCAGGTATTCTGATATCCGTTTGGTTCATAAAATCCTTAATGATGCTGCCCCACCCCCTTTAAAAACATATACAGCTACGCTCTGAACTAACAAACAGAGTGTTGAGGTCTGTATCCAGGGGTGATTGCAATGTACCCAAAAGAAAGTCTGCCTTCTCTCAATCAGCCTTTTCCTATAAAGCCATCAAAGAATGGAATGGGCTTCCAGACAATCTAAAGAACAATGCAGATTTTTATAGCTTCTCACGGACAGTCAAAGACTGGCTTTTAGACCACCAGTCCTGTTCACACTAAAAGTACCAGACGGGTATCTGGCCATCAGATGATACCCTTGTGGGTACCATTTGATGGCTTTTACATGGCTTTTACATGGCTTTTACACTGTATTGTGTTTTGTGTGTTATAAAAAAAATATATTTAGCACCTTATAACATTGCAACTAGCTAATTTTGCACACAATTTGGTAATTTGCACTTTATATTTGTATATTGTACCTTCTCTGTAAACTACCTTTTTATATTGTATTAACTGTCTTTGTCATATAATTTTTTTATATATATATATTTTTTTATATATAGGTTAATTGCCTTTACTATGTAACTTTAACTCTGTTATGTAATTTTAACTGTGTAGGACTACAGATGGAAATTAGCATAGTGCTAAATCTGGTGCAGCCATCTTTTTAATGTAACTGCACATTGTCCTGATATAAATAAACTAAACTAAACTAAACTAAACTAAACGGACACCGGCATGGACACCGGCACGGACACCAACGGCTCCGTCACAGACACCACCGTCTCCGGCACGGACACCACCGTCTCCAGCACGGACACCAACGACTCCAGAATGGACACCACCGTCTCCGGCACGGACACCAACATCTCTGGCACGGACCCCGGCACAAACACCACCGCCTCCGGCACGGACACCTGCACGAACACCACCGTCTCCGGCATGGACACCACCGTCTCCGGCACGGACACTGGCACGGACACCAATGGCTCCGTCACAGACACCACCACTTTCGGCAAGGACACCAACATCTCTGGCACAGACACCGGCACAAACACCACCGCCTCCGGCACGGACACCGGCACAGACACCACCGTCTCCGGCACGGACACCAACGCCTCCGGCACGGACACCGGCACGGACACCACCGTCTCCGGCACGGACACCAACGTCTCCGGCACAGACACCGGCACGGACCCCAATGGCTCCGTCACAAACACCACCGCCTCCGGCACGGACACCACCGTCTCTGGCACGGACACCAACATCTCTGGCACGGACACCGGCACAAACACCACCGCCTCCGGCATGGGCACCACCGTCTCCGCACAGACACCGGCATGGACACCACCGTCTCCGGCACGACACCAACGTCTCCGGCACGGACAGCGGCACGGACACCACCGTCTCCGGCATGGACACCACCGTCTCCGGCACGACACCAACATCTCCGGCACGGCAATCTTTTATTGAGTCCGTTGCTGGTATGCTTCTCTTAGTTTAAAACGGAAAAACACATTAGCATTGGTAAATAAAGTTAGCAGCAAAATCATCGGGATTCAGCAGATAAAACTAACTGAACTGTACAATAGACATGTACTTAAAAAGGCTGAATCCATCATGTCTGATAGTTCTGTAAGACTGAAAATACTGGTTGAGGCCTGATTTATGGGACAAAAGGGCCCGGTTGGCTAATTAACATTTGACCTCCCCGTACCACCTGACTTCCTCTCAGAAACAACAAAGAACTCACACAAGAATGGTTTAATGCAAATGTTTATCATTGACTGTTATGCTTTTGGTGTCATTTGAAATGTCTCAAAGTGAGTGGTACAGATATCTCATATCCAGATAGATAAAATAAAAGGAAATAAGGTTTATAGAAGTTTAGAGAAAACTGGTTTAGAGATAAGGCCAGATAAGGCAACCCCCCTTCTGTGGGATAGAAGCCATTTGAGGGTGGTCTCCCCCATCCCCCATGTCACCTGGTCAGGAGAGAATAAAGGAAGGTGTTCTGGCCCTCTCTGGGCTCTTCTTGGCTGGACGTGGAATTGAATAGGTGGTCTTTCTCTCTCTCTCTCTCTCTCTCTCTCTCTCTCTCTCTTTCCCTTTCTCTCTCTCTCTCTCTCTCTCTCTCTCTCTCTCTCTCTCTCTCTCTCTCTCTCTCTCTCTCTCTATCTCAGGTAGGCTACAAGCTGGGTAAGATTATTTGGTGTAACCAATGTATAACCATGTTCTAGATATTTGAATTGATTGTGGAATTGATCTCTGATATCTGAAATATTAAATTATTACATGTGATTATTCTAACTGATTTTGACATTGTTCATTTGATGGTTAAAAGGAATAGTCAAACATTCGCTCACTTTTAGTGAGGCACAGATGTTATTAAAACCTTTCATTTATGGAGTCAGATGAAGTAACGAGTAAATACATATGATCAATGAATTACAAAGTTAACCAACCAATACTTTGCATGAGTGAGGACAGAACACGTGATACCTTCCCCGTGTATTGGCGAACCGGCAATTGGACCAATATAGCGGGCCTTACAGTTCTCACCCCCTGCATGCAGAATATACGAGGCTGCCTTCTGGTTCCCGCTTCAGCCATCCGCCAAAACAAATAGATATAAATTCTCCTTTGTACCCTCTGCTATCTCTCTGCTTAACTCTGTAAAAAAGAGGTAACGTCTGCACATAAGGTATACTGAACTTAAACTTTAAATGTTTGTGGTATTCATTTATCCATTTGTCTGATCTTGTATTTTATTTTCAATGATGCTGTTGCTTTGTTGTCATGTACTGTATGTTAACTTCTTTGCTACTGCAGCAAAACTAATCGCCCCTCGGGGACAAATAAAGGTCTTGAACTTGAACTTGAACTTGAATTGTGAGAGAAAATCTAATGATTCAACTTCACTAATTAACAGAGACTTATTTAAAAAATGACAGTTTTATTGGAAACAAACATAGCATATGAACAAAGGAGAGAAAAAAAGAAATTCATTAGTTTAGTCCACTTAAAAGGCTAAAGTCACACAAATGCAAAGCTACATTCTTTCTTTAAAAACAGGCTACATATGTGCGTTGTTTCTTGGATTTGTACACCTTGCAATGTGCATGTGGCCTATTCACAGCCATTATTAATTTGTTCTGACAGCATGTTCAATAATTAAAAGGGTGGTTGATTATGATTTCACTTTTCTAACTTTAGTTAGTGTGTAATGTTGCTGTTTGAGCATAAACAACATCTGCAAATTTACAACGCTCAAAGTTCAAAGCAAAGGAAGATCTATCTCTAAAGATAATCACCATATTTATAATGAAACGGTCATATTAATTATAAATTATTAATAATATATAATAAAATATTGTTATTGTTACTACTGTAAATATATATTTTGTTATATTATGGGATCTCCTGCAATCCTTTCAGAATCTTTACTTTTAAAATAATTTTGTTGCTGTATTTTTAAAATAAATTTTTATATCAACATATTTTAATGACAGTATATTTATTGAACAAAAAATAATGATTTTATTAATCAAAATAAACAGAAAATAGTGCAAACTTTGCTAAAGTGATTGTTTTGAAATAAACATCAAAAAGTTTTTTAAAGTAAACATAGTTATTTGACCACTGTAATGTTTTTTGTTTGTTTAATTTTCTGCAGCAGACAAAAAACCAAAAGTTATTTTCCAGAAAAAAATGTATTTCCACAAAATCATGTACACATTCCACATAGACATCTAGGGAATGTATTTGAACAAATTATAAAAAATAAAAGAAAAAAGAAAAAAAAGAAGAAGAAAAAAGAAAAAAGGTTAAATAACTTCAAGGTTTTATTGCAAAGCGACAGTGACAAGGCTGCATTTTGCAATGAAGAGCAACGCAACTGTTGCTCCAAAGGTCACAATAAAAATACATTGAATGGAAAAATGGGACTAAAGCAGAAGTCTCCATTTTATTTTATTTATGATCTCATTATAGGAGAAACAGTAAGTGATCTCTTCTGTGATGTTTCTTTTTTACCATCAAGATTTATTTGTGAGACATTAAGAAAACTAAACCACAATGTCACATAGTCCTCCCTTTGAATGTTTTGGCTGGAATTTTTCTGCAGGGTATATGGACAGTCCAGAATAAGGTCAGGTGTATTGAGGGGGTGTATTTGCACATTGCTCTGAAAAACACAAAAACAACCATTACAAGAATATATAACAAACAGAGAAAAGCTAACAAATCGGGGTGAAAGTCCCCTTGAGCACTGTATTAAAACATCTCCGTCTAAGCATCTGTCAGTTAGAAGACATCAGCATTCGTTGTGTATCGTTTATCGCATTCATTGACGCAGTCATGCTTATGAGCTCATTATGGGGTGCCTTCGGCTCACTAATTGGTCTGTTTTATGCTGGGATGCAGGTCATGGTGCCATGTCTTCCTCCAGTCCCTCTCTCCACTTCTGTTTTTACTACTGATGAGGTAAGAGGATTTAAAGTAAACATTTTTACTTCATGCATCTTGTACTGTATTGTGAATTCATAACCTTGAAGATTATTTTCTAAGCTGAAAATCTGGTAAATATCTCATCTTTGCCTAAATGCCTGCTTCAGTTTCCAGATGTTCTGTGAATTCATTCATGTAGAAAAAAAGTTTAGTGACTGGTTACATATAAAATGTCTGAATTGTGCGTGTTGAACGCTCATGACCTTGCAGCACAGTAATGTCACCAAAGTCAGTCTTGGCTTTGTGGCAGGGTTATTATCATTAACTAAAACTATTAAAAATATTTCTGTTAATTGAAATACAGCTGAAATCAAATAAAATCTAAATATTGATAAATGAAAATATAATAAATAAAACCTTAATAGTAACATTTTAACATGAAAAACATAAAATATAAGCTAATTCAAAATATTAATAAAACTATAATAGCCTAAAATAAAAAACTAAAATAACACTGCTATGTGGAGGAATGTAGAGTTGTTTGTAATATATAGCCTAGATTTGTGTGATTATTAAGAATTTGACACATGAACTGAATTTATTCACATAGCCTAGTTAAGTGGCAAAAAAAATATTGTCATTAGGCATATTGTTATTGTAGATAATATCATATCACATATCCTACTTGTCCCAATATTTGTTCAAATATATATATATTTTTTATCCTGTGCAGTATATGGGCTCTTGGCATTTTGTGGCAGTTGCTGTATGGGATGAAGACGATCTTAAATCATTCGAAACCACCGACAGCTCTATGCTTCACATCCAGAGAGGCGAAAACGACACCCTGACTGTGATTGAAAGCGCTCGCGTGTGAGTGGAAAACTACACACACACACACACACACACACACACACACACACACACACACACACACACACACACACACACACACACATTGACATATGGACTGTTCTATTACTTTTTAAGTATATTAAAATAATTTTGTTTGTATCACCACAGTGGAGATCAGTGTCAGAAAAATAAATGGACCTACGTCACTATGCCTCTGATGGAGCATTTCCTGTTTAGAAGTGGTAGGAATGGATACAACCTGATCAGACTGAAACATTAGTTCAACATTTATTATTCATGTTTAACATCACATAAAGGGTTCGTGCAAGACAATCTCATGGTACTTTGTAACTATTTTGCGTGTTGGGTCTAATTTGTATGAATTCGTGAGATCTGTCTAAAAGCCAGTGGCGGTTAGATAAGGGGAGGAGGACCTTAGTGTTCGTGCTTAACTTTTTTCTAGAAATCGTTCATTTTCGTTCAGTTTACATACGAATTCATACAAAATCGCCACCTCATAAAATAAGCCAGTTGGCCTACGTTTTACCGTGAGATTGGGTTGATTCATATCAAGCTATTTCCTTCTCAGAGATCCTTTTATAATGGCAATCATAATTTAGTTATGTTTATTTCAAAAGATGAATAATTTCTCATGATATCATTTTCCACTTTAAAATGTGTCACTGTATGAGCAGATTACGATACTATTGCACTGGTCTGGGATGGCAAGTTCATAAACTGCTCTTCATGCATCATACTACTGTTTGTGGATGAAGACGAGGCAACAAGTGCTATGTTATTTGGTCAGTATCATCTTTGATCATTGTACCCCTCCACCTATGTGATCAAAGCAACATGTTAAACTGGACATTAATGATGACAAAATGCACACACATATAATTCAGCATGCACCCACCTCTGAAACCTTTCCCTTATAGGCCTATTTATACTTCTGCGTCGAACTGCCGCCGTAGCTACGTCGTAGGCTGTGTGTAGCGCGCGTACCCTTCGGCGTACCCTGACGTGCACCTCTCCAAAAATGTAACAACGCGTCAATTCTACGCGGACGCAAGCGCTGTGATTGGTCTGCCAGAACCCCTCCCTCGGGGTTTCACATGCTCCCTAGGTGCGCGTCAACGCGGACATCAACGCAGAAGTATAAATTAAAACCAACACGTTGCCTACGGCGTATAGGCTCCGGCGTAGGTCCGACGCAGAAGTATAATGAGGCCTTAACCTTTAATACTGAATATGTGCGCCAATGCAAAGGGATTCAGTTACACAACTGACTTTTATTCATAATGTCTCTCTGTTTGTCTGTCTTCCATTGCAGCTCGTAGTGAAAAAATACCAGATGAAGTGATACAGGAATTTAAGTCAAAAATGGAGTGTGTATATATGGAAGATTTCGCACAGGCACCTCTGAAACAAGGTTGGTCAAAGTTTGTGTCTGACACATTTCATTCTTGACCATGTAACTTAAGTATTGCAAAACAAAGGCCGGCAATCTGATGATATTATGAGCATGTTGTTCCATAGTTTATGTAAAACTACATTTATTATACATATATCATTTATTTCAGGTTATTGTAAACTTGATGAGGCAGCTTAAAAAAGGGGGTAAGTGCAAACATTGTGTTTCTAAACTGACTTCTGTTTTCACTGAAAATTGCACATTTTATTTACTTTGCACAATTTCTCACTGCTAAAGGTCACGAGCAGCTGCAGAGATCTTCATAGTCCAGATCGACAATAAATGACTGCTTTGATGGACATTAGGATTCACTGTTACGGGTTTAGTGACTGATCTATTAATTGCATTTTCTGATTTGATACATTTTTCGGAATGAGATTTCTTCAAAATAAATTAAATCAATATTTAAATGAAACAGTTTGTGTTTTGAGTTTGTAAAAAAAAAAAAAAGATTATTGGTATTAAAATTCATGAGGTATCACTTTTCCACCCTGGTATCACAAGGTTAATTTCTCATCCTGCCACCATTACAGTAATTATTTTTATGGTACCCAATCTGTTAACAAATAAACCAAACTGTAAATTGCAGTCCATCAGTCAATGCAGGGCCATTACATTACATGTTAATATAAATATATTAGTAAGAACAATCAATTGCAGTGATTCCGATCCTGTATGAATTTCAAAAACAATCATAATATATCTGGCTAAAAGAGTATGCATTTGTTTAAAAAAAAAAATAGCAGTGTAACTTGATTAAAGAAATAAACAAAACTATTTTGTTTGTATATAAAACTTTATTGATGAAAATGGGTAATCCCCCCCCCCCCCCCACCCACACACACAAAAATACACTGTAAAACTATTAACCTTAAAAAACACATCTGTTTTAAAGCCTATTCATTTAATACTTTCTAACATGGAAAATTATCTTTGTGCAAATTATATAAATGCATTTCCTTTTAAGAATATATTTTACAGTGTATACATGAAACATACTATTCACATTTTACTTTCACATGCAGTGGAATAATACACAGTAACTAAAGTTTTTACTCTTTACAGTAAATCTTCAGTTTTCTTGTGACAGATTGTTAAATGCAGTTATGGGTTCACTACAGTCATCAAAGCTCAAAGGCAGGGAAATCATTTTATATTTAATATATTAATTTGCCTCACTGAATTCTGTAACAGATCGGTGAACACATTTATGAGGCCATTTTAGTACAAAACCTTCTGTTACACAGCAGAAGATGCGTTTCTTGCACTTCCATTTTACAGCACGCTTTGGCATGAAATTACATCCAAACACAATTTGTCAATGGTTTAAAGCCATCGTATTGGAATCACCTTGCCTTTGACTTATTTATTAAATAATTTGTAAGGTAATAATAAATAAAGTTTAAAAAACACACAAAAATACACAACCTTTTTTTCCTTTTCTGTATTTTTTTCAACATTTTTTATATGATCTCTCATGGGATATAATGGGTTAGTTGCTTATCTTCCTCATCTAACAATTATTATTATTATTATAAATATAGCTGCAAGCAGCGATTACAGGACCAGGCACAGCGGCAAAAACATCATGTAAATGTTATTCAAGTCAGACTGGGCAGAGAATTTCTGGTGAGGAGTTTAGGACTTCAAGCTAAAGTCCATAAATAGAATTAGGCTACTCATAACTTTTGACCAACAGGTGGCGCTGTCAGCCTTTTAATATGGGATTGTGCTAATGGCATAAATTTTTTCTGAGATACAGCCTCAAACCCTTTTTAGCATCCTCACCTTTGAACCCTTTGTGCTTGGCCCTTAATAATGATACACACAGAATACTTAAAGGAGCCGTATGTAAGATTGTGGCCAAAATCACTTTCAAATTACTGTAGAGCGGTGTATCCCCTCCCCCTCCCCCTCCCCCTGACTCGAGGTTGCCAGATAGGCTGCAGGATCCAGCAGGAACGTAGGCTGCTACGTAGCTGTGTTAACTAGAGCAGAACTGGCAACCCCGATGCCGAAACACTACTGACTTCGTGATTGGTAGATAGGTGGAGGGTGGAGCATCAGGCCAAAACACAAGATGACAACATCAACATCAGTTGAGGGTTGCAACTTCACTTTTTAAATGACAATATCCTGGCCGGACTACTGTTGTCAGTGATATAAGTATTTGAAATGAACATGATTTCTTAATGTCTAGTGACATATCAGGGCCATTTTATGATTAATTGAAATACATTTCTTACATACAGCTCCTTTAACAGTAAATGTTAGCTATTTTATAGAGCGATATTCATTCAGTCGTGCACTTAAATGTTTCTTTGCTCATGGGCACTACAAAAACATTTATACAAACACTGAAGACAATACTATTCATTTAAACACTTTAGATATATATTGGCTACAATATAAATGCATTTGAATGATTCACTTATTCACCTTGGCTTGGTCTCAAACATGTTTGCTTTCCGATTTTTAGGCTTAAACCTCTAAAACAGAAATGCTCATTTAAACACTTCATTTTATCCTTGCTTTGCCTGTTTCCTCATGAATGTCTTTGTTCTCTTCAAAACTGAGCTGCCTTTAAAAAACTCCATCTCCTACAAACTCTGAGACTTTGTAAGAAATGTTTTATCATACTAATAAAGACAAGTTAAACAACATTCCCTCCAAAGTATAGTTCAGTTGCACATTTTGGTCATGTTGTACAGACACAGCATTTTACTCACAGTTTACCCTTACATTTCTTGTGAGATCAGATGCCTCGTATGAACGTGACAAAATGATGCACATATTATACAGTAAATCGAGAACATGTTCTCTTTTGGCAGCACTAATTCCCTGCAAACAGGGTTTAATTGTCTTAGAAATCTAGAGAAAGCCCCTGTGAAATAAGAGCATTAAATCCTGTTTTAAGTGCAATACCGTTATAATAAATCTAATTATTGCGCTCATATTAGCATTTAAAAATAGCATATTAAAATTTCAGCCCTCTTGAGTCACACAGCAGCACAGATGTGTGACTCTAACCCTGGCAAATGGCAATAACACTCCTGTTTTGTATAACAAAGGCACTTGACAAATATGAGGCATTTGTGTAAAGCTAAACAGACACTTCTTTTGCTACAACTTCTCAAAAGTTAAAGATTTTCTGCAAAGCCATTATATTAAACTGGGTGTTGCAGCAAAATATTTTGGAAATCAGTATCTGATAATCTGACTAAACAAGCTGAGCAATAACACATGATGCCCTGGTCACCATGTTTAAGAGCCCAACCAAGCCAAGCTGATGCATTTACAAACACGACTGACACGTTTTACTTCTACGTTCTGTAATGCAGGGAATCTCCACTGACTCGCAGAGAATCCCCCAGAATGCAATCCAGTCTTTCATTTAGGAAAATCCATCAAATTCTTAAACTTTCACTCAATGATCGTTCTGATATGTCTGTCCATCTATTTAAAAACACACACTTATTTTCCTGTGACAGTAATTTGTAGGGGTGCAACGGATCAAAAAACTCACGGTTCGGATCGTTTCTCGGATCAGAGTCACGGATCGGATCATTTTTCGGATCAAAAAAAAAAAAAAGACAAGACAAATAAACACAAGTTTTGTCTTTTTGTTAATTAACATTTTTAAAATATTAAATTAAAATATATAAAATCAACAGTGGGTGTGCGACGGGTTCATTCCATGAAGCGTGACTATAAACACACTGATAGCGTTTGTGATGGCTTTAGCCCGGTCTGATTGTGCAACGTTGAGCTCCTGTCAGTGAAACACTGAGGTGATGTCGCTTCAAATGCGTGGCCATGCTTGATGTGTTTCCACGGATGTCCCGATACTACTTTTTCACTTCCGATACGATACCGATGCCGCAGCATATCGGCTATTTGCCGATACCGATATCAATCCGATATTTTTATTTTATTCTTGAACTAATACTACTAATAATAAAATATATGGAAGCACTTTGCTCAATTAGCCACATAAAAACATCTCACTCAAATGGAGAACAAATACTTCTCCAGTATATAGTCCACAACAACAGTTGATAATGAAAGACTGTCACCCTTTATTCAAATGACCTTGAGATATGTTTGGTAATTGTAGGCTACCTGAATGAATTTAAAATTAATTTGCTATATTTCAGATCAATATATTTGTTTCCTTAAAATTTTAATTAACTTTAACGTTATTCTCATCTGAATTATAAATCATATAAAATGATACTACCATTAAAAACACATTTGATTTTCTTTTTTAATCAATGTAGAATGTGTAACTTCAAAATAAACAGATTACTCTGTTTGAGGACAAGAAATGAAAACCAATGCAATATAATGTCCAAAAGATGAGATAATTTTTGCTTTTAAACAGCGTGTGTGTGTGTGTGATTGTTCGATCGCGCCCGTGCCTCTCTCTCTTTCTCTCTCTCTCTCTCTCTTTCTCTCTCTCTCTCTCTCTTTCTCTCTCTCTCTCTTTTTCTCTCTCTCTCTCTCTCTCTCTGTCTGACACACACACACACACACACATTCCAGCATACATCGCAGCCTGTTCATTTTGCCGCGTTCATATTTTTTACAGTCTATGGTTCACACCATACGCGAATAGAGAGTCAAATTCGCGTCTAGTTCGATGCTTGAACAGCTTGAATCCTTTCGCGCGTCCAAAGCGAATAGGACGCGCCGCGCGCGTATAATGATAAAGCGAGCGTTTGAAGCGAAATAGACGCGTGTTCCAGGGAAGCCAAAATGCTCCCATACAGGGGATTTATATGACGCGGGGCGTTCAAGCTCCTCCGTTCGTCCGCTCGCCATGACCACGCTGTGTGTGGACTGAACATGCGCACAACTTTTTTTTTTTTTCATAAATTAATCCGCGGATCACGTGTGTGCCGAACCGAAGATATTGATCCGAACGGATCACGGATCAATGATGATCCGTTGCACCACTAGTAATTTGCCATCATTGGTCCAGTTAAACTTACTCTTCTATAATTGTTATTCAGAACTCTTTAGCTGATCAGTGAAAATACCACTACAAAAACTGATATATAACTAATATTTAACGCTGATGCAGGATGTGTGTCCACACACTCACTTCCTCTGGACAGGCTTCACACAGATGTGTGTGTATGGTTCCTCCTCACTCGTTTCTGGAGGTGATGTCCTGATGTAGAGACACAAAATGGATGTTAGATTCTTTATTTAGTCTCATGTTTGTCTTGAGTACAGAAGCTTCATACAGTCAGGAGTCTGTACGCAGATTCTCACCTCAGTCTTTGCTTTCCTCCAGCGCACTGCGCTCCCAGGTTTAGACATACCTGAGAATGAGAAAATGATTTTACTATATTTTACTCCTAAAATAATAGAGAAATAAGGTTGATTGATTATATAAATGTCGACTAAGTCTGATTGGTTTATATCTGTGTTATCATGTTGTTCAACAAGGATGTTGATTCAGAAATCAACATGTAATAATGTTTTTTTTTACTTGAAAAATATTGTTTCTGGTCATTGTGCATGAATCATTCAAGCACATTATTTATAAGAAATGTCTGTCCTTGTCATTTTAAAAATAAAATAGCTTGGCTTATTCTGGTAACTCAAAAAAACAATTCATCAAAGTGTATTTTTTCACTAAAGAATATGTCAGAATTACAGAAGAATAATAGTGACTAAGCTTGCTATTTTACTTGATTTGGTTACTCACATATAGATGAAAGCAGAACTATGAACGCCACGGTTGCAGAAACACTTCCCAGCAGCCACCTGTCAGAATTATAATGTCATTAATCTATAAGAAGAAAAGCTCCGCTCCTTTTTCACTACTAATGAGTCACACAGACAGAAATCTCTCTCTCTCTCTCTCTCTCTCTCTCTCACACACACACACACACACACTTTCATTACCCAGAGGAGATGGCCATGCAGAGGCACAGAGTGAGGATGAGGAGAAGGACTTTCCAGAGCACAGTTTCTGAAACAAATACAATAACAATCTGTTTCTTATTTTCCATATTCATCAAAAACTCACTGTAGGCAAGGATGGGAGCTGTAGTTCTTTCATTCGCCCTTTTTTCTCACCTGTGGATGTCTTGCTGGATGAGCTATAACTATTGAGGTGACAGACAGATGGGGGAGGAACATCCAGGAGACCGCTCACTGATTGGCTGAATTGTTCATGGGCGGAGCAAGACTCGCACGGCAGCTCCTCCTCTTCTTCAAGCTGAGTCTGAGGAGGCACTTTATCAGAAGAGGAAACAGGATCTGTGGGATCTATAAAGGAACACACACACATCACATGTTTACAAAAAGTGAACAGGCAACTATTTTAAGCTATTTCTTTAACTCCAAAACTAGAATCCCCCAAACCGTAGGTGAAGCTGATAGGTGTATCTTTCTCATAGCTGTGGTCCAGCTCCTCCCATGATGAGGACTGGATTGGGGTGATCGGGTCAGATCTTCTAAAAACACTTCCTTCCAGCCAGGACTGGCATGATTGGCTCATATCACTCAGAAGGCTGGCCAGTGACCTTTTTGCCCGGCGCCTTCGTCTGAATATGCTAACACACACACACAGACAAACACGTTGGGTGTCCATGTTTCATGGGGACTTTTAATAGACAATGATTTTTATACTTTACAAACTGTATATTATATCCCCTATCCCTACCCCTCACAGAAAAACTTTCTGCATTTTTACATTTTCAAAAAACGTCTGTTTTTGAACAAACTGTTTTCCTCGTGGAGCCCGACCAAATGGACGCACAATGTCAGAATTTTACTATCTTTCTGGGGACATTTGGTCCTTACAATGTAGGTTAAACAAACAAACACACACTTTTCACTAAATTTAGTTTAGACAAATTTGCGTCGGGGTAAAATTTGTAAAAATGCTGAAAAATTGCAACATTTAGGGTTGCAAAATGTTACCATTATTTTTTGATACAGTAAGTCAAAGTTTTGAATTCACAATGTATTTGAAATATAATATATTTGAACCAGTAAAGATACAGTCATGAAAAGTTTAAAACAATTTAAATGTTGCAATAAATATTAATTTCAAAGCATATTTTAAATATAATATAGTACTTTTAATACCACCTAATTAAAAAATAATATATGCTATTTCATAGGCCTAAATGAGACAATAATGACAATACATCTAAGAAATCACCTGATATATATATATTTTTTTTTATCATTCATCGAATAGGCTCCAATTGTGTGATAACAATAGAAAAAGTTTGACCCATAATGGCCAGCGTTGCATTTTTGCTCCACTCAGAAAATTCAAGTACGTTCAAAATGTCATTGCATGCAAGCCTTTTCTTATCACTAGACATAGGCTAGAAATATATATATATATTTAAATATTTGATGTCAAATACTAAATAGATAATAAATAAACCAATGATAATGTAAACAAATGAATTTGTTCTAAATGTGTTTTCTATAAACAAATGTGTTTTTTATTAAACAAACGAATTTGTTCTAAATGTGTAAATTGATTCAAATTAAACACTGTGTCGACTGACTGGCACCATATTGTGTGACTATTGTTGTGATAAATTTCAGAGTGTCATGTAATGTTATATGTAGTTTTTACCAATATGTTTTTGAAAGCAAGGTATTAAATAATTGCTTTTAAACAAATATTGCAATTCTGCTATGCTGGCTCTCTGAGGGTTAAATAAGAAATCAAGTACGAGAGCCAACACTATATTGTGAAAATACTGTAAATGTGTAATGTATTTTAGCATAGGTGGAATGGAATCCATTTCATTAACTTCAGTATAACTGCACCTGAACATGAATAAAGAAAAGAGAAACAAACATTTAAAGTTTTAAAAGATCCAGCTCATTCATACTCACAGCACACACAACAAATACAAACACTGTCATGAATCTCACCGGACAAGATTCTCTTTGTATGAGACGCTGGTGTGTGAGGGAGTCAGGGTGACGTTACCCTCGTCGTCTGTGCTAAAACTGTCCTCTGTCAGTACGTAATAACCGTTGGCTAGTAGGCGGGGGCTTCGGCGACACGCACACACGGAGCCTGTCAGCGGATTGGTGGAAAAACACTCATAGGAGGAATCAGAGAAGTGGGAGACGTCAAGACTGAAAAGAGAAACAGCATTATACTTAAAGAAAATAGCAAGGCAGAACCTATACAGATGTGTTGCTGCTGCTTGTCTACATGCTCGTACCTGTGACAAATATGTTCAGCCTCCTGCCTCCTGGTCTTAATCGGAGAACCTATGACAAACACCAGGTCAGCATTACAACAGTCTTATCAATGAATGTGCGCAAGATAGAGGGAGAATGAGAGAGTTGTGATATGAGGGCACACATACTTGTAACTGCTCCTTTAAAGAAGAAAGCCATGGCTTATGCTGCAGCCAAACCTGTAATACACAAAATAATATTCAGCTCAAATGGATAGTACATAATCTACCAAATGCACACATATTGGTTTTGAATTATTTATCTTTCTATTGTTTCTTTTTTTGTTCTTCACATGGATATTCACATGAATAATTCATACATCAAACAAAAACATTCTAAAACGAAGATCAAATCAAAGCAAAAATACATATAAATGCAAATTATTATATATGGATATGAATAAACCAGTACTGATGAATGGTGATTGTAAAGAATGAAAAAGACAAAATAATACAAGGTCACTAACACAAGTCCATATTTGCTTTCTGGAAACAGGATCAAATGAACACATTTTTACAGATCCATCACTTTTCTGCTATAGAGCTAGTCATTATTAAAACAATAATAATATGACTGTATAAGTGTACTTCTTTAAATCCTTAAAATTATTCTAAAATTAGTCTTAAACAGAATGTTTTTTTGTTTTTTTTTCAAAAAAAGAAAAGAAAATCACAAATATTAAAAGCACACAAAAATAAATGCCTACGGATTCAATATTTTGTTAAATAAAATATAATGTATATCAATTTAAAATTATGACGTGGAAATGGAATTACAGGCATTATTTTTTGTAATGGATTTCTAAAGAAATTAGGTCAAATGAGAGGAAAGACTATAATTGATGGTGTTTTTTTATTTTACGTTTTTGTTGTTTTTTCTAGATAATATTTGTAGATCAAATGTACAAAAATACATGTATTTCATGAAATAAAATGAATAATTGAATGAAAAATGGGGAGGGGTGTCTGACAGGATGGAAAGGGAGTGGGATGGGGAGGGGGAATCGGGGAGCCATGATGATCCAAAAGGGGATGATGCTGGCAAAGTAGGTGGAGACCAGTTACTGTACTTCCTGTTAACTACTTCCTGCCTGGAGATAAACGATTGGCTGATCAGAGTGTCATACATGTGTGTTCTGCTGCAGCTGCTATCAGAGAAGCTGAGGAGACCAACGGCAACGAATGAGGGAGCACAATAACCCATGCGCTCTCTCTCTCTCTCTCTCTCTCTCTCTCTCTCTCTCTGTCTCCCACACACACACACAAACACACAAAGCAGCTTGTTTGTTTTCTCAAAAATCAGTTCCCAGAGTGATCACGTGACACACTTCTTTAACTTATGTTTGCGTTTGAACAGAAAGTCCCCAAAACCCTCACACGCATTTCATGTAGTCTCTGTGAGTTAGAAACACAAGGACTACAAGATTAATATTACAAAATCATGAGTATTACTGAAAGTTGCAAATACATTAAAAACAAGGAAAACAAACTAAGAGGAAATGTTGATATTGCAGCAGAGTGTTTAGTGAAATGAGTAGCTGCAATATCAAAGCATTACTGAAATGCATGCCAACCACACATGCACACAAACAGAGCTTCATAGATAAGCTCTGAATAACAATTGATTTATGTTGGCTTTACTTCCATTCTTATATACTTAATTATTTAATGAGAAATTGTCATTTAACCCATATAAGACTTTAAAAATATCTCTAAAAAATATGTTGATGTTTCTAATATTAATATTTGATGCATTGTCGATTTCTCAGTTCTTTTAGTTGTTTTATATTTTCTGAGATTTCTTTGTTTACTTGTTTTTACTTCTAAAAAAAATAATCTTAATGTAGCCTACAGCACTTTGGTCTACCTTTCTTAATAAATAAAATGGTCTACCGTCCTTACAGTTTTCATACATAATTTGACATAAATATTAATAATAATTAATAATAATTACTGTTATTTAAAGTTTAATAAAAAAAGACATCTGGCGTCCTCATTATCTTAATGCCCTGTCTGTTTGATTCTGCATTCAGACGCTCCTCGAGTCTTTGTTGCTCGGCCTGCAGCAGTTACGATGCGCGAGACACATTCACACACATATCGAGCTGAGAGTTTATTGTATATGGTAAACATACAAATCCATAAATCTAAAACCTCAGTGTCTAAAAATAATATATAAGGTGATTGTGCTGAAGCGTAATGTGATACTAACATCCGGTTTCTTCTCGCCATATTATTTAGCGCTAAATCTGCCTTGTTTCTAACGTAAATGCACAACAAATATAGAAGAAATACGACTAAAAAAGAAGAGAAAAACAACACTTACCTAAACCACGGAGAATGCGGATAGCGGTGCTAGAGTCTGTCCGCTTACTTACAAACATTGGCATGCATGAAGAACCACACCTACAGTCTGAGAGAGAGAGAGAGAGAGAGAGAGAGCGATCAAAACAAAATAACGCTGTTCGAAACAAAACTTATCTTAAGTATATAGTCAGAGTCAGTGCATATGCATCAGTAATGCAAAAATATTTGACCAAATTAATTGTATTTATAAATGAATTATGTATTTATATATCACTTTGGACAAGATTCACCCAAAAAATAATTTACTTACCCTTATGTCATTCAAAACCATAGGCTGTCAAAAAAAGAAGTCTGTATGTCTTTCTTCTGCTGAACACAAAATATATTTTGAAGAATGTGGGAAATAACCGTTTTGTTTGCTATAGTATGGAAGCCCATATCTGCCAAAAAAAATAAATAAAAAAAATAATAATAATAATAGTTATATTATCTATATATATACTGTACTGTACATTTCTGACTTATGGATATTACTTTTACAAAGTCACCTCTTATAACATATTACTCTAAATTGTAATGTAGAAACATGCATTTTTTACTTTGAAACAAAATGTATTGTGAAAAGCGCTATACAAATAAATGTCAATTATGAAAAAATCTATTAATATATTATATATATTTTTTGTCTTATAAGATAAAAAGTGACATAAAATTTCAAAGTCATACTGTCATATTTAGACTTTTTATCGCATAATTATGAATTAGTATGACATAATTTTCTACTTATTGTCTCAGAATTATGACTTGGTATATCATGATTTATACATTTTGTCATAATGACTTTGCATCATAAATATGATTTATCAAAGTTTTGTGGCAGAAATGGGCTTCCATTGTATGGACTAAAATATTCTTCAAAAAAGACATGAGGGTGAAAAGATGATTAATGAACTATCCCTTTAAATGTAAATGTCTGAGCTTTTGGAGCACCAGATATTCAGGCTCAGAATCTCAAAAGTACAAAGACTGATACAGTTCTGGAACTGTATTTCTGATTTTATTTCAGCTTTTAGTGCGTGTGTCAGACAAAAGACAAATTATACGTTTGTAGATGGTTCATGGGATTAATTATACATCATTTAAATTCCCAGTTAGGAATCTTCAGTTGAATAGTTGATACACCATTAGAGATAGCTGTACACCATTTACAGTTGCTGTTAGTACTCTTTTTTTTACTTGAGAATTCCTATAAATATTACAATTCAAAAGATAGGATTTCAACAAGTATTGTTCTTAGGCTGAACACAGACTCAACAAATGTTTCCCGGGGATATGGACTGATAAATTGAGCTTGTGCAAATGAACTAAAGTAGACCAGAATAATCTCTAGTGTTTCTCTGCAATGTGTGAGGATGACATCATGGAACAGTTACATGTGTGTGTAATGCTGAACTCAGGGGCCTCTACTTCCAACACCATTCTCTGGGGACGGTTACGCAAGATAAAACTCTGAGAGTGAAGGTTCTAGTGAGAATATTTATTTTATTGTTCAATACTATATATTTTGTTATTTACACGTAAAAACACATTTAAACCCAACAAAATATTTATATAAAATATAACCAACACATACAACATCACCAGCTCTGAGTTTGACTCAGTAAGTCTGTGCGTTGGGCTCTAATAGTTGTGTAGCATGCATGTCTCTGGTCATGTTGTTTTTCTCTCTGAGTTTGGATTGCAGTAACGTGTGCTCCACCACTCCCATCCGAACATCCATCTGCTCAATCTCCTGCTTCAGCTTGGTCAGACTCTGACGGATCTTCACCACTGGAGCTGCATCACAAAACACATGGACAAGCATAAACTCCAGCTCACATAAACAAACTGCACCATCATTAGGGTGAAAGAGTGTTTGTTGTGTGTGCGGATTACCTCCATCAGACATGCTGCTGCCTTTCTCTTCCATTTCCTGTTTTACTTTCTCTAGCTCCTCACTGATCTGAAGCACAAATATATATAAGTTATTATTTGAATGTTGTGTGGCTACGTGGACATAGTAAGGCTGTGTACACTCATTTATTAAAAACACAATGCTTTTTAATTGTTACTGTGTTGTAACCAAAAGATGGTCAAATCATTGTAACGCTAATATTCTGTGACTCTTGCAATGTTTTTTTAGACTCACCTCAGCCAGAATCCTGGTTCTCTCTGTGACGCCTCCACTGGCCTGCTGATAAAGCTCTTTTACCTGACCAACAAAAACACATGCGCTTGACCATCCTGTGTTTTGACAGGTTGAGGGTAAGTAATACATTTTTGGGAACTGATTGGTCAAGATGTTCACCTTGTTGAGCTGTGCTTGTGCTTGGCGGTATTCTGAAATGAGATGCTCAAGCTGAGTATTGAGATATTTCTCACGACTGCTTACTTTCTCCAGAGTTTTACTGATGTCCTCCCTCAGCTTAAACAGACAACCCTGAACACACACATATATATACATACTTAGGTTTAATATTTCACATTATTATCTATGGATGGATGGATGGATGACCTTGGCGTCGTGCAAGGACGTGTTGATGCCATCTTGATGTTGATGCATTTGATCAAGGTGAATCCTCCAATCCTGAAACACAGTAACCTGTTACTCAGTATTCAGCCAATCAGAGTCTCTCCATCACCATACAGCGATTAAAGGTTGCAGAATTTGAGACCTTGTTGTCGGTGCGGATGGTGACTTTAAGTTGTGGAAGAACTCGCTCCACCTCTAGATTCCACTCAGCAGCATCAACATCTGACTCCAGAACCACTGCAGGCCTTGAACCACTGAGCTCCTAAACACACATATATCTACCAGTTGACTTTTACTGTACATACTGGGTAAAATGTTGAGTACTAGTTCTTTAAGTTATTAATAAACATCCCTCCTAACTAGTATAAAAGACTGGGCTATTCATGCTTTGTAGCACACACACAAATATCACCTCTCATATGGAACAACTCACAATTTCCAGAGAAAGACAGTAATTACTCCTTTCATGTTTATATTATATAATACTATATAAAATGCACATGCCAATATTTAAAAAAAAAAACTCACACTCTGATTGGTTCTGGTCTTCAGTGCATCTAAATCAAGTCCGTCCTCTTCCTCATACTCCTCATCCTCCTGCTGAAGAGCCACATTTTTAATGAGTGTATGTGTGATTCACTTTACACATGAGTCTGTGTGTGTGTGATTCACTGTCATGTCTTCCTCCTGTGTGAATTAGGAGTGGGCGATAGTAGCAAACATTTATATTATGATATTCTCTTTTTTTGTTGATAAAATATATCACCCATCTGATTTTTATATGTTTCATTGCTTTGATGCAAAACAACATCCAAAATAAAAGTAAGGTATCACATTTGTATACACATTTTTTTAAGTCACATAAATTGCACAAAAAAATTTGAAATACAATTTATCTTAAAAACAAATATATAAAAATGGCATTTATATCTCAAGGTTTTTAATACAAACAAACAGCTGAGCTAGATTACTCAATCCAATTTACAACAGTGAAAAAAACTGCTAATAGGAGAGCGTGACAGATAGCAGCAGTAACTCAGGAAGGGGAAGCTTAGCTTAGAATAAAGTTTAAGTGTGACTCACAGTCATCTCTTCTTCCACTTTACTGAGTGTGAGCTCAGCATCATCTTCCTGCACACAATCATCTTCCACCTCCACAGACGGGTACAGAGGCCTGATAAAGAGAAAATACCTGTGTTATTGTGTGTGTGTATAGTGGGAACAGAAAGTTTGTGAACCCTGGAGAAATTTGTGGTTCTACTACAAACAGATTGATATTAAAACTAAAGTTGCAAAGAACATCATTCCAACCTGCATTCAGCTCATGGTGTGTGCCGTGATGTATATGTGTACCTGTTCCAGATGAATCCTCTACTCTTTAGTGCTTTTTCTACCAGCTGGTCTAGAACATTACAGACATGCTCTCCAGATCCAGACTTCAGCTTAGATGGGGGGAAATCAACCTGGCCACCCTATAAACACACACACATTCAGTGATAATCATGAAACCCAAATGCATCTACGCACACTTGTGAGGATGTCATCACTGTGATAATGTCTGACCAGGGCACGCAGCTCAGACAGGATGTTGGAGACGGTGGCGTTGGGGTCGTCGTACTCCTGCGGTGCATCAAACGGCCGTCCACACAGGGAAATCAACCAGGCGGCAATTACGCTGAACATATAGAACTGCTCTCCGGGATTCGACAACACGTGAGGGCTAGAGACAAAATAATGCCTGAAAAACACAGAAAACATGTATTCTCTGTTTAAGAAGAAACACTGAACTATTATACATATTTAATTGATTTTAAATCGATTCCTAGAATTTTACTTAAAAGTAGGCCATGTCACACCGACTCCATTGGTCGAAGGTTAGGTTATCTAAATTCAGACCAGAGCTAGATCCTATTTGTGATAGATGTAGGCAAGCTCCTGCAAGCCTTTTACACATGTTCTGGACATGCCCAAGTTTGTATAACTTTTGGAAATTGATTTTTGACGCATTTTTAGAAACAATAGGATTGCCAATAGAACCATCTCCTTTTCTTGCTATATTTGGTGTTACAGCACAGAACATGCACCTAAGCAGCTATAATTGTAAAATGTTGGCCTTTTGCACACTTCTTGCCAGAAGATTAATATTGTTTAAATGGAAAGACTCTTTTCCTCCCACTTTTTCTCATTGGATTAAGGAGATTATGCAGCATCTTAAACTAGAAAAAATAAGATACTCTCTTCAAGGTTCTGTCCAGAGATTTTATGCAATCTGGCAACCCTTCTTGACATTTGTTGAAAAAATCAAGTAGAGAATGCAGTCCCAAAAATGTATTTATCTATTTTGTGTGTATGTATGTATATTTATGTTTATGTTTCTTTTTCTTAAACTTTTTTTTTTTTTTTGCTGATTGTATATATCCAATAATTTTTGTCTGATGGGTAGAGGGATGGGTTGTGTTGTGTTGGGGTTTTGTTGTTTACTGTACTGTTTCAGTTTTCTTTTGGGTTTTTCGGTATGTTGTAAAATCTTGAATAAACAGACCTTGTTCAAAAAAAAAAGTAGGCCATGTCATGTTTTTCATGATTGCTTGAGATTGCAATTGCTTCAAATGTTCAAAAGTAGTTTTTTTACTCTTTATAAGTTATAGGCTAAGTTTATAAGTCTCTATGAGGACAAGATTGAAATATACAACGTGATTTGGATTTTATTATTAGATGATTCTTCAAAGATAGCAAATTAGTATTGGGCCGAATCTGGTTGAATTTCGGCTGTGAGTTTGGACCACGTACCACATGGAATTATGGTCCAAGATTGGCCCAAAAGCTACATGCTATAAGTAAACCAGATCCATGCCAGAAGCAGACCAAAACTCACCCACAACTTCTTCCATGTCCCCAGAAATCAGTCATAACTGGCCCACAACAGTGCCAGAATCACCAGATGTCAGCCAGAAAAGAGCCAAACTGCCACCACCTTTACCCCCCAGAACTCACCCACAACTGGACCAATATTATGCCAGAATCCCCAAAACTGAGCCAGAAATAATATTCATATATTGTGAAATGTTGGCCTATATATAAAAAACAGAAACCAAGCAAATGCAAAGTAGCCTATGATGTGTTTTAATGATGCAAAAAACAAACAACCCCCCCCCCCAAAAAAAATCAAATCTTAAGCAGATAAAGGCAAAAAAAATAAAAAAATAATAATAATATTTGGAATGTGTCAAGAATAAATACACAAAATAATGCACAAATAGCATAAACCAAATAATTTTTTTAAATAAGTGAAAATGAAAAAAAAACATATACTATTACTGCCTTTTCGTGCAATCGGAAATTTCCGATTCCTAATCGGAATAAGGAAGATTCCTAACTTGGGAATTTAAATACACAAAATAATGCACAAATAGCATAAACCAAATAATTTTTTTAAATAAGTGAAAATGAAAAAAAAACATATACTATTACTGCCTTTTCGTGCAATCGGAAATTTCCTAGTTCCCAGTTGTGATTATTACGAGCTCATCGCATTCAAATTTTGACTTGAAAGTGCATTCATGTCCAATTTTTAAACTAGGAAACTAACATTAGTACTGCTAGTATTCACGATAATTCCGATAGCACGTGAAGGCAGCATATAAAACATGATCATGCCTTATAATCTATAAAGTAGCGATTCTGAGTCTCTCACCTGGACAGAGGTTTGATGTTGTGTTTGTCCATAACCTGCTGCTCATAATCCAGAACTTTGAGTTTATCCAGCAGATCCTCCATTAGCACGAACGTCTGATGGACCGAACCGGGTCCGCGCTCTTCCTCCTCCGCCATCCCTCTCTCTCTCACTATTCACATTCAAAAAGCTTTATTGGAAATGCAAACGGGGTTTAAAGCTTAATTACACATTATAGATATGTATACACACATATTTCTCCTACTCTCTGTGTATTTTTGTCAGGTCGTTTCCCGCAGGCTGCAGGCTAACGTTACATTAGGGCTACTCAGGATGTTGTAGTTACTGTCGCCAAGAATGACGTCAGACACGATGATGGCCATGATAGGAAACAAAATAATAGTACTGAACAGTGACGGATGATAATAAACAATGAGCAATAATGAATGATATAACATATGTGACTTGTAAATAAAACGGCAATAGCAAGCCAAGACTCTTAATATAACTGTCTGACTGAACGTTTTGTGCAAGAATCTCATAGTGCTGCCACGCGCTGGAGCGGAGAAGAAACGTTGCAACTACAGACAAGGTTATGCTTGTATTCTCATCTCTCTACATTCCTGTCTGATCCATGAATAGACAAATAGTCAAAGTTTAAGAAATGCTTATCTATTTATTTTATTTATTTTTTATCATACATTATCGTTCAAAAGTTTTTTAATGTTAAAAAAAGTCTCTTCTGCTCACCAACTCTGTATTTATTTGATCCAAAATACAGCAAAACTAGCAATATTCGGAAATATTTTAATTTAAAATACCTGTTTTGTATTTGATTATATTTTAAAATGCAATTTATTTCTGTGATGGCAAAGCATCATTGTTCCGGAGACGTTGGTGTCCATGCCGGAGACGTTGGTGTCCGTTCTGGAGACGGTGGTGTCCTTCCAAGAGACGGTGGTGTCCTTCCAAGAGACGGTGGTGTCCTTTCCGGGGACGGTGGTGTCTGTGCCGGAGACGTTGGTGTCCGTGCACTTGTCCGTGCCGGAGACGGTGGTGTCCGTGCCGGTGTCCGTGCTGGAGACGGTGGTGTCCTTGCCGGAGACAGTGGTGGTGTCCGTGCCGGAGACGGTGGTGTCCTTTCCGGGGACGGTGGTGTCTGTGCCGGAGGCGTTGGTGTCGGTGCCAGAGACGTTGGTGTCCGTGCACTTGTCCGTGCTGGAGACGGTGGTGTCCGTGCCGGAGACGATGGTGTCCGTGCCGGAGACAGTGGTGTCCGTGCCGGAGACAGTGGTGTCTGTTCCGGAGACGGTGGTGTCCGTGCCGGAGACGGTGGTGTCCGTGCCGGAGACGGTGGTGTCTGTGCCGGAGACGGTGGTGTCCGTGCCGGTGTCCGTGCCGGAGACAGTGGTGTCCTTTCCGGAGACGGTGGTGTCTTTTCCGGAAACGGTCGTGTCCGTGCCGGAGACATTGGTGTCCGTGCCGGAGAGGGTGGTGTCCTTTCCGGAGACGGTCATGTCCGTGCCGGAGACGGTGGTGTCCGTTCCGGAGACCTTGGTTTCCGTGCTGGAGACGGTGGTGTCTGTGCCGGAGGCGGTGGTGTCTGTGCCGGTGTCCGTGCCGGAGACGATGGTGTCTGTGCCGGAGACGGTGGTGTCCATGCCGGAGACGGTGGTGTCCATGCCGGAGACGGTGGTGTCCCTGCCAGTGACGGTGGTGTCTCTCAGTCTTTATTCACCTTTTTCTCATGTTTTCTCAATAGAATTCATAAAATTCCATATTCTATGGAATAGAATAGCATTGTTCTAATAGGGGCACTTTGTGCAGTGTTACAACATGCCCCACCTGCACAACTGGGATTTAAACCCTGCTAGTCTGTTAAATAACATATTGGAGATTCAAATAATATCAGATTTGTCTAATTTAAAATAAACACTAAAAATAGAGATGAAAAATTAACATAAGTAAGAAATTTACTTTTGCAATGGTTAGATAAATGTTCAGTGATATCTTCCAAAGATTTCTGAATTTTGGCGCAATTTTTTCTCTATAGAGTGTTGATATGGCAACTAGTAAAACATCCAGATGTATTTATTATGTCTATGCGTTGAACACCCTGTTCTGATGACGCAAGAGTTGCAACTATAGCAGCTGAGAGGGCCATTCTTTGTGTTCTTTTTGAAGAATTTTTGGAGCCTGATGAAATCGGTATAAATACGTTTATTAATACTGCAAAATACGCTCGATGTTAGTCACTCACTGCCCTTGCCGTCCAGAATAAAAGAGAACATCCCAATCGAGTGAAGGGATTTGTGGAAACTGTGGTTCCTAATTATTGTGATCCAACATTTGCCTCACATTTCAGACTGAAAACACATCTGTTTAGCCTCACATTCTACTTACTAATTATTTGCACCCCATTTAATCATCTTTTTTATCTCCTGCTAATCAATTCTAATTTAAATTACAGGGCGTGCAGAATTATAAGGCATGTTCATTTTCTGATCATATTTTATTCCCAGGTACATTTTGCCAATTCCAAACCATATTAATCTTAATAACTACTATTCATTTTGTATTTAATCATTTTTAAGTGATATATAATTGTTCATGAAGGCTGGAAATGAAAAATGCCTTTAATTCAGGTGTGCAGAATTATTAGGCACGTTTTCTTTTACAGATAAAACAAGCCAAAAAAGAGATTTAACTAAGACTGAAAAGTCAAAAATTATTAAATGCCCATGAGAAGGATACAATACTAATGCAATACTATAAATGGCAGTTGAGGCATGACCATTGGACAGTGAAATGCTCATTGGGTCAGCAGGGTCAGACAAAAACAGGTGGAGAAGAAAATACGCATGTTAACTGCAAAAGAATAAAAAACTAAGGTGAAGAATTAAGTGTGAAACCATCAGGAACCCTTAAGTCTCCAGCGCCACCATTTTCCAGAACTGCAACCAACCTGGAGTCTCTAGAAGTGCAAGGTGTCAGGGTCTCAGAGACTTGGGTTAGGTAAAGAATCCTAAAAATGTACCCCCTCTTAATAAGAATCACCAGCTGAAGTGTTGTGAAATACATGAAGACTGTTTTTTTATAGGCTTTATAGACAGACAATCTGAGAGTGACTCTTGAAGGACCAGCACCACATCCTCTTCTACCACTGTTTGAAGAATTCATCTTCCAGAATCTGACAGTAAGTTTTTGGAGTTAATATTTAGATAATTTTTAGTCCATCTCCTACCCTGAAGTCCATTTTGCAGAGATGGACTAAAAATGAACTCCCAAAACTTACTGTCAGATTCTGGAAGATGAATTCAAATTTTATCTGTAAAAGAAAACGTGCCTAATAATTCTGCACACCTGAATTAAAGGCATTTTTCATTTCCAGCCTTCATGAACAATTATATATCACTTATAAATGATTAAATACAAAATTAATAGTAGTTATTAAGATTAATATGGTTTGGATTGGCAAAATGTGCCTGGGAATAAAATATGATCAGAAAATCAACGTGCCTAATAATTCTGCACGCCCTGTAATTACATTAGAAAAACGACTTGAGTGAAAAGCTGAACTGAAAAATTGTAATGCTTGTGTTCTGTTTCCGAGATAAACCGTGAGTCAGAGTATGCTTTATTATGTTGGGTTACTATGAGCTGGGCAGAGCCGCTCAGCTGTTGAGATTAATTCCAAGAGATCTTTTTTTGGCTGATGGGTCAATCTTTCTTTCACTCTGCCAGTCTCTGTCTCTGTGATGTTGGCGTGTGTATGAACATGAATGTTTGGAGATTCAAATGTTCTCTGGCCTTCTGAGGTTCAGTCCCCAGCGTAACTACCATTGTTTTGGACAGTCATCTGCTCTTTACATGGTAATCAAAACACAAATGCAGAGTAAAAGGACACATTAGACAGGATATGTTTTCACATTTTAATAAATTTCACATGTGGCTTATTGTAACAGAAATGAAACAAACATTAATAGTGCTAGCACTATTAATTCATTTGGCTACACAACACACATACTCATATACACTCTCACATTTTAGAGCACATTTTATGAACAATTCTCCTCTTTCTTCCACTTCCAATTACTTCCTCTGCATTTTATATGTTTTGTTCCATCCATTTCTCCACAGTTTCTGTGGTGAATTTCCTTTTTCAGTCCTCTTGAATACGAGTCGCCCCCTCTTCTGATACTGGACCCTCCCTCTTGATCTCGGTAACCACCTCTGTGTATGTCACATCTGGGCTGGGCTTCCTGCCTTTGGGAGGAGTCACAGCTGGCTCCCCCTCTGCACCTTCCTGGCCCTCAGCGACAGTGCGTTCCTTCTTCAGTTTGATTTTGAACGATTCTTTAGTGGGTGCTTTCTTAGCAATGTTTTCCTTCAGCCTCTCGCTGCTCTGACGCATCTTCTCTCGCTGCTCGGGGGGCACGATCTTCTCACCGAAGGTGTTGAATTTGGTTCCAAGCGTTTGGCCCGTCTTACTCAGGCTCTCCTTGGTCTTGCTTAGGTTTTCCCGCGTCTTATCGCGGGTCTTGCTCATGTTCTCTTTGGAGAACGCAGCTTTGATGTTCTCAATGCCTTTTAAGCCGCTCTGTTTCAGACGTGCGCCCCGGGATGACTCCCCCTCCTCTACCACCATGTACTCCTCATCAGATGATAGGTCAGCAGGGATGTCATACTCATCTGGCTCCACCTCCAAGTTAGCAAGCCCTGCCCCCTTGGGAGTCTTGGTGACAGCAACAGAGGGAACTTCAGTTTCACCCTGCGGTGACACAGGAGAGACTATTATTCACTGGAAAACACACTCTGACTTCACCCACTCCCAGAAGGTCATGGAGAAGAACTCAGATGTGTTATGCTTTCTTACAACAATGTCAAACTCAACAAGATGCAAGAGTCATTGTGCTGATTACCAAACATCAATTTCAATATTAACATATTTAGATTTAATTATTTATTAAAGAGTTAGTTCACCCAAAAATGCTAATTCTGTCATTAATTACTCACCTTTATGTCATTCCAAACCCATAAGTCTTTCGTTCATCTCTGGAACACAAATTAACACAAAATGAAATCTGAGACCATTCTGTCCCTCCATTGACAGCCTTCGCAACTACCACTTTCAAGCCCCAGAAAGATAAGGCATCATAAAAGTATTCCATGTGACCCAAGTGGTTTAACCTCAGTTTTATGAAGTGATGAGAGTGCTTTGTTTGTGCAAAAAAACAAAAAAAACATAATTTACCTCTTTATTTACAAAGTATTAAATATCTAACATGCGTTCATGAGAGCACCACGACGCATGCATGTTGTGAGGATTCATAAAGTGGTAAACAAGTGTTTTTTTAGCGCAAACAAAGCACTCGTTTCGCTTCATAAAATTGAGGTTAAACCACTGAATTCACATGGATTACTTTAATGATGTCTTTACTACCTTTCTGGGGCTTGAACGTGGTAGATGCATAGGCTGTCAATGGAGGGACAGAAAGCTCTCAGATTTCATTTTGTGTCCATTTGTGTTCTGAAGATGAACGAAAGTCTTACGGTTTTGGAACGACATGAGGGTGAGTAATTAATGACAGAATTTTCATATTTGGGTGAACCCTTTAAGATTTAAATGCAAATTTCTATTTAGATGTATTACATTAAAACATAAATATGAATGTTGAGCTTTAGCTCTTGCTCTTACCAAACCAAAAAAAGACAGCCTACATTTCAGGTGCTGTGTCGGGTGTAAAATGTTGGTTCAGTTACAGAATACAACTCATATACTTAAAGGGATTGTTCACTTAAAAATGCAGAGAATATTTTCGTTTGAAGAATATTTTTTAACTGTTTAGTCCATATAATGAAAGTCAGTGTAGTCCAAAACAACATAAGACCCCAATGACTTTCATTGTAAGGAGAAAAAAAATCTTCTTGGAAGGACATGAGGGTGAGTAAATGATGACAGAATTTATTTATTTTGTCTGAACAATCTTGTTAGGTAAAATTTACTTATATAGTTTCAGCTGTTTTTTTTTAATAATTTTTTTTATTATGATGATGCAAATAAGATGATATGTCTGATGCACATTGAACATGAAAAGTTGAAAACTAGTTAAAATCACCATAATATTAAAACAAAGCTCTTGGTCACTTTTTATAAAACGGATAGTTCCGGTCCTTGATTCTGATTAGTTAAACCGCGTTTAAATCTGTTGTGAATTACAAACATACGCCTCCACTCCACATCGTGCCTAACAACATCGCTTAGCTGTTCTAAATTCACTGTAAACCACTTCAATGTCAGTCAGACAATCTGATCCTGTTTAAGTGGGTGGTTCTTGGCCATCACAAGCAAAGTGGACTAGATTTTATGTCAGTCTAAAGTCTGGTTACTTGAGACTACCCTTCCCTTGAGGACATTTTTTCAGTCTGTAAGAATGGATGTCTATGTACAGTATGTGTATGAATAAACTCCCTATTCAGGGAATAGCCTTAAAGAGTCTCTTCAGCTGTGTTCAGCAGCTCTATATTAGGAAAGCCCAGAATAACTACTCACAAACACACTCTCATACACACACACACCCACACACACAGCCTAATTTAGACTAATTTGTAACACATTTTCTCTAATTATTTATTCTGTATATTGAAGGAGGAGTGAGGAGTCGAATAGACAATTTGCCATTATTTGTTCTATGCCAATAAGAAGAATTGAACATAGTTTGTGTCCATCCCTAACAGCACGTTTAGGATTGGGGGCACCAAATGTAATAGTTTAAGAATAGATCATTGATAAACCACATTGGACTACAACTACTAATCTGTATCTGTGGTGGTTGAGGTCCAGTTTCACTCTTGAATGAACATATCAAAATATCTTTATTGTCATCTGACACACAAACATAAATAGGTAGCCAATCAGCTCTAGAAAGGAAATTCTCAAGTGTGCATACAGCAGGTGTCATTGTGAGATTACAGAGCCAACTTGCTGTTAAATGCCAAAAGGATAGAGCTTCACCATCAATCACCCAAAAAGTTTTATCACATTTACAGTTTGGTGAATTTTCACGAGTGAAATCCAATCACTTCAATAGGAATTCATGCAATCAGGAATTTTGTGTGAAGACGAAAGATTGATTGACCAACAAAAAGCTGCTTTGTTTGAAAGTGACTTATGTGTGAGCTGTGCTTCATAAAGTGCTAAAATATTGACAATAGACAATGGACCTTTTTTGCCTGTGGAATCTCACCAAAATGTCGCTAATGTGACCGCACCTTAACACGCATGCAGTGGTTAGCAATGGGTTTACCTGGTAGATAACAACCCTGAACTTGTTGCGTGTGAGAAGCTCATCCTGTGTAGTTTCCACCTTCTTCACACGCACGTTCTGTTTCTCCACACGTGAACGTACTTCTTTAACGTGCGTGCTCACGCGACGGGCTTTCTGCAGCAGTTTGTCAACGGTCGTTGCTGTGGCGCCATGGTCACGAGCCAGTTTAATAAGCTCGGATTGGACAGCGTTTACAGAGCTTTCGAGCTGCTGCTGTCGATCCTCCATGCGCTGCTGGCTCGCCTGGACGCCATCGATGATCGTAGACACGCGTTCCAGCAGAGAGAGAATCGACAGGGCCGAGATGGGCTGCCCGGATTCATCCTCGACCCCCAACAAGACATCTCCTCTCTTTTCCATCTCTGATTCTCCTTTTCACCGTCCCTGAAAGTAAAGCTACCGGGCCAGAGATGGGTAAGGGGCAAGGCGGAATCAAACACACAGTAGAGAGAAACTGACACTCCAAGAGAGAGACTCCAATGGAATCTGACAAACTCCACCCCTGTTCACACAAAGATATAAATGCATGGATATAAATACAACTGTAAGAGGATACTAAGACAGTTTTGGAAGCTGTATCACAGAAGCGTTGGAAAGCCCCATTAATTCATACATTCCAGTATTGTGTGCATGTGTTATGGTGGCTTGTGATATGCATAATATGTGTTGCTTTCTCAGCTCTGAAATATCTAAAATGACAGTGACATTGATCTAGAGCACAAATGTGTGTGTTTGTGTGGTGAGGTGGACTTACTTTTATAAATCTGCCCCCCTGTGGCATACCGTCAACTCAACTGAAGCCAACAGCTGAGGAACGCACACACACACACACAGTGTAAACTGACCTTGGAGGGGTTTCACATTGGTGTTCTGACCTCTGACCTCACATTAAGGCATACGAAAACTGCATCTCCCAGCATGCACTTTGAGTCACTGAGGAAAATACACTAGAACTTTAAGAAAAACAGTAAAGACATGACATTTTCCTTAAAACTCACTTTATACATTTTTACTGAGTTTAAACAGATTTGACATGCAAACTTTCACAGGCCTTCACATAATATCAAGTCACTGATTCACAAACTGATTTATAAGACTGATAAACACACAGCCTCTCACAGTCACATACTGATGGCCTTCTTTATGAAAATTCAGTTGTAAGAGGTTTGGATTGCTTGGTTTTGAATTGTGCTAAAACACAGCTGCTATTATCTCCTTTTTGTCAGCTTTATCCACCGTATTTTTCTATGTGGAAGTAAATTATTTCCTGTGGATGTGCGAGACTTTGGATTCATTAGGTACTATACTGTAGGTAAACAAATAGAAAATAATAGCAAATACCGGTTTGCAACATGAAGCAGCATAACAGACTTTTTTGTACAGCTAAAATAATTGACACTGGAAGCCTCACACATTCAAGTTAAAAATGATTACACCTTCTCTTACATTAAAAATGAGGAGGACAGAAGGTAAAATATAAAGATAAAACAACAGATTCTGGCAGAAGTAGGCTTTACAAACATTATCTGATATATATCTTTAACCTGTGGCCCACACTGTAAATCTCTTATGGAGAGTTTGGACTCTAAAAACAACTATATTTTTCCTTTTCTTTTCTTTTTTTTAAAGAATATCTGAGTGATCCATGGCAAAGTCACAAAGCTATTGTGCTGTGGGTGGTTGCCAGGGCATTGCTATGTAGTTGCTAAGGCTTTCAGGGAGTTTTTTTTTTCATGTTTCTATGTGGTTGCTAGGGTGTTCGGTTACTTACTGGCCAAAGATAAAAGAGTGTCAGTAATATTCTGGTCCCAATAAATGGCTTGGGTAATGTTCTGCAACTGAAGAAAACGCATGCAAATAGAAAAAACACCAACAAATTAAGAAAACATCTTTTGTTTGACAACATGTGCTGCAAATCCTCACAACACAACCAAATACAGAAATGCGCTACAAATACTCGCAACACAACCAAATACAGAAATGCGCTACAAATACTCGCAACACAACCAAATACAGAAATGCGCTGCAAATACTCGCAACGCAACCAAATACAGAAATGCGCTACAAATACTCGCAACACAACCAAATACAGAAACGCACTACAAATACTCGCAACGCAACCAAATAGAGAAACGCGCTGCAAGTACTCATAATACAAGCATATGTAGGAAATGCACTGCAAATATTAACAACGCAACCAAATACAGAAATGCGCTGCAAATATTTACAACGCAACCAAATACAGAAATACGCTGCAAATACTTCCAATGCAACCAAATACAGAAATGCGCTCCAAATATTTACAACGCAACCAAATACAGAAACGCGCTGTAAATACTCACAATGCAACCAAATACAGAAACGCGCTGCAAGTACTCACAATAGAACCAAATACGGAAACGTGCTGCAAATACTCACAATACAACCGCGCTGCAAATACTCACAATACTAAGTATTTGCAGTGTGTTTCTGTATTTGGTTGCGTTATGAGTATTTGCAGCGCATTTCTATATTCGGTTGTGTTGTGAGTACTTGCAGCACATCTGTTGTCAAACTGATGAAGATGTTTTCAAATTTGCTGGTGTTTTTTCTATTTGTGTGTTTTCTTCAGTTGCAGTGCGTTGAGCTCTCTCGGCCACCCTATCTTAGTAAGTATAAAAATAAATATGGGATTTGTATGCCCGTTATATTGTCCTCCAAGTGAAAATCATCTTATACCTTTTGAAAGTAATAGCACACATTCTCCTTGACAATATGCCATCACTCTTGAATCATGCTAGCATGTTTTGCGTGGCAAGCGTCACTCCAATATTGTTCAGAAAATGTAAAAATCGACTTAATGTAAACATTTCACCATGTGGATTTACTGCATTTAGACTAGAAAGAAAGTGAGGGAGAGAGATGAAGAAGGCAAAACTGTGAAGGGGAGAGAACACTGGGAATGTAGAGATTTTAAAATAAAAAAACTCCTGGTGACATGGTGGAATAAGGCCACTGAAATATCAATGTTGAAAGATAGAATTCTTTCCAAAACGCTTCAGTGAGAGTGTAATAGTGTTTGAGTGTGAAGAAGCTATTGGGGTATGGGGTGTATGTGATCATGTATGTGAGTAGATGAGAAGTATGTGTGGTTAGTGACAAAACAAGAGTTTTAAGAGAGTACAGTTTGTGCGTTTCTGTTTAAGTTATCAGCAGCTATACAATCCTGCGTCCTCCATCTTTGGGTGAGTGACCTAGGTTCTGTTTCTGAAGATGGGCTCGTGGGTTTTTTGGATGACTCCTAAAGGCAACAGTTTTGAGATTTGGTGAGTGTGTGATATTTGAGCTTTTTTTCTATATTAGAATTTATATGGTGCATACTACTGTGCATGAGAAGAGTTTTACCTTGTGATGCATATTATGATAGCGATAATTATGCTGATCTGTACAGCAGCAATGATCACAGCAATCAGGACATATTGTAGCTTCTGTCCATTGGGCACCACGTACAACTCACTGAAGTCTCTCTGCTCACAGTGCACACCGGAGAACCCCACATCACACCTAAACAATACAACCATGATTGACCAAAACACATCAACCACATATGCCTAAAATCCTCTTTATTTTTACATCCAATTGAGATTTACTACAATAGATGACTTGTGCATGTGTTGCGGTCATACCTGCATGTTGCCAGATCATTTTTCATCTCACAGGTTCCATGCACACAAAAGCTGCTGTTGATTTCAGCACAGGGCATTGCTCCGCCCACACTGACTCCGCCCACTAATACCACTGAATCTATAGGATGAATCAAACATGTCATATCTGATTACAGAATTTTTTTACATTTGTCTCTACATGTGTTTGCGTGATATATGTGTGTGTGTGTTTACCTGGACATTGCCCAAGGTGTTTGACGTTAATCTGAGCTTGTTTCAAGCAGGAAGCTTCTCTGACCTGACATGGATTACTGTAAGACTGGCCATCCGATCCACAAACTGGATTCATATTAAATCCACTGCAGTCTATATTACATACACACCTGCACAGAAAATGCATGTTACTTGCATGTTCGCCTCTATAGAAGGGTTTCCCAAATGGGCTTTTGGGAAGGAACCTGCAGGAGGTTTGTGAGATGAAAAGCTAATAATTAATTAAGTCATGAGAAGTTCAAGGGTTTAAATGTTTGAAAATGAAGAATTTAAGACAAATATTAGTTTTGTAACTTGTAAAGTAAAAATATTATTATTATCAAATATTTGTATATTTTATTTTACAGTACAATTGTAATTTGCAACACATATATATATATATATATATATATATATATATATATATGCCTTCAATTTTTACAAGTTATAATAATAGGAGAACTATGAACATGCAAATTTGACGTTAAATTATTGAAATATTAACTTAAAATCTCAGGGTAAATATCAAGCAAATATTTTACTTTAATGGGTTCGGCTGAAAAAAAGTTTGGAAACTCCTGCTCTATACAAACGCGCACACACACACACACACACACACACACACACACACACACACACACACACACACACACACACACACACACACACACACACACACACACACACACACACACACACACACACACGTTGGTGCACCTATAATTATGGGGACATTCCATAGGCATAATGGTTTTTATACTGTACAAACTGTATATTCTATCCCATTACACTAACCATACCCCTAAACCCACCCATCACAGAAAACTTTCTGCATCTTTACATTTTTAATAAAACATTGTTTATTTAGTATGTTTTTAAAGCCATTTTATTTACTAGGACTCAATAAATGTCCTCATAAACCATGTTTACATTGTAATACCAGTGTAATACCCATGTCATTATAAAAATTTGTATCCTCATAAATCATATAAACAAGCACACACGCACACACACACACACACACACGTTGACCAACCAAATGCCTTCAGAGTCTTCATCACACTCTGCTCCAAACTTGCAGCTAGAACACTTAGAGTATCTGCTGGGCTCTAGTCCTGAACTCTCCAGATCTACACACAAACATACACACATGGTTTACATAAGGTCTAATATTGCATTGAAAGTCACATATCATTTTTATTTTGGTTGCCTTAATATCATACAGCAATGAAGATCACATTTCACATTCCCTAGACCATTAAACTGCTCAAAACTTTAGATGTTGGCTCTGACAGCAAAAAATAAAAAAATAAAAAATACCTGTATCTCCTGATGCCGATTCAGCATCTGAGAAAAAATATAAATATCATGTAAAACGCCATGTCTGCTTAATAGTTATAAATATATGTATTACATAGTTTTACATAGTATTACATATTACATACATACAGCAAAAATATTGTATACTATTAAGTGTATAGCACTGATTTTGCATTTAATTGCTAAGTGCTTTGAAAAGGCTTTTACTGTTTTTGCTAACCGGGATGACAGTGTCCTTCCGTAATTACAGTGATTCTGGTCTGCTGTTCACAGGCAGCTTGTCTTAGGAAACATTCACTATGATATGTGTCACCATCAGACCCACATACTGGAGCAAACATCTGTGGACACTGAAAGAAACAAACACCTGAGTCCTGAAACCTGCCTCAGACATTAATTATGTCACAGGGCAATGATCTAGAAACTGTTTTCAGCATCATTAGCTGTAATAAGCCATGTTTAATTTCATAATGTGCAGAGCTTATTGTGGCAGGACAAAAACAAACCTGAAACTGACAAAGACACTCCAGGTGTGATCCGTTGTCCCTGCAGATTCCTCCGAAAGAACAACTATATTCATCACACACATGATGGTCACTTTTCTTCTCGGACATACCTAAAACCAACACACACTGTTGTCAAAGGCATCACGTGTAAGTGTGTGCATGCATGTGTTTGTCAACACTAACTATCTTAGGTTGGTTTGAACTGAAGGGGTGGATTCTGGAATCCACTGCTGCTTCAATGTATAGGCTATATGATGAGTGATTATCATCAAGGTATTAATCAACAGTTTTCCTTCTAAATATCAAATGAGTTGAATGACTTCTCTGGGCTTATGAGATTTTACTTTGTTATAGAAGTTACCAGTGTGATTACTGAAATGTTCTTTTCATGTATTCTTTAATGTTTGTATTAAATATCTGAGAGGTGACTGAAGGGTCTAGCCCATGCTAGAAATGCAGTAACAGTGCTTGCTCATTTAGCCTGGCTTCCAGAAATGAAATATGGAAAGATGTTTTGTTTGAGAAAGGTCTTCAACATGTGTTAAAACATATCTGTTCTTCTAGCTCACCATGACGACTATAGGTCACAAGGTTCATTGGAACCTATAGTTGAGGGACCATTTCTTTGTTAAAGCTTTACTTTATTGTGTTATATTAAAGTGTCCTCTCTTTGAGAGAAAGAATGTTATATCTTGATGGTTTGAAGACTCTCCAGTTTATAGTTAGAGCCTGGCCAAATCCAACCTTGAAAAAGCTGTGTGTCGGTGTGTGTGTTAGTCTTTTTGGTTGCAAGATTGACTGACTTATTGTTCGAGACAGGCTGGCGCCCAGCAACCCAGATCTGCAAACTGGAAGGTCAGTCACAACGTGCCTAAATTCAGGGTCCAAGTGTCAGCTGCATAATCGATGGAGATATGCGTCATTCTATCTGTATATGTGAGGAAAATTACTATGTTTATCTATTTCTTAGCCAATGAGAATAATTCAACCTGAAGCAAGGACGTAGCTTAGACTTTGGTGAAGGGTATAATTGCAGTGATCTTTGTAACTGCAAGCGTCTTGAAGCTGACTTCTGCTGATGAAACTGCAAACTATCTTCAGTAAAACTTTTCTTCAATTTATTAAAATTCTGACTCCGGGTCTATTCATCATATCTGGTTCTGGGTCGTTGACTGTAAATCCCCGTACAGAGCTTTTTTGTTGTTGATGTTTTTTTGTTTTGTTTTCCTACTAGGACAATTTCTAATGTTTTCCTAAACTCATGTTTTTTATATTTTATATTTTCGTATTTATTTTTTTCAGCAGGACATTTTCACAAACTGCTCAATCTAAAAGCTTCCAAACATAAAGAGACTAGAAAAAAGCCAATGTAGGCTACTTCATTTTAAAAACAGTTGTCAATGGAAGGTCCGCACCATCAGTAAATTAAAGACTCTCTGTTTGTTTGTGTGTGTGTGTGTGTGTGTGTGTGTGTGTGTGTGTGTGTGTGTGTGTGTGTGTGTGTGTGTGCGCACCTTCACATCCTTTGTCATCTTCAGTCAAACAGTCGCTCTCCGTGTTGGACGTCAGGGCCCCGGGCGTCTGCACGAGGACCAGCAGCCCGAACATCGCGAGACAGCGTCCAGCACCTGCAGCGCACGAGCCACCGGACATAATGCGACTGAACACGATGATTTTCGCGCGACTGATAGCCTACGGCTGTGTGAGCCAGGTGACGCGGAAATGTTGGTTCACATGAAAGCTGATGCTGCACTTACTATGGCTCATTTCTTCTTGTCATCGGCCGGGATGAAAGGGCCAGTGACCCGATACCTTTAGACGCATCACACCAGCTCACGCACTCTAATTATCGTGTCGCGCGCGCAGAGACGGCATCAGTTTCCTCACTTCCCTTCATCTGCGCTAGACGGACACAGGGAATACAGGGAAGAGATATAGACTCCACAGCAACAACATGAGACGGACCTGAATATGGTCACGTGAAACCCTTAATGGTTAGGGGGGGAGGGGGGTCAAAAATGTTCAGGTTAAAACCTATTGTGAAAATTAGCTTTGCTTCCTACAATAATAGGCTATAAAAAACGGAATACAATTTTGTCTTTACCATCATATAGGTTCATATAGCCTACTTTTCATCATATACTTTTTCTTACACAGTAGGCTATTTATAGGCTACATAATAGCCTATTTATATTTTATATTTACTTTTATTAAAGAGAATCCTCGCGAGGAGATCATATTTGTGAGTTCCATCAAAAAGTTAGAACATTTCAGAAATAACGAGCTCTTTTTTCTTACTCTATTTTATAAATCCATCACAAATGATTCCTTTCGTGAGGCCCCCTTCCTTAAATATAAAGATTAAATTTACACAGTGTAACAAAAATATTATAAAGATAGGATAATGCAGTCTTCATGGTTTTAAGATATGGTAGGCTATATTTTCTCTTATATTTATGTAACTAAAATTTTTAATTCGAAATAGGTGCTTTTCACTGTAATATTCAAGACAGTTAAACTTGACAGCCCTAAAAATACATAATAATATAAAAACAAAAAGAAGCATTTATATCACTCAAAGTATATCTTAGTGCCCCTAGAAAACCCCTTGACAGAGCACATCTGTTGCCCTTTTTAACTATAAAAATGCAAAAGTTTATCTTTTGGGCTAGTCTGTAGGCCTATGTCTTATAGTTAAATAAACACGTCTGTGTGTTTGAGATTTGTTGCTGGGTGTGTGTGTGTGTGTGTGTGTGTGTGTGTGTGTGTGTGTGTGTGTGTGTGTGTGTGTGTGTGTGTGTGTGTGTGTGTGTGTGTGTGTGTGTGTGTGTGTGTGTAAAAGGGTTATGTTTAGCCACATTATGAGTCCATTTGTACCGTACAACACGTAAAAACTTTATCTGCATCTGGATGTAGGCGAGCTGTTGTAATGTGGCATTTTAAACTAGTTGTCTAGGTCACCCTATGTCACATAAGTAGCCTAGGGTCATGTTTTCAGAATAATTCACATGGTTAAAGTAAGTAAAAAATTAAGCCCTCCCTTTACAAATATTTACCATAAATGTTTGTGCGGAATGTGGATGTATGACTAGGGATGAATCAGTCAACAGCGTGGTCATGTGACTACACCTAAACCAATTACATCGCTTCTGACTCTTCTCTAAAAACATCAGGCTCTATCACGGAGCTTCCCGTTTTTTTCCGCATAAAGAGGTCTACAATTACATCAAATCGGTAAGACTGCTGTTTGTTTTGTATTGTTATTCGCCGACTCGCCGTTAGATCGGGAATGGCAGGGAAGAGATGTGGCCACGCCGCGCGCTCCCCTCTTGAAACAAAAGATACTCGCTCTGTTTCCGGTTTTACGATGACGTTTTTTTTGCACACGGTCTGCTTGAGGTGCTCGTGGTGTTGTGTGCAGAATCGCCGTCTAGAACGCGCTTACATTCGAGCGTGGTGCACGTGTGGACTCCCGGTAAGCAGTAAATAGTGTTGATGTATGGTCAGTGCGTTACGCGTGAAAAATACAGTTAGGACGGGAGAAATTCGTTGTGCACGTTGCAGGAAAGTACCAACTAGGCCGCGTGACGCCTGTTGTTCTTCCACATCAGTGTTATTTCTGCTAAATTTTATACATAACTTAGTGGTTTCATAGATCTGAAAATATAAACGAAATGCAATCCAGTAAAGAAACGCCATTGTTATTGTCAAAACCATTGACATTGTTATTATTATTGTTGTCGCAGTGTGGGAAACAGGTGTTAGTGATGCCTGTTTAGATACAGAAAAAACAGGGATGAAATGCATTAGTGCAAAATTCACCAGATTCTTATGTGTTACTTTTTCTTAGAGGTCTTACAGGTGAACACTATGCATATGTAGTCACATATGGAACACTATGCATATGCACTTTGCACTAAGCATATGGAGCCGTTTGCTATGGCGTATTTTATGCGGTGCTTTACAGTATTACAGTCACAAATACCATGTTTTTTATGTGAGACCTATTTTATGTTTTTGTAGCTAGTTTTAAATCTGTATGTATTTTCCCTTAAAATGTTTTTGGACTCTTCTACCTCAGAGGTCTTGACTTTCTGTATCTAACAAAAGTCATTTATCAATAATTGCGTGTTTTGTTTTTGTTCAGAATTCGTTCTTAATCTCGTTCTAATGTTAATGAATTTGGAGTTTTTTCATAAGATGCCTACCCAAGTTTAGTAATTTGCATAAACACGCCCAACTATATCCATATAAGGGTCTTCTATGCAACCTTTCTTATACAGCCCTCCTTCCTTTGACGAAATATGCATTTAAGATGAAATTATCTATGTAAAATTATTCTTAACACGTTTACATGGCCACCCAAAGTGTGGGTTTTGTATATGTGTGATATCAGTTGTTTCTATATTTTTCCTGTAAATGTAGAATACATTTTGGTACAGATGTTATTGACGACTCATGATTTGTTTGTGCATGCTTAGTGAGTGAGATTCATTATTTTGGAAATCTATTGAATTTGTTTTCAATTAATTGCAGTTCAAAAATGAATTTTTTTTAACTACTTGTTTTTTGGTCCTTAAAATTTGTCTTTTTAGTCATTTACACTGTAAATGGAAGGTAAGAATATAGCCTAGGTAGAATATATTGTTTTCATTCTCTGTTTCAGAATTGTAATGTTACAGCATTGTGACAATAACCAGATTATTTTTCCGTTTTAGGATGCCAGTATGATTGACTGGTGCCCACGCCTCTTTCCAGTGGTGTCACTGACATTACTGTGGGTGTGTTTAGTGGGTGCAGGTTCAGACTGCACATCTATGCCCATTGAGACTGATGGTCGAGTAGCAGAACAGGCACAGCAGCGCCACCTACATGCTCTGTTTGACAAGTATGGCCAGAACGGGAGTATCTCCTTAGAAGGCCTGTTCAACCTACTAAAGGGGGTGGGGCTAGACCGCATCCAGAAAGTGATGGTGCATCATCGTGAAAACGAACATAATCATACACACTCGCATGCTCACGAGCACGCTCATGTGGACAAACTCACCACACACACACATCCTGTCACCAAGAAGGGGGGTATTGATCATATTGTGGAGAAGACTGACCCCATCCCAAAAGTGCAGCCTGATCCTGCCTCTGGGAAGAAAAGCCAGTCAGATGCTCACCACAATCTCTACATGAAGATGAATCAGGAACCGACCACACATTTGACTACGCCGTCCTACGTCACAAAATCACGGCGGACGAATCGTAGCGCTGACTATGATTTAACGCAAGACCACGACTCCTATAACCACGCCCAGCCCAATTTAACACACTCTAACCACACCCACCATCCTGAGGACACGGCCACCCATGTGCATGATGACCATGAGCATGGACACAGCCATACCAGTCTAGAGGTACACAAACAGTTACATTATTTACTTGCTTAATTTTTTATTATATATTTTAATCTGTGTATTTTAAATTGTATTTATTGAATTTTATTTTAATCAATATTTTTATTTAACCTTTTTTATTTATTTAATTTTTTACACTGTTTTTCTCTAAACTTTTCCATGGATCCCCTAGTGCTCCCTTGAAAATCCCTGACATATCCCACTCACATAAGTCCTGCCTTTTCTCTTTCAGTGTCAAAATGCCTCCACAATCCTGCAGTCACATGGCATGACAAAGGAAATGGGTCTCTCTGTCAAGGACTTCAGTTACCTGTGCCCTGCCCTTCTCATGCAGATTGATTCCAAGTCTTGCCTCGTGCACAAGGACGACCATCCAGGTGAGCTTTTGTGCCTGTAATTTACATACAGTTGTATTTCTGAGTCACAGTTGATTTGCAGAATCTGTTTAACAATTCGCTCCCTCCCCCTGCCAGATCATTCCCATCATCACAACCACCACCATCATCATCATCACCATCATTTGCAAAATCACACCGATGGCAGAAGCCCAAGGAATACTTCAATTAGCATTGGTAAGTATTGTTACTTATGGTTTCTAGATATAGATATAACAAGGCTAAGTTGCATGTTCATTATATTTGTTATGGTCCATTTATACAAATGACATGTTACATTAGATAAACGGCCAGCCTCCTGAGAAAGTAAGTTCAACCAATGAAACCATTGCGTTATACAGGTGAAACTCGAAAAATTAGAATATCGTGCAAAAGTTTGTGTATTTCAGTAATTCAAATTAAAAGGTGAAACTAATATATTTAGTATATATAACTATATACATACATATGCATGATTATACTTTTCAGAGGGCTGACATTTCTGTATTTAAAATCTGAATTTTTATATATTAATATAAGTATAAAATATTTTTTTTATTGATTTCATGTAATATTCTAATTTTCTGAGATTTAGAATTTGGGGTTTTCATAAGCTGTAAGCCATAATCATAAAAATTATAACTTTTGCACGATATTCAAATTTTTCGAGTTTCACCTGTATCTGTGGAGGTCCTTTTGGTTTATAATACATAAACTTGGGAGTGATAAGCTGATCATTTTCATTTTGTGGTTGATAACCTATACATGGCCCATATTAAAATTCTATTTACTATTTGACTAAATAAATTAAAAAAACTAAACACAAAAAAATACAATTAATTAGTATTAAATATTGCAAATAAATTCACAACATAATTAATTATGAGATTTGCTAGTGTTGTTAAATTATTAGTGTTTATAAAGTTGGACTTTAAGTGAGCTTTAGATGGTGGCAGAAGTAATCTAAATGTAAAATCAGAGGAAAAACAGAACCAAAAAAAACCATACTTCTAATAAGTGTGTATGTTTGTGTTACAGCATGGGTAGGAGGGTTTCTCTCCATCACTTTGATCAGTTTACTGGCATTAGTTGGTGTGGTTTTGATCCCACTCATGAACAGAGTTTGCTTCAACTTCCTGCTGAGCTTCCTGGTGGCCCTTGCAGTGGGAACTCTCAGCGGAGATGCTTTCCTTCACCTCATTCCACATGTAAGACAAAGACAAATACTGTCATCAAGACACAAACTGGCATTTGAATTTAGTACTTTTAGGTTTTACTTGATACTGATACTACATATTTACAAATACACTGCCACGTACACTACCACTTAAAAGTTTAGGGTCCGTAAGATTTTGTAATATTCTTAAAATAAGTAATTTATGCTCACTTCACTACAAGACTGCATTTATTTGAAACTGTAAACACAGTTTTTCTATATTTTGTGAGATTTCTCATTGACTTCTGATTGGTGTCTGTCAGTCTCTGGGTCATCACCAGCATAGCCACTCGGAGCACCATCACCATGGTGAAGAGATGGAAGAGGATACCCTTCGGCCTGTGTGGACAGGGCTCACGGCTTTGAGTGGAGTCTACATCATGTTTCTCATTGAACACTTCCTGACCCTCGGCAAAATGTATAAAGACAAAAAACAGAAGGTCAGCAAAATGTACAAACACACAAAATAAAAGGTTAAGATCTCATAAGTCATGTGCTACACATTTTTTTTTGCCATTCTGCTAAAAGTCATAGTATTAATTCCCTGAACATTGTAACATAACATGGATGTTGCATGGAGTTGTTCCCTGAGTATTATCTCTGTTTGTAGGTGCAGAAGAGGGTTGATCTCACCACAGAAGTTTTGGAATCTGAGAAAATGCCGTCATTACAAGACAATGATGTCAAAACACTTGATTGTATGTAACTTTATGCAACTCTTTTTGATGCTTGTTAATGTTTATGAGGTCAAAATGAAACTCTTACATGGTATTTCTATAACATCAGCTGTTGAAACGAATGGTGGAAGTGCATGTGGTCGTGGCGTGGCAGAGGAAGAAGAGGTGATGTTGGGGGCGGAGCTCTACTCCGACTTGGACTGTGAGAACAAATGCCACTCCCACTTCCATGACACTGTTGGCCAGTCAGATGAGCAGCATCATCATCACCATGACTACCACCACATACTGCATCACCACCACTCCCAGAACCACCACCCACACACACACTCACACAGACACACACACTCTTATTCGCTACAGCACTTCCAGCAGGCCGGCGTGGCCACACTCGCCTGGATGGTCATCATGGGAGACGGACTTCACAACTTCAGTGACGGTCTTGCCATAGGTAAGTTTTACACACACACACACACACACACACACACACACACACACACACACACACACACACACACACACACACACACACACACACACACATAACAAATTAAACCTTGGACTTACAATAAAAGTGTACAAAAGTTTATGCATACTACAGTCTCTATTAGACAGTCTTGGGATAAACTTGTTGCAATTTTGAAACCATCTGTTTTTGCATAATTTAGCAAATCACCTAGCAAACAGGCCTTCATAATGTATGTGTGTTTGATATAGAGATCCATAAATATGAATGTATGTTACAGTGCATATAATATTTTTTCTTTTGTGATCAACATTGCATACTAAGGCTTTTAGCATCCGTGTTTTAGGAACAGCATTTACAGATTATGTGCCATTTTGTATTTCAGGGGCAGCATTCACTGAAGGTTTGTCCAGCGGTCTTAGTACCTCAGTTGCTGTGTTCTGCCACGAGCTTCCTCACGAGCTGGGTAAGACATTGTTTCTGTCATCATGCTAGCAGCTTTTTTGACATTAGAAATGTGTCAGAAATCAGAATAAGGAAGGAACTGGAAATAAGGTTGTTGTCTATTGCATCACTATGAAATGTTTTTTTTCTGTTCTCACTCCCCTGTCTTATCTTCTTGCAGGAGATTTTGCAGTCTTGCTGAAGGCGGGTATGTCAGTACGACAGGCCATTTTATACAATCTGTTGTCGGCCCTGATGGGATATTTGGGCATGATCACAGGCATTCTGATCGGACATTATGCCGAGAATGTTGCCATGTGGATCTTTGCTCTCACAGCTGGGTTATTCATGTACGTCGCTCTCGTGGATATGGTGAGTAACTCAGAAAAAGAAATGCTGTGATTGAGGAGGGCAGATTCAAAAGGCTGTCTACTAGAAATACTACATCCTCAGCAGGGTTATCATTAAGTAAAAAGAAAAACTTTTTTGTTAATTGAAATAAAGCTGAAATAACAAAATATTGGTTAATGTGTCTGGAAAGATTATATTGTAAATGGTTAATTGTTGAGAAATTATTATTGTAAGTTGATGCTTTGTGATTTTAAACATGTTTAATATTTAACATCGATTTAACTTGCTGATAGACAGCGACGTCAATATTAAAGTAGTTGTTTAAATAGTGGGTGGAGATATGATATATGGGAGCCAAAACGTTTGTGTATTTTTCCACTTGTGTAAAATAAATAAACGCTTAATTCTGAGTGCGAATCAATTCTCATTGCTCATGATAACTTCTGTTAACTACAGAAACTAATTACGCTTTGACAATGAAATCATAGAAATATACTTGTCTACCGCAAAAACAGAAGTTCAAAGACAAAATTTTAAAGATGGTTTCGTGCTTGTTTCTCTGGAGAATAAGGTCTATAGGCACAAAGTGTTTCTTTAAAAGTGACCTCGCCAACTACTGGCCTGGCATGAAAGTGTTTTCAGTCGTTTTTGTGGATCCGTGTGAACAAGGATCTTTTTAACAACATTGCCGTCTGTACGTGCAAAACACAAAGGAGAAACTTTTCTGTTTTTAGTGCATCGCTGTCGTGTAAACGTACCCTATAACAAATAAAAATAAATTAAACCTAAAGTAATATTAAAATGGAAACAGACATAAAAGAAAAGCCAATTCAAAATATGAATGAAATACTATTGTAGTTATAAAAACACTGATCCTCGGTATCTTCAACATATACAGTTTATCTAACTATATGCATTTCAAAGAAAATAATAATTTCAGTGCGGATAAAATCATGGTTATTTCCCCCATATGCTTTGTGATTGTGTTTATCTAACTGAAACTGATAATCTCTAAAATTGTTCTTTTTCTGTGTGTGTTTTGTAGGTACCTGAGATGTTACACAATGATGCTAGTGAAGCAGGCTTCAGTCACTATGGCTTCTTCCTCCTGCAGAATGCTGGGATACTCCTGGGCTTTGGCATCATGCTTGTCATCGCTGTTTTTGAGCACAAGATACAACTTGACTTTGGCTTCTGACCTATGCAATAATAATCTAAAGAATGTCACTCCACAAAAACATCTGCCAACATTGCTCTTTGACTGATGACCCTCAATCTTGCTCACCTGGGGTCTACCTGTTGACATGCCTGAGATACTAATTTAGTCTGTGGAAAAGTGGCATCTTAATATGCAAGAATAATTGTCATCTTTGTTGCTTGTGGGAGAAAAAAATATAAATGTTGACTGTTACAATTTCAGTATAAAAGAGAAACTTGAGCCACATTGAGAATGTGGAGATTTTTTTTATTTGTTTGTTACACAGTGTTGTTCAGTAGCTGTTGAAGCAAGTTACATTGTTCATTTTGCACATGCTGTCTCTCTAACATTCCAGTAAAGTATTAAGTGTCCCATGATGCCTTTGTCTGATTTCTATAGTTTTTGTCTAAAATTAATTTGATCTTAATGTGTGTATCATTAGAGTTTATAGAATCTATTGATATTATTGGGTTGGGTTACTGAGAAACCATTCCTATGGATGAGACTATATTTCACATGTTCACACTTACAAATGATTAGATTTACATTTACATTTAATCATTTAGCAGATGCTTTTATCCAAATCGACTTGCAACTGAGGAGAACAATAGAAGCAATCAGACCAGCAAGAGGGCAACAGTATAGATATAAATATAGAATAGGCAAGTGCTAGTATTAATTGGCCAGGTGCTGGCGAAAAAGATGCGTCTTTAGACAGCTGCACGAATTGAGATAGGCAGGTCATTCCACCAGCAGGAAAAGGTCCACGAGAGTGATTTTGTGGCTCTTTGTGATGGCACCACGAGGCGTCGTTCACTTGCAGAACGCAAGCTTCTGGAGGGCGTACAAGTCTGAACTAGCGAGTTTAGGTATATTGGTGTAGACCCAGTGGTTATCTTATAGGCAAACATCAGTGCCTTGAATTTGATGCGAGCGGCTATTCGCAGCCAGTGCAAACTGATGAAGAGAGGTGTGACGTGGGCTTTCTTCTCGTTGAAGACCACCTTCCCTGCTGCATTCTGGATCAGTTGCAAAGGCTTTGTAGTAGTAGTAGCCGGAAGGCCTGCTAAGAGACCATTACAATAGTCCAGTCTGGATAGAACAAGAGCTTGGACACGGAGTTGTGTGGCCTGGTCTGACAGGAAGGGTCTGATCTTCCTGATGTTGTATAAAGCAAATCTGCAGGACCGGGCCGTTGTAATAATATGGTCTATGAAGCTTAGCTGATCAATCACAACTCCAAGATTCCTGGCTGTCCTGGAAGGAGTCATGGTTGACGAACCCAGCTGAATAGAGTAAAAGAGTAGGCTATGTGTATTTCGCGTTCTGTCCTGTCCCTAACTCCGTATATCTCTGGATAGGATAGGAACCAGGCGAGTGTGAGGAGAGACGGGGTAGTGGAGCAGAGGGATACAAATACTGATAAATAAAATAAAAAACTTGTGTACATTATCATTCAAATGTATGGGGTCAGTAAGATTTTATAAAAAAAATTACATCAAAAGTGACCGTAAAGGCATTCGTAATGTTACAAAAGATTTCTATTTCAAATAAATGCTGAATCCTGAAAACATTTATTGTGGTTTCCACAAAAATATTTAGCAGCTCAAATGTTTCTGGAGCAGCAAATCAGCATATTCGAATTATTTCGGAAGGATCATGTGACACTGAAGAAAGATGTAATGATGCTGAAAATTCTTTACATTTTAAAATGCATTTAAATAGAAAACAATAATATTTCACTTTTGAAAAAAAAAAAAAAATGCAGCCTTGGTGAGCATAAGAAATGTTTTAAAAATCTCACCAACCCCAAACTTTTGAATGGCAAGTTGTTTATTCCACAATCATACATTTCATGACTCGATTAATCCTTTTATTTAAAGTAAAACAACAAAAACATTTACCTTTTAATGTTTAACACTTTAGTCTGTTAGTCTGGTTAGTCTGGATAATGAGCAGCAGACCATGAAATCCAGTCGACTGCAATGTGACTCCTTTGCCATTCTATGAGTTTATGATGTTACTTACACCAAGTGACAAGATAACACTGAATTATGAGAGGTAAGATGTCTGAAAAGCTGCCCTTATTTCATGCAATAGTAGCCTATACATAGAAGGCTGTTCACGGAAGTGCATCAAACCCTGATTCAAAGTGCACTGTATAGCCTACTGTGTGCTTAGTTAATTTAAAGGTGAGATTTTTCCATGGCAGTGTTATGTGTAAATACAGCAGCTTGCATTATTTACAAAATCTTTGAATTAACCCTTTGGAAAAAGAAGGTAAAATACCCATGAAAAGAACAGACTACAGTCCCTCTCTATTCATTTAGTTCATTCCTCTCTCTCCGCCTTGCAGTCTTGTGGTTTTCTGGTTCTGAATCTGAAAGTGATTTGATTGGCCGGTGGCATGATGCCCAGACCAGCACGGCTGTTGTCTAGCATCGCCTCCTGCTCGTTGTCCAGCAACTTCATTTCACACATGAGTAGAGTGACACACACAAACTGCTTCAGCTCATTCATCGCAAAAAACCGTCCCGGACACTGTGTGGCTCCCGAGCCGAAAGGCATTCGATAGTACCGAACCTTCTGGCCACATTTATAAAAATCAGTTTTCTCCTTTCCGTCCTCCACGAAACGGCCAAATTGGAAGCGCTACAAGAAACCCACAGACACAAGACATCTCAGTAAATGAGTCTTCTAACAATAAAGAGTAATATGTTTTAAATGTGTGTCTGCTAGGTGGATCTAGCGCAGTGGTTCTCAACCTTTTTGACTCCAATAACTCTCATTGGCCACAACAATATTCAAAGGCCCTGTGACTTCCAGTTGTTTGTTTAATTAAGGATAAGGATTTTTAAGAATATGTTTTCTCATAATTTCTAACCCATAATATATATATATATATATATAGGGATAGGTAGGTGGGAGGTAGGTGGGAGGTAGGTGGGAGGTAGGTGGGGGGGGGGGGGGGGGAGAGAGAGAGAGAGAGAGAGAGAGAGAGAGAGAGAGAGAGAGAGAGAGAGAGAGAGAGAGAGAGAGAGAGAGAGAGAGAGAGAGAGAGAGAGAGAGAGAGAGGAGGACTGAGGACTCGTACGCAGCGTGACAGTGACAAGAGAAAGCTGATGACAGCGGGAAGAGTTGACATGAACCAGAGAAAGCTGATGCAGCGGAAAGAGCTTGTGTGAACTGTCAATTAATTTTCTGTGCTGTAGTAAAAACCTGTCCCAAAAAAAGTCCCAGTCACGCCGACCCTGTCGTCTTCCTTCACACACACACTGAGCCTTATCACTATATAATATATATATATATATAATATAATATATTTACTGTATATGTACAATCAAACCAAAATTTATTCAGACACCTTCAACATTTCTCACATTATCACAGTTTATTCTCTATAGTTTAGAAAATGGTAATAAAATATGACAAGAACTCAGGGTTATCAAATCAGTTGATATTTCACTGGTTTTGGCCATCCTTCTGTTAGACTGTCTCACAAATTAATTAGGTTGAATAGCTGTCAGCTATTACATTTAATTACACAATTAGATAATACCAATTTAGGTCAACCAATTACCAAGCAATGCTTAATTTTGTTCAGTCTGTGGTGTAAAAAGGTCGCATTAGCAATTAAAGAAAAAACACTTCAGCAAAACACGGTCAGGTCAAAAAAATGTCTGAATTTTTGGTCCAAAAGTTATATAAATTTTACTGGTATGTATGACACTGTATGAAGAGTTTTAGGGTATAATATGTCACAGTTTACTTTATTTTGCTATCCTCATTTACATAAATGAACAATACTGTCTTGCACCCACTAGTAAAAAAATATAACAAATTATATCTGGTGTCTGAATAATTTTTGGTTTGACTGTGTATGTGTACCCCCTGGAGTTTTACAATTTATTATGTCTTATAACATTTTAAGTCATCTTGGTTGAGAATCACTAATCTAGAGAGCTGCAAGTATAGTATGCATTACCTGAGGCTGTTCATATATTTCCGGGTCAAGGTGTGTGCTTTGTGGGTAAAGAGCAATGATGTCATCTTTCCGCAGGCTGATTGAATTCTGGGCATCCAGACGCAAACAGAAATCTTCCTGAACAACACGGATGTTCATCGATACAGAGGAGAGACGTAAACTCTCATTTACTGAACTCTCTGCACAGAGAAAAAAATAAACAGTCTGAATCACTGAAAGCTGGCATAGTAACTCCAAAATTATAGCACTATTAATTTCTTTATCTACGCAAGAGTTATTAATTTAAGTGACAACCACTGAATTCACTCCTGAAAACAATGCAAGGTTACAAAAACTTTTATGCTGTCTCTAAAACGATCATATATACAAAACACCCAAATGCTCATTCAGGTTACAGTATAACTATGCGTGATGGGTTACTGTGTAAAAATGTGTTTGTTACCCAGGTAAACCATTTGTTCTAGCTGTTGTCGTGTAATTGTGATGTCCTCTTTGAAGATCAACTGCATATTCTTTTCTCCAACCACATTCACAATCTCTGCTCGTACTGCTGCAAGGGCTTCTGGGCAGGTGATGAGGTGGTAAAGACACCAGAAGGCTGCTGGGATGGTGTTTCCCACTGATGCCCACAGCATGGCAAAATGATGTGCTATGGACAGAGAAAGTAAGATAATATGAGTGTGTGTGTGTGTGTAAAACAGCACAGTCATGATGAGCTTTCACTCTGTGTCAATTCTTTATTTGTACAGTCACATCCTGCTTCCAGCATTCCAGCATACTGAAAGGAAACTGTGGTAAACAGCCCCTTTAAAGGGATAGTTCACCCAAAATATTTTATTCTATGGAAGTCAATGGGGCCCATCAACTGTTTCACGAGATCACACGTACATGAAATCAGATATAGTAAAGTATGCTTATTTGACGTGCTATCCGGGGAGGGCTCCGAGGCGAAGATGTGAAGCTGTCGCGGGACAGAGGTAAGGGATGGCTTTCTTTTGCTCTGATTGGTTGGATTACCTGATCGTGCTCCTCCCAGACTTTGTTAAATAAACTTAATTTGGTTACCGACATTCTTCAAAATACCTTATTTTGTGTTCAGCAGAAGAAGAAAAAAAGTTAATACAAGTTTGGAATAACTTTGGAACAGAATTTTTCATTTTTGGGTGAACTATCCCTTTAAAGGGATACTCCACCGAAAAATGAAAATTCTGTCATCACATACTCACCCTCATGTTGTTTCAAAACTGTATGAATTTCTTTCTTCTGCTGAACAGAAAGGAAGATATTTAGAAGAATGTCAGTAACCAGACAGTTTTAGATACCATTGACTTCCATAGGAAAAAAATATACTATGGAAGTCAATGGTATCTAAAACTGTCTGGTTACTGACATTCTTCTAAATATCTTCCCTTCTGTTCAGCAGAAGAAAGAAATTCATACAGGTTTGAAACAACATGAGAGTGAGTATATGATGACAGAATTTTCTTTTTTCGGTGGAGTATCCCTTTAAGACAAGTCAATTCAGTCAGCAGTCATCTTGGCAAAACCCCAGGTGAAGGGATTTTCTTTGTACATGCAAGTATAAGACCTTTCTACTTGAATGGGGAAACACTGAAATCTCCAAAACAGTTTGTTACTCAGCAATAAAATCTGACAATAACATCCTACTTTTTTCATCCATAGCTCAAATTATGCTAAAACCCCAACTAACTGCATTCACAGATAACCACTTTCACACCACTGATAGTTCTAGTAGTGATGGGCACTTTCGAAACACTGTTTCATCATGAAGCTTCAAAACCTTTCGAAATTTTGTTTGAAATAAGTGGTTTGCCGTGTATATCGTTACTTCCCACTGTTTCAAACCATGGTTTTGAAACATTTTCAACTGTAACACAGTTAAAACGAAAACTATTAAAAATGAAATAAATATTAAAGCTGAAATAAAATATATATTTTAGATACATATTTTATGTTGCCTCTGATAAAGAGTCATCAAAAAGTCTGTGTAAACACACCTTTTGTGAGAATTGTTTTCCATTTATTTAGTGTTTCAATCATCTCTTTTGGTGCATTAAACTTCAGTGCAAAAACCGAAGACTAGGGTTCTGCATGTCATCATCATGGGATTATATAAATATCCTTTTGTAGGGGAGACATTTATCATCAACAAAACACGGCACAGTCATATATGGGCCCCATAAGAAGGATCTCAGACTTTCTCTGTGTGTGTGTGCATGTGAGAGAGTCACCTGCTTTATCCTTGTCCTGAAGAGTATCATACTGCTGGAAAAGGGCCATTCGGGTCTGTATGAACTCGCATGGAGCTTTCCATTCTGCCATTTTATGAGGGTAGAAAAATCTTGTCAGCTTCTCTCTAATTTCTTTGGCTTTTCCCAGCAAGCCAATGGGCACACGGGCCATTAGTAAAGGGAAAATGGCATCAAACTTCTCAAAGTCCTCTCGCAGCTGATCTAGACGCAGATGTGACGAATGTCCGTATAGCGTGTTAAACGTGGTCTGAAACATTACGCATTTACAGAACTCATATAGTTCCGCTTCTTTCCAATCGCCATCAGGCCCAGACTCTTCACTGGGCAGAAAACGGTGTCGCAGGACCCGCTGCAGGTTTCCCATCATGCTGAACGTGAGCAGGTCGAGAGCAGGCCCCTGCAGCAGGGTGTAGCTCCTCTGGAGGCTGTCACTCATTCCAGGAAAGTGGCCACTCCGTACCGCTGGGAAACCGAACGTCCTGGATGCTGCGCTGTCTGAAAACCTGTGGAAATCCAACTGCTTCCCGTGTTTGATCACAGACGAGTACAGGAGAGGGTTCATTATGAATGTTATGTATCTCCCTAAAGAAACACACAAACATAGGTAGATGTCACATGACGTGTGATTTGGATCAGAAAACATCTACCCAGAGCAAAAAAAAAAAAAAAAAAATGTATCACCTAGTTCACCCAAAAATGAAAATTCTGTCATTAATTACTCACCCTCATTTGGTTCCAAACCCTTAAGTAAACTCTTTAACAGTGTAAATAAGTCAGAATGCATGAAATAGCATTAGACATCCCCTTTAATCTGAGTTCCGAAGATAAACGTTGGTCTTACGTGTTTGGAACGACATGAGGGCGAGTAATTCATGACTGCATTTTCATTTTGGGGTGAACTATCCTTTAAATTGAGAAACTACTGGTCCACTGAAATGAAAAACAAAACAAAAAAACAGTCAAACTAAAGTGGTGATGAATTGCAGAATCTAAAATATACACTTTGCCTTTCACATTTATAAAAACTGTAACCTAAAAATTTTTATTTTAAATAAGTCCATGTTATTTGCCAGCTATCCAAATGCTATTCTGACAACATCTTTCATGACCATATCTTTTTTATTACCATAACTATGTGCGAGCATGTGTTGCGCAATGACAGTGTGTCTGAGAGAAAGAGCAAAAGGAAAACTGTAACTAAAAGTTAGCAAAATATGACAAAAAATAGCTAAAAATCTTCATTTTGTTAACATCAGAAAACGTTGTCATTTGAAAATATGACCTAATTTGTATAAGTAATGTTAGGTAAACGTGTGTGTCAACTATACCTGCAATAAGTACAGTGAAAACATCTCCATGTTCCTGCTGTAGTTGTGAAAGAAACTGTAGGGAGTTTTTTCTGAATTCTAGTGCTTTCCCCAGGAATGGAATCCAGCCTTTAATCAGCGGGGGCTCACCGTCCTTCCTGTAACATGCACACACAATGTAACAGTTGAGTTCTTTCAACAATGCCTGAGAGACTGCCATTTAACATAAAATACTATCTTAGACAAACATACAAAGTCAAACAAACTCTTCAACTCTGTTCTCTTGATAATGTCTCTGTGGTAAAGCGGTGGCATAATTGTGCTGAACAAAATCTTATCAGTTTGTTTTTCTGCTAGTATTCTTTTAAATGACAAAGCCATTATTAGGATGAGAATTAAGGATTCATCAAGGATTCATTAACTGAGAATACTGTTGAATGACCACAGGGATCAACTGCTGATGTATATCTCCCATGGCCTACTTCTCAAGGCTGACCAGAAAAGGATGGGGAGGGGCCCTTTGGGAATTCATTCTCCAAACTTCCTCCTGAGGTTGCAACTGACAAACTGAACAAGAAGCCACATTGCAGCCCATAAAGGAGTAATTTTCCGCAGAGTTCAGGTTCAAAGGGTTTTAAAATCCCCCATTATTGTTTATATATACCCTTTCATGCAGTGTGTAATATAGCTGTTTGTGAATGTAAACATTCTGCAAAGTTGTAAAGTCAAAAGTGCGGAATAAAGTTATTGTCTCCCAAAAGAATGAATCGACTCAGGATGGCCTAAACAAGTCGTCTGTAATTCGAATTCCACTGCGTTACGGTTCTATGTCACTACATAATATATTTGCATAATGCCCGCCTATGTTGTACATTGTCCGCCCGCGAACAACTTATCCTGCCTTCAAACACGTCATTTTACTGACGACTGTATGCGTTTTCTACAGAGTGTTCCAAATACGTATTTTTGTGTTTTATATGGTGTAAGTTTCTGGCAAATCAGCTTACTCACAATACAGTATTACTGTCTTACTTAAATAGTTCTGCAAATCAGTTGTGGGCTCACTATTATCTAAAATGATGTCTATTAATGCAGATTGTCTGTCGTTCTAACTACTCTGAGTACAGATATAGGATGGAACAAGATTTGTTTTGCAAACTTTAATGTTGCATCAGTCATTCACGTTAGTGCTCGGCTAATGTATGCACCGTTTCATACAGTTTATACAGTTCCCGCATGTGCGCCGCAATTAGTTATATGGAATACGGAAGACAAGGATGTCTTGGAACAGCCACTAACTATTTATGAAATGAACCAAGCGGTATCCAATATACAATGTTCAAAGACACCAGGTCTGGACGGTTTCACAACTGAGTTTTATAAATCTTTTACAGATCAAATCTAACCATTGCTTTTAGAGGTTTTTAATGAATCACTTGAGAAAGGCTGTTTACCACTAACATTTTATCAGGCAAACGTTTCTTTAATACATAAGATAGATAAAGACCCTTCTTATGGACCTATCAGTCTTCTTGATGTTGATAACAAAATACTGGCCAAGGTTTTGGCCACCCGTCTTGAAAAAGTCCTCCCATCTGTGATCTCCACGGATCAAACAGGATGGAAAATTGAGAGGGGGAAAAGAACACAAAGTATCATTATACACTGACGACCTGTTAGTTTACATCTCCAACCCCTTACAATCAGTGGCAACCATTATGTAAATCTTAGATCAATTTGGGAAAATCTCAGGATACAAGATTAACTTTTCTAAGAATGTTATACAGTATTTCCAATCAACCCCAAGGCCCAATTTGAAACACTTTCTTCTCTAGCAAACTCATTTAAATATCTAGGGATCACCATAACTAAATGTTTTTCTACCCTTTTTAAAGAAAATATTCTGAAACTGTACGCATATACCCAACACATTTTTAAGAAGTGGTCCAATCTCTTTATTTCCTTAGCAGGTCGTATTAATATGGTGAAAATGAGAATTTTGCCCAAATATTTATTTATTTTCCAGTGTAACCCAGCTTACATTAATAAGTCATTTTTTTGAAATTTGGATAGGATAGTTACCCAATTTATTTTGAATAATAAGACCCCCAGAATCAAGAAGATATATCTACAGAGGACTAAACCGGAAAGTGAGATGGGTCTGCCTCATTTCCAGCTGTATTACTAGGCATGTAATATAAGAGCGCTCAGATTTGGCATACAGGAGGGTTCAAAAAAGGGGTACGTTCCTTCCAAAATATGTTTATTAATAAATGCTTTCCAACATTTCAGCAGTTACAGCAGATATTTGATCTACCTAGCTCCCATTATTATTTTTTTTCTACAAGCTCGCAGCTATGTTCAAAATAATGTTTCATCATTCCCTATGAACCGTCAACCTCTCAGATGGACACACTGTTTTTACAGAATCTATTTATCAAAGGAGGAATATCCATTATATATATAATAAATTATCACAGTTGGAATGTGATGTTTCAATGGCAGGAAGACCTGGGAATAGATACTGCAGACTGGCAATGGGAAGAAGCACAAGAATCGGTTCACTCTTCTTTGTGTATTAGACATGGTTTAATACAATTCAAGATCTTAGACTTCATCCGTCTAAACAGCTCTCTAGGATGTTCTCTTCTGTGGACCCATTATGCGATAGATGCAGTCCAAACGCCAGCATCACTAGGACATATGTTTTGGAAGTGTCCTAATATTCGTATTTATTGGATTTCAGTTTTTCATTTACTGTCAAAGGTTTTGGGAAAACCACTAGATCCAGACCCAGTTATGGCTATTTTTGGTGTCAGTAGTGACAATGTGGAGCTGTCTAAAAAACAATTTATTGTGCTTGGATCTGTCACACTCTTAGCACGTAGATTGATTTCTCTCAACTGGAAACAAAAAATCCACCTCACTGCTCTGCCCTGATTATGTTATGCACCACCTTCAACTCGAAAAGATTAGATTTTCCTTAAAAAAGATGACTGATCCTTTTTATGTAGTATGGAAATATATCTTATATCATCACCTGTGTTAAAATATAAATTGTTTAAATATGTAAGAATATTAATGCACACTGTATCCGCAGAGTGAATTTTGTTGGAGTTTTTCTTTGTGCCAATGTAGAAAATGTAATAAAGAGAATGTAAAAAAAAAGGGAGAGAAAAAAAAAAAGAAATATACAAATCGGTTTGTTGATGAACAATTGAACATACACTTGTTAATGCTGATGGTGTGGAATTACAGCTGCAACATCTCATGTACCTCAAACTGAGTAGCACATCGAGGTTCGGGTTGAAAAACTAGTTGCTCAAATGTTTCATCATCAGACTCGCGCTCGGATTGATATGGTAAAATCGACGCCATCATTACTGTCTTTACTGTCTTTACTGAGGACTGTGTGGAAGCCTCGCTGGTGTTCAGTTATGGTAATGTGCGTTTAGCTTCCGACAAGCGCTGTAAGCGGTAGGCCTATACAGCTTACATACTGGGCCGTCTGGCCAATCAGAGCAGAGCATGCGGAAAGGGATTAAAGGGGTCATATAATGGTACATGCACTTTTACAAGTTGATTATACTGAAATGTGTGTTGCCAGTGCCTGTATACAACCATCATAAAATGATAAAAATCCATCCAGTGTTTTTTTTTTAATCTTCTTATATGTTTTCCCCTGTCTCAAATCAAGCCGTTCGATTTTGTGACGTCACAAAATCGACGCCCCTCCCACGATTGTTGATTGACCGCAGCGTTTCAACACAGACCCGCCCTCGCTCGTGAGCGAGCTGTCAATCATAGTCCGCGCGGTCATTGTTGATACTGGAGCACTGACTATGAGCAGAATGGCGTCTAAGCGATTGTGGTGTTCTGTTCTTGGGTGCAATAACGAACACAGCAGTCATTTTGATGTTCCTAAATCCGAACCGCTGAAGACGCAGTGGCTGAGTTTTGTTTTCGAAGGGAATATTCCCCACAATCAACATCAATACTTTCATGTTTGCGCGAATCATTTCACACACCAGACTGCTTTATAAGCAAGGGTCAGTATAAAGCTGGTTTTGCTAAGAAGCTGCTCCTGAAAAAAGGATCGGTACCAACTATTCGTGTTCCTGCTGCACCTCCAGAAGAAGAAGTGAGCGTAACGTTTTATTAACCTTTATATTAATCTTTATATTAATCTTTGCAAATCGCTAGCACGCTTCATGATGAATGCGGCTAAGGTTTACACTCAGGGTACATTACGGCATGTTTTCTATGTACGACGTTCTCAATATAATTCATAATCCCACGTTTATAATGAACAACGCGTTATGGTTATTGTGTTACAAACGTGTACGCACAGAACAGAGGGGCGGGGTGAGCAAAGCTCATTATCATTTAAAGACACATGCACTTAAACAGCGCTGAAAACAGAGCTGTTTTTGACCGGGTGAAATGAGTGTTTCCTTACAATACTAATGAGAATTTTTAATTTAAAGCAACACTATGTAACTTTTCAACCTTCATAATATATTTCCAAGATCCTTGTGATGGTACATCGACTTACAATAGGTTGAATGACACGTCTGCCATAGCCTGACAGGGTCTGTATCGCTTTTACTGGCACTATGTAACTTCGGGTTTCGGGTAGTAACCAGAGCACAAAAAGAACTACAAAATTCGACTGCTTTACGGCATACATCACTTCCCCCACCACTTCGTCAAATTTGGACGTGAGAGGCCAACCAGCGTTTGTTTTCGGCTTTCGTGCGTATGTTTTTGTCATGGGGGTTGTTTACACCTGGCCACTTCATGCATTTTCTCAGAGCGGATAGCTATCCGATCGTGAAAATTCCAGGTTTAAATGCCCTCCGAAACGCATTTGAGACGGATTTGAATCCGATCCCTCAAACCACTTCAGGAGAAGATCTGAGACGCATTCCAGACGAAACTGGACAAGTGTAAATGCATATGGTTTTTGAAACCACATATGTAAATTGTACTCGAACAGTATTTATATCGTTTTTACCTCTTATACGCAGACATGTCCGAGTGATCTGATCTGACGTGTGCGCAGACTGGTGCATAGATATATTATATACACACTAGATGTCGCCTTGTCTACGGCAGTTCATTGGAACGAATGTCTTTAAAGCGACATCTAGTGTATATATCTATGCACCAGTCTGCGTACATGTCAGATCAGATCACTCGGACATGTCTGCGTATAAGAGGTAAAAACGATATAAATACTGTTCGTTTTCTCACACAAACCGCTCGTTTCGTGTCTTAGGCCATCAATGTGTACTTACGATGGGGAATTGTTTAATTTGGACGACGGGGAATTGTTTTAATTTGGACTCTGTGCTTGTGTTTTGAGACCGTGACCATAGACCTGCATTATATGACTGACAGACAAGAACGGTTTGACCTAAAAATATCAAAATTGAAACTACTGCGGAAAAAAAGACACCTACATCTTGTATGCCCTTGAGGTAAGCTAAAACATACCAAAAATGAATTTCAAAGTGAACTATCCCTTTAAGTATATTACAAACTTTTAATTTAGACCCTAAAGAATCATATTAGCTTGTACAAAAATGGCATTATATGACCCCTTTAAGAGAGACTGATTCATCCGACGAGTCGTTTGAGAATCAAGTGCAAAATGTGGTGATGTGCAAAGTATATTATGAGGAAATTAAAGTGTTTTTTGACCTTTAATGCATGTAAACCTGATGTAGGAGACCTCCTAAACAAAGTTAGGAACCTTTAAAATAGCATAATAGGGGCTCTTTAACATTAGAAAAGGGGGTTTAACCCCAGGGTTTGGGTTACAAAATAGCAATTTCTGATTCAAGAATGAAACGTTCTTCGAGTCGAGTCTTTTCAATGAATCATTTAAACCAGTTCACAAAACAGGTGTTTTTTTCACGACTTTATGTTTTTATAAACTGAATCATGGCTACTACAACAATCTGAATTGGAAAAAAATACATACATCTTTATAAATGCAATGTAAGAAAATGTATGTCTCTCCCTACAACATATGTCTTTATTGGGATATTTTAGAGAATGTATGTACATATGCTACACCTACAGGTCTAAAAACAGTGGCCTTTTTTATTTTAATAAAAGAAAACAGCACTGCATCAGCACCTCAACCGACCAGTGGCCATATCGGCACGTCAGGAACAACGCGATGACGAAATAGAATCACTGAATCGGCTTGAATCGTTCGAAAGAACCGATTCTCGACGATGAGTAGAACATAACCCATTACTGGAAGGTTCAATTTCAAACTGAGGTGAACGGAGTAAACAAGAGACCAGCCTGTAGTTAATTATTCATATGGTCTTAGCAGACATTTCTTTGCCAAATTGACTTGAATTAATGACGATTGTAACGTTCAGTTTCATCTGCCTTCAGTCCAGACTAATCAGGGATGTGCTGATTTATTAAATATGAGTCACTTTGATCAAAAGAAGTCTGCCTAATGATAAATACACACTCCAAATATGCAACATAATCGCAACTAAACACAACGATCCATTTAAACAACGAATGTATCTATATTACAATGAATTAAAATCGGATACATGTTACATTCTCAACCAGCAGCAAAATAGAGTCAGAAAACTCACCGCCTCCGTCCACAGAACGCGCAAAACAGAAGCACGGAGATAAAGCCCAGAAAGATCGTCAATAAATAATCCAACATGATCAAAGAGCCACTGAGTGAAAAAAATACAAGAGAGGTCCGGTTTACAAAGCACTATACGCGATTTATAATACGTCCAGGTTTTGCGACGGTCACTTTAAAAGTGAAAGAGTGCTTATCATCATCGCACAAATTAAACAACAGAGTCCAATGAGAGATATGACATATGATGAGGAGATAACACGCGAACACGGCGAGTGTTGAAGATTTTCAGAAAGTCACGCCCAGTGGAGGTCGCTCAAAAGAAAATTAAGCAACAGTCTGCATGTTTCCTTTACAAAGCTACTGGGGCCATTTAAGCCTTTAAACACACAGAGCCATGGTTATCGATACTTTACATATTTTTTCAGACAAAATCAAGACAGAATCTATTTGACTCAGTCTTGCAGCTCTCTCTCTCTCTCTCTCTCTCTCTCACACACACACACACACACACACACACACACACACACACGCACACACACACACACACACACACACACACACACACACACACACACACACACACACACACACACACACACACACACAATATGAATGACTGAATTAATGAATAAATCAAACTAGTGAATAATTAAAAATAATTTATAATATGCACATTTATTGTCATCTTGCAAACTGAGCATATCACTTTTTGTTGGATAAACAAAAAGTGATATGCTCAGTTTGCAAGATGAAAATAAATGTGTATATTATAAACAATAAATAAAGATTAATTTTTATGATACTGCATGTAGTGTGTGCATTAATGCTGTGGTAATATACATTCTTTTAACATGGAAATAAAGCGATTTGTAGGCTATGTGTATATAAATAAATAGGCGAAATATTGACTTCAAGGCCCTCCATTTTCCAAGACAATGTTGAAGATATTTACATGGTTAAGATGATTACTCTGGTGCTTCTGCTGCAATCATAACAAACTTGTTTTCAAACTTGTTAATCAGCCGAAATCTGGAGTGATTCAAATTTTTTAATGAGCTTACCTATAATTAATTTTTATGATTCAAGAAGAGCTGAATGCTCTTTAAAGGGGTCATATAATGGTACATGCACTTTTACAAGTTGATTGCACTGAAATGTCTGTTGGCAGTGCCTGTACACAACCATCCTATCATGATTAAAATCCATCCAGTGGTTTTGTTTTAATCTCCTTATATGTTTGACCATCTATGAAATCAAGCCGTTCGATATTGTGACGTCATAAGATCGTACGCCCCTCCCGCGATTGTGATTGACAGCCGTGCTTCAACACAAGACCCGCCCTGAGCAAGCTGTGACAGCCGTCGTCATAGTAGTCCGCCATTGTTGATATGCTGGAGTAGAATGGCGTCTACACGATTGTGGTGTTCTGTTCTTAGATGTAATAAGGAACACAGCAGTCATTTGGATGTTCCTAAATCTGAGCCGTTATAGATGCAGTGGCTGAGTTTTGTTTTTGAAGAGATATGCCCAAAGGATATGCCCAAATCCTCACGGGGATTCCCCACGATCGTCCATGCTTTCATGTTTACGCGAATCATTTCACACCAGACAGCTTTACAAACGAGAAAAAACGGATCGGTACCAACGTGTTACTGCTGAACCTCCAGAAGATGTGAGTGTAATGTTTTATTAACCTTTATATTAGTATTTATATTAATCTTTGCGAAATTTGCAAACCTTGCTGCAGGCTTCACGATGAATGCGTCTAAGGTTTACACTCAGGGTACATTACAGCATGTTTTCTATGTACGACGTTCTCAATATAATTCATAATCCCACGTTTATAATGAACAACGCGTGGTTATTGTGTTACAAACGGTGTACGCACAGAACAGAGGGGCGGGGTGAGCAAAGCTCATTATCATTTAAAGACACATGCACTGAAACGGCGTGCTGAAAACAGAGCTGTTTTTGACCAGGTAAAATTAGTGTTTTCTTACAATACTAATGAGAATTTTTAATTAAAGTATATTACAAACTTTTAATTTAGACCCTAAAGAATCATATTAGCTTGTACAAAAATGGCATTATATGACCCCTTTAATAAACAAAATGTTCTTCTGGGACCAGATGAAAATATAAACTAGATTTTGAATGGCTTATTTATTTGTATATATTTAAATCATTAATAAAAAATATTGTAACAGTAAAATAGTTGTTAGTCATCTTCAAAAGGTTTGCTGAGGCCCTCTAGTGGGTAGTCTGCTGGCCTCCAGGAGCAGGGATGAGAAACACTTTTACAGTGGACTACATTATCACAGGGACAACCCCTTTGAAACATTTTTGTTCTTTGCTCATGGAAGAGAAAAAACACCTTTGCAGGGTTTGAACCTATAACCTTTTTATAATCGCTTCACCACACTCCAGCAGCGTGTGAGAGATCACACACAGACAATTTATATTAGTGTATGTGTGTTGGGGAGAAAAATAAATCACCAGGTTTAATTCCAGTAGTTCCTGAAAACAGATGGATTCTCTCCATACAAAATAAATATTTTTCTTCTTTCAAATGTACTCTTTCTTCTCTCAGTCTGTGACTCAGTGTGTATGAATGCCAGCCGTAAGCCCTATTGCTCCACACATAAAGGTCTCTCTGTTTGCCTGTTCTGTGGCTCATTTTTCAATGCTGCCTGAAAAAACAACAAAAAACTGGCTTTCACCATTCACCAACACCCAACACTGTTGCTGCTGCTTGTGACCACACTATGATAGCACAATGAGCCATTAACTCACTTAAATCAAATTAAAAAAATTCCTTCAGTTTATCATAGGTCAGATCATCTGTTTTAGTTCTCCAGGACTTGATGGCTTTATATTTTCTCCCAGTACAGACGTCACACTCCACATCTCCAGATCCAGTGTAACACTGAGCAGGACGAGCTTATAGTTTTTGTCTTCTTGAGTTTCTCCACCACTTCAGCCAGCATGGTGTTTTTAGCTAAAACAGGTCGTGTAGTGAAGCTCTGTCTGCACTGAGGGCAGCTGTAGACTCCCTTCTGATCATCCTGATCCCAGCAGCCTGTGATACAGATCATACAGTAACTGTGTCCACAGGGAATGGTCACTGGATCCTTCAGTAGATCTGAGAACTGATCCTGAGCCAAATAAACACTATTCTGCCAAAATTAATATTTGTCTACAAAAACAATAAAGGATAAGAGTTTGTGAGACAATAAGAACAGAAAGTCAGTCAAGTCTCCCCATAGATTTAAATTATGGTGTTCCAATTATTATATAGGCTATATTTATGTACTATGGTATTTACATGCCACTTCAATGTAACATGGTACAAGAACAAGGAAGTGCCAGGGTACTTTATGTCAGTGGATCTCCTTCACATCATCATAAGAAAATCTAAAGAAAGACTAAAGAGTTTTTCTTGTTAAATTTTGACTTAACATTTAAACTTTTAAGGGAAAATATGAAAGTAGTCTGGATGATAGTGGTGGTATTCTCACGCCGCAGGCTGGTTTCCAGGGGTGCGAGTGTGAAAAGGGAGGTTTGCGAGCTTGTGGTCAGTGGTGGGGGTAGACAGCTGCCCGGTCTCGCGCAGTGCCATTTTCATATATGGTCACGTAATCATGGCAACCCTTACGTACCCATGCTAAAAACAGACCAGACAAGCGCGTGGAGGAAGGTGACGGAGCGGCCTACGAGTGTCACACGGAGAGACAGTATAACAACTGGATTTCTTTTGAAAGGAAATAAAAAAGAAACAGAACAACACACACCGGAGTGTGTTCGCCAAGCGCGTGCGTTCCGCGTGATGAGCGTGGGTTTGGATTATTGGTGCCCTAGAACGCGCGAGACCATGGAGAATTTGGAGAGGCAGCTGATATGCCCCATTTGCCTTGAGATCTTCACCAAGCCGGTGGTAATCTTACCGTGCCAACACAACCTCTGCCGCAAATGTGCCAATGACATCTTTCAGGTACCACCAATACGCAAAATTAAACTTAGTTAACAATGTTTAAATTAAAACTAGTCTATAGTGTTTTGGAACATGATATTTCATAACACAATTCAAAAACCAGCTTGAGTGTGTCCTGCTGGAAGGCCTAACTTACTGGTCATAGATTGTCTTGGAATGGCTAGCTTGAAACAGCTAGAAAGCCTAGCTAATAGAATCCTCCCTACCATTTTCCAAAACTACCAGCTGAGTTTAAGCTAGATTTCTAGACTATAAGTTATGGGCAAAATGGGTCGATTTTATTTTTATAATACATACATTTCTAAATAACTACAAAAGAGAGCGGGAAATGTTGTTCAAGAATTAGGGTTATGACAAGAAAATTGAAGTGGTAACATTTTGAAGAGTCATACAAATATCAGGATTGGATCACAATTTTATTTTGTTTAATTATAGTTAAAAGTAAAGTGTAATAAGAAAAAAACTGGATTTGGTACTAAGCTAGTCAAAATACTTTTGACTAAGTGCACAACTGAAATTATTATTATTTTTTATTATTGTTACAGCTACTATTATTTGCTTTTTATCATTACCATCATAATATTTCTTCTGTCAATGTATTTATATGTTTTATTTACATGTAATCCCTTGTAAGGAAAATTGGAAATAATTTAAGTAAAATCCCAAATATAACAAAAATATTTGTGTGTATGTTTCAGGCCTCAAACCCCTACTTGCCCACACGAGGAGGTTCTTCATTGGGCTCAGGCGGCCGGTTCCGCTGCCCATCCTGTAGGCATGAAGTGGTTCTGGATAGACACGGGGTGTATGGCCTGCAGAGGAACCTGCTGGTGGAGAACATCATAGATATGTACAAACAGGAATCCAGCAGGTACACTTGCAGCTTCATTTCACCTTCTCTAATCATTTATGCTGTCTAATCATTTGGAATCCTGTTGCAACTCAGACTTTCCTCTCTATTCTATTCTATTCTATTCTATTCTATTCTATTCTATTCTATTCTATTCTATTCCATTCCATTCCATTCCATTCCATTCCATTCCATTCCAGCACATGGTCAATTGTGTGTGTGCTGGACTATATTTATAAGTAGGCCAATGTGACAGGAGCTATTTCAGACACAACTTCTGTGTTTATCAGTCCCCTCCAACCCCCAACACACACACACACACACACACACACACACACACACACACACACACACACACACACACACACACACACACACACACACACACACACACACACACACACACACACACACTTGGAAACACATCAACATGAGCAACAGCAGTTAGACTTTTACTTTCTCTGTCTGTGCACTTCTCTAGCACTTCACATTTTAGTTGTACTCAGTAGGGGATGCAAACTAATAGAAATTAAACTAAACAAAAACTGTATCATCACAGCAGTGATTGTGTTACTTTTATAGGGAGGGGAGTATTTCATTGCTTGGAAATTTGTATCTCTTTGTTTTTATTTTTTATTATTTTCATAAGATTCTTGTTCTATACTCTATACCAGTGTGGGGTACTTCCTCCTTCCTGGAGGCACACCAACAGTACACATTATGGATGTCTCCCTTATCTGACCCATATATTTCTGGTCTTGGAGTCTTTTCTAACGAGCTGAGTTGATTCAGGTGTGTTTGATTAAGAAGAGTGCGGAAATGTTTAGTGTTGGTGTGCCTCCCGGAACAGTGATGGGAAACGCTGCCCTATAGTCATTTATATACATTTAAACATAGGTATAAAGATTATATTGAAGACAATTGAAGTAAAATCTCTCTGATTCTCTGTCAGCAGCAGTAAGCCTGAGCCAGATGTGAAGAATGATGAGTTGATGTGTGAGGAGCATCAAGAAGAGAAGATTAATATATACTGTGTGACCTGCTCTGTTCCCACTTGTTCATTATGTAAAGTGTTTGGGAGTCATCAGTCCTGCGAGGTTGCTCCACTCAAATCTGTCTACGAGACCCAGAAAGTAAGACTTTTTTTAGTCTATTTTTCCGCTTTTCTTATTATCATCGCACTGCACCTCTGTCTTCTTTATCTCATGATGATTGATGCGTTTATATTTCTGTGATTGTGTGTGCAGACAGAGTTGTCTGATGGTGTTGCTTTGTTGGTTGGCAACAATGACAGAATTCAGGGCATCATCAGTCAGCTAGAGGAAAGCTGCAGATCTGTGGAGGTCAGTGTCTGTGTGTATTATAATTATCAATGACTGATCCTTTTTTTGTTGTGACTATGAAAACTATGATTTCTTACATTACGGTCCTAGTCATGATGCCAGCGCATATGTGTTTGTGTGTAGGAAAATGGGCGTAGGCAGAAGTCTCGTGTATGTGAGTGGTTTGATCGTCTGTACGCTCTTTTGGAAGAACGCAGAGGAGAACTCGCACTGAAGATCACTGCAGAACAGCAGGAGAAACTCGATTACATCAGTAGCCTACAGCGCAAGTACATGCACATATACACACTACGCAAAAATAAAGAGTAATATAGAAGGTCACATTCGTGATGATAGGTAATCTAATTGTCTGTAATAGGTGACAAATGATTATGAAGAACAGCTGCTGATGAAAAATACTTGAATTTAATTGTAATGTACTTTATGTATGTATAACATTATATACCATTCAAAAGTATGGAGTGAGTACAAAAAATTTATACTTTTATTCAGCAAGGATACATAAAATTTGATCAAAAGTAACATAAAAGACCTTTATGTTACAAAATATTTCTATTTAAAATAAATGCAGTTCTTTTGAACTTTCTGGTCATCAAAGCATCCTGACTTTTTTTTTATCAGTTTCCATGAAAATGAGAGAATGATTTCTAAAGGATCATGTGACCCTGTGACTGGAGTAATGGCTACTTTGCCATTTTACATTTTTCTGTATTTTTTTATCAAATAAATGCAGCCTTGGTGAGCATAAAACACTTATTTCAAAAACAACCCCAAAATTTTGAATGGTAGATAAATAATAGATGCTCATCAAATATCCATAATTATTTTGTTGAAGTTTATCTGCTTAACTTATATTAACTTATAATTCCTCTATTTTCCCATACTAAGTATGTTTATGCGTGTGTATGTTTACACAATCTGCTAATCACCGTAATCACCTGTGCAGGTACAGAGAGCACTTGGATAACGCAGCCAAACTAGTGGAGACAGGAGTTCAGACAATGGAGGAATCTGAGATGGCCATCTTCCTGCAGGTCTACAAAGTTCTTTATTACATGCTTTTTTTCTTTTGTTTTTTATAATTTGGTACATATTAGAAAATAAAGCATATTTTTTCCTAAGCAATGGAGAATAAATTCTCTAATCTAAATGTGTCTCTAACAGAATACGAAGCCTCTACTACAGAAGTAAGATTCAAATAATCACCATTTTACAGATTCTAAAAACATTTAAACTGTCAGACACTCCTGTTTTATGCCATCCAATTAATTCTGTCTCTTTCATGTCAGAATTGCAGAAGGCAGGAATGTGTCTCATTTAGAAAAGGTAGAGCGTGGATATGAGAATATGGATCATTTCACTGCAAACTTCCAGCCTGAACGAAGAGCAATACTCAGCATAGACTTTATCAGGGGTAAATAACTCTAATTCTAACCTAAGGGTGTCAGGTAAGGTTTTATTGGAATCTGTCTCTTTTATAAGACATTTTTCTCTTACTTAGATGGTGACGACAATGAAGAGAATGATGATGATGAAGAATTAGCTGGTACTGTTGGTCCTGAGACCCCGCAGAGGCAAACACCTGTACCGAACCCCCCACCAATGACAACAGACTCCTCCCAAATGTCATCAAAACCCAACCAATCAGTGAAAATCAACCCGGCAGAGAACACGCCCTTATTAACGCCCACTCCAGACTCCAGTCACAACCCTTCTACAGATGCGCCAGCTCAGGTAAGGGTTTCTCCCTCTTTTAATCTCATCCATATTTGTGATGCTTTGATTATTTAATAATATTTTTTAGGATTGATCAGTAATGTTTGTAAGGTTAAGTCATTGTGAAAGACACAATTGGAATCTGAGGACATTATGGATCATAAAGCAGTGGCTGCTGTGATGGGATCAGCTTACATTTTGAGATTATACCTTATGATACAAACACATGACCCCAGACACCAAAATATGGACACTTTTCTCATTTATTCTTAATTTTTAATATATAATGGGATTTAAAATGAGTGATATTTAACTTTGTCAAATAAAGTTTCAGTGAAACATTTCTGTAAAATTCAGTGAATTATTTTGTAAAATTATCATTTATAATTTTGAACATGCATTGATTTCATATCTGTGTCCGAACATTTAAAAAGGCTGTATTCCAAGGAAGGAAGGAAGGCATCAATGCACGTCCGAATATAATGTTATAGCTTCACTTCCTGTCTCCTGAAATACCTTCATCTGATTGATTTTTGAAGGCAGCATAGATGTATCCTTACATCCCACAATCCTGTGCTTTCCATTTTGTTACAGTTGAGCTAGAAAAAGAAAGATGGCGTCTGAAAGTTGTGGTTGGTGGTCAGTTTGTGTGTAAGTGTACATTTTTAACCAACGTTGTCAACTTCTGATGTCATTTCTAGGAAGAAATTACTATTATAGGAATTAAATATTTGCTTAGTTATCACCAAACCTAAACTATTTTGCTGTATATCATTAGACAAGTCAGCTGCCTAAGTTTTTGGATGCAGCATATGTCTTATGGCCTTATTTCACAATATCATTCTTATGTCCTTTGCTAAATTCAGTTACTTTTAGAATCAGAAAGAGTAACAGGCTGTAACAGTAATTGCCCTAAGAAATACAGAATTAAAGAAAACCATATCACAGCAAAATCCCCAGTGTTAAATTAACACTCCTCGGTGTACATATAGGTCCAACTACAGGGTGTTAAAAATGAACACTGAAGCAGTGTTGAAGTTAATGAGATAATTAAGTGATTAATTAAGTGATAATTGGCCTTTAGTGGTGACACCTAATGTTAAAAAGAATCACTGAAGGAAAGAGTAACAACAAGAACAGAAAAAAGAGAAACACAAGAACTACTGACTTCGAGCCATTACACATTATTGCACTTATTACCAGTTGGACTTTATTTCTGGCATACATCTACACACGTTCTTATTTAGATTTAACAGAAGTTTAGATGGTAATGTTTTATGGAATGTTTCGTTTCATGTCACCATTATGGTGATCCGTGTTTGCTTTAGCTGGGCTCATGACCCTTTACTATTTAATATTAGTTTTTCTCTAGCTGCTCCAACTCTGTGTTTATAAAGCACATTTGTTGAGTACAGAATATAAACACTGTCCACTTGGGGCTGTCAATCATTAGAATGTCCCTGTGATTAAAACATATAAGAAACAGGCTGGTATCTTCAAAATCTGAGCTGCTAGTCATCTGAGCCTTGAAGATGAAAACAGCCTGTTCCTGAGTTACGAGTGACAACTGCAAAACGCCTAAATGCCGAACTCTGACCTGCCCATTCATGACCCTTCCAGTCATTTCGACATTATTTCATGTGACCGCTGTAGATTTTTTTTTTTCTGACCACAAATCACTATCAAACCACTTTTGTTCTATCTGTCTCTCTTTATCTGTCTATCCATCTCCATCGGTCTCTCCATCTCTCTTTCTCTGTCTTTCCCATACATTTAGGTAACTGCCGATCCCAGCCAGACATCTGAGGATGAACCACGCCATGTTTTCTCTTTTTCCTGGTTAAATGTGCCAAAATAAAATCAGTTGGTAACCCTGCAACATCCCAGTGACCTTCCAGAAAAACCTGTTGTTCTTCATAACTAATATTTTGTTACTTTGACAATCATAAATATTGACTACATTGAAAAGCTAGATAGGAATTTGAAAAGGTAAAAACCACAACTGTTAAATATTAAATGATGACAATCTTTACTGAAGTATCTGACTAAAATGCAAAATAAAGGATTATGAATAAGTGTATAAACATTCTCTTTTGTATATGTTAATAATGCTGTTTCTGGGGGAATACATTAAAAGATAAAAAAAACAATTATACATTAAAAGATAGGAAAAGGCCAAACGGGATAAAAAGACACCAAACACAAAGTATTCACATGGGGTCAACAATAATCATGTGTTATATTACTTTAGAAATTGAATTAAAAACATTTTTGTGTAGTTCATTTATTTTCCTAAATCGTCCATGATTTTGCGGTTGTTGCTCGCGCGCTGGGCCAGTTGTTCGGCTCGCGCCATCTGCAGCACCTCGCGCAACAGGTGAAAAGTCAGATCCAGCGAGATTGGTGGATCCTCAGACCGGCGCTCGCGTTCCTCGAAGCTGTTCATGATCCCGTTACCGACACTACCGACCTTACCTCCTAACAGCCGCTGCGTGAGCTGCAGCTGAAGAGCCTCGGTGCGGGACGGGGTCCTCCGGTCGGGCGCGCGCGGGCTGTGAGCGGCGTTATCCAGTCTAGTGAAGTACTCCTCTCCCAAACGCATCAGAACCGGCAGCTGCGTGTCAGTGTGTCCGGGAGCGGACTCAGACAGCGAGACGAAGACCCAGAGAGACACCGCAGCGAGTAGTACGTGCAGCTTCATTGAGGGAAATTCCCAGGAATCTGAAGAATAACACAGCAGGCAGTGGGCTAGGCGATAAACGTCCAGGATTTGGTTGAGTATATATATATATATATATATATATATATATATATATATATATATATATGCATACATATATACACACATTCCTAATGTAAATAAAAAAAACTAAGACATGGCCTAACGTTACCCATGTAGGCTAGCTATTACTATAGACTAGTGAAAAGTATTGTATTTCACATTTCTATTTCATACAAAGCTTTTATTACAAGAATTTAAGTTTGAGAATATATTTGGTATTTAGCCTAGTATTTTTATTTAATGACAGCATCAGTTGAAAAAAGATGAAAAACTGCAAAACTTGCAAAAAAATGATATGATGCATGTTCTCCAGCATAATAAATTGAGAATATTTCAAAGAGCATATTTTCAGCTTCAGTGAAAGAACATCTGACTTTCACACACTGTAAAAATGCTTTTTAATGTTTAATGTAGGCTATTATTTTTCACAGTGTAGCCTATAGTTTTAAGTCATAACGTTTCCCCCCTAGCCTTTTTTGTTTTATTTTCAGCTTTAAAACAAACTAAAAAAAAAATCTGATTTTTAATTTTGTAAGAATTTTGGATCCCAATGTGGCTATAAGAAACTTCGATTTCGATTCGATTTCATTATTTAAAAACAATAATTTTAGTTTATTAAATAAATGAAGCACATAAATAGCCTACATTTATTAGAGTTATCATGTATGTCTTTTGTAGGCGTGTGTTGAGTTCATGCTCACCTCAGGTGTTCTCCGGAAGTTTGAGAGAGTCTGCTGTCGGTGTAGCGCGAGCATCGCTGGGAGTTTATTTATATGACGCGAGATTATTTCGGAGATGGCAGTCACCAGAATGAGTACCGGAATAATTGGCTCCAGTTCAAGTAAGTAAAACATTTAAATGCTCTTGGATTCCGTCCTGTGTTTACTACACTGTAGATTGAATGAAGAGGCAGTCTCCTCTGAATTTACCGGGGCTTTCTTAATTCATGTTAATGAATCAATCAGATTCAACCGCAGGTAATTGAGAGACTCTGCTGATGACGCCGAGGGAGGGCATTTTACGCTTACGTCATTCTCAGAAATTTGACAAGTGTTTTTGGATTAGATTAGTGTAGTGTTTAATAACTGCTTTTTAAGTGTTTAATATATATATGGGTGTTTCTGCAACTACGGGCACTTTTAAGTCCCAGGAGTGAAATTTTAGATTTATGTTAAAATTTGTCATTTGATGTTTCATAAATATAAACGTAGTGTCAATACACACCTTGACATAAATAATTATGAATAAATAATATGATTTAATGTAAAATTATGAAGCATTTATAGGTCCAAACCATGGTCCAAACCATTTTTGCTCATGTCCCACACCTGTGGTTTCAATGTTGAGATACTTAAAATTAGCTCATTCTTTTACAATATGACATTATTTCAAATGGAATTGTTTAATATACAGATTCATTTACAGAATCTTAAAATTCTTTGTATTATTTACTGAAAATTTTTATGATTTTTTTAACTAAATGTGCCTGTCCCACACTTTTGAGTCCTTACCGCAACAATGAAAAAAAGCTTTTATTATGAAATTTTATCGAACACAAACAAGTCTAGTTTCTATGGAAACAGAAACTATCACTTGAGCACATTGCTGACAGACTGGACCACCACACTACCTCACTCACAAGATAACAAAAAAATAAGGTAAACATCATCTTTTCTGCTCTAGTATTTATTGTGCGTCCTTACCATTCAGCTTAATAATTGTGTATTTATAACTATATTTTAAAAATAAATGTATTTTACTGTTGAATTCATGTATATTAAGATGTTAAGATTCAAAACTAATGTGGTAGGCCTTGATAGCTGCCAATTAGCTAAAATATTAACAAAAATGTCATTTCCGCAACATGTCTTTACCGCAGCAAATTTAGGTGTTGCGGTAAAGACCTTGTGTTGCGGTAGAGACAAATTCAAGGTGTACTGTATATTAAATGACAAATATTCAGTATATTATTAGTACTGAAGTATATATTTGTATATTTATTAGTATATATATATATAAACATGCAATTTTTTACATTAAAAATAAAATTTTGTCCTTACCGACTCAAGATGTCATTACCGCAGCACTCCTCTATTTGCATTTTTTTTCACATTTTGATTTGCCCAAAAAATATTTTTACACTTAAGTTGAGATGATTAACACATTGAAATTGCAACATCTGTCATAAAAAGTTAATTATGTTATCTTTTGTGTGTATGGAAACAATTTACATCTAAGGTTACTGTAAATTTTTTACATGGCATAGAAAAAAACATGAAATTCCCTATTTTGTATATAATTTTTTTAATATCAGTATTTACAAAACTGCATCAAATTTGAAAAAGCTATTTAAATATGTAAAAAAAATTATAGAAATTACTAAAGAAAAATTTATAAAATGAACGTTATTGTAACATTGCGGTAAGGACACTTTTTAAGAAGATGACCCGAAAAACATAAAAAATAAACATGTTCCAGATTAAAATCTTAACGACTACATTCTATTTTGTGTAAATCTTTATATGTATTACAGACTGTGATGGTTAAAATTGAAATTCATAGAGGTTGATCTTTTTAAAATTGGGATAGTCAAAAGTGCCCGTAGTTGCAGAAACACCCATATATGTATATATGTGTGTGTGTATGTATATGTGTATCATTACTGACAGATTAATTAGCCTATCTCAAAGTGGTTCATTTGTTAGAAAAAGTGTTCTGATAAAGTCAGTAAAACACAAACAGCTGCTCCACACCGTACAGTTCAACAAAATTAATTAAAAGTAATTGTTGTATAAAACACTGGCAATTATAGGCTATAGCCTAAAGGGAGAATGACGAAAAAGTACTTCATAATAGCCTACTTCATAAAGTTCATAATTCATTTTGTTGTTGTTTTAAAGAAAATTTTACAGAAAAGCCTATATTAGGCAGTTTAAGCTCCCATTGTGACAATTTAAGTCATACAGTGACAATATGCCCTGCTATTGTGTAAAAAATAGGGGTTGGATGGGGGAAGATGCCCCCCTTAAGAACAATGTGGATTTACTTTTAAATTTTAACATATGTAGATATAAGTTTAGCATGTGCAGGATGATGATGCATCAGCCAATGTGTTATTATAGGAAATAAATAGAAACATTTGCCAATTTAGTTGTAGCACAACATATTAAAATATAGCATATATAGCAGTCAAATATTAATAGAGGGTTAAGATGGCCCCTACTGGGGTAAGTTGTCCCCCTGGGGTAAGAAGCCTCTTGGATAAACTTTTACAGAATGTACAAATGACTTCTGGTATCATTATTATTAATATTTATATATTTTTAAAGTGTAATTTATGTAAAATACTAAAACTATTGTATTTAACATTTTATTTAGAAAATTTGGTTGATAATAATTGAATAATGGATGACAGACAAAGCATAATTCCAGTAAAAGAGATTTATCTGAAAGGAAAATTATTCTACGAATTATATACAGGCATATGAATATTTACTTATTTAACCATATTTTAATTGAAGATATGTTATAATAGCAACACTATGAATGCAATTTAATGATTTCACTCAACTAACCCATAGGTTTTAGTGAAAGCAAAGATGTCTGAAATGTAGGCTACATGTAGCCTAATTCATGGAAATACTGAATAATAACCCCATTATTACAATAATTATTACATTTTAAAATAACAACACTAGTACCTCTTGGTTCCTTCTGTGCCAATTCTGGGGGGAGGGTCATCTTACCCAAGGGTCTAATTTAATCTTTTTACTTCAAAATAAAAGCTATGACTTTTAATCCACAAAAACTATTTCAGACACCAATTGCCAACACACACAGTCATGTTTCCGCCTCGAGCGCATACCTGTCAGCAGGTGGCGGACGTGTTTGCGGGCGCGCTAGCTAGAGGGCACGAGCAGAAATCATGGCAGGCGTTGAGAGAGTCGCTCATCTGATGCGCCAGCTCGCGAGCGCGGCGTAAGTTTCAGTATTTCAATACATTCCATTTCATCGTTAAGGTATTAAAGTGTGTTTTTAGTCTGTGCACTTTCATATTTCTATTTGTGTATAGGCTAAGCATGTTTTCTGTACTCAATGCCCTAGGAGTTGTAAACAAACCCTTAAAGTGATAGTTCACCCCCCCCCCATAATTTAGTCTGACACACTCAAGTTGTTACAGAGCTGCATGAATTTTTTCTTATTTGGAAAATAAGAAGATATTAGGCAGAATGACAGCATTAGTCTCCATTTATGCCTACTTTTATTGCATTTTTTCTCTTTCGTCAGAATGGTTACTGTGTCGTCCTGGCAAGCACCTCCTTTTTGTTTTACACAGAATAAAGTAATATAGATTAGTGTCTATTATCAGTAGTATTTTTTTTTGTTGCATGTCATATGTTTTATAGGTGCAGATGTCCTGCTCATTCTCAAGCATACTCCCACACTTATAACCGAGGTAAGATATTTCAGAGATTTTTCTCTGAATAAATGAACTATAATATGTGAGAGTGTTTCATATGTGTAGTTTCTGCAGGTGAGGCTCATATATGTGAACGCAAAACAGACTACGCATTTGAAGTAAGCGCACAACATGCATGCATTTATTATTTATGCATTGTGGAATATAGTTTTACCACTTATCGTATAGTTTTTTTTAAATACTGTGTTAAATAATTTGCACTTATTTATAGTGAAATACTTTTCTCTTAATGAATGTCAGTCAGGCAAGTGAAGATATGTCAGATTATAATTACGATCCTGTGAATATCCAGGAATAAAATCATAACATCATAGGTCTATAATAATAATAACGATAATAATAATATAATTTAATTCGTAATAATTTTTATTGTTATTGTGGTTATTCATGTCATTTTTTTGTTGTTCTGTTTCAGATGGCTTGTTCAAATATCAGATTTGGAGCAGGAGTTACCAGAGAAATTGGCATGGTAAAGGTTTTTTTTGGGTTTTTTTTACCAAAAAATTACAGTTGTATCATCATTTACTCACACTCAAGTTGCTAATGTATTTTTATGAACACCATTTGTAAGCATTGAACTGATTAGATTTTATTATAGCGCATCTTATTGCTCTCTCTCTTCACTTCATGTCAGTTCTGTTTTGGATTTGTAAGTCATTGGTTGTGCTGTTTTGGCTGATTTAATCAGGATTTGCAGAACATGGGAGCACGTAATGTGTGTCTGATGACAGATAAAACCCTGTCTCAGCTGCCGCCGGTTGCAGCAGTGCTGGACTCATTGACAAAACATGGAGTCAAATATAAGATCTATGAGGATGTGCGAGTAGAACCAACCGACAAAAGGTTAAAAAAAAAAGTGAAAGAAAATGTGCTGATTTTTGTCAGTTTTTGCTGATGACATTATACGTGTTTCTGATTATAAACAGAACACAGAAGTGAGTGAAAGCAACTTCTCTTTCTCTTTTCAGCTTTAAAGCAGCGATTGATTTTGCCAAAAAAGGACATTTTGATGTGTATGTTGCTGTGGGCGGGGGCTCTGTGATTGACACCTGTAAAGCAGCCAATCTCTATGCATCTCATCCAGAGGCAGAATTTCTAGACTTTGTCAATGCCCCAATTGGAAAAGGAAAACCCATCACAGCCACACTGAAGCCATTAATCGCTGGTACAAAGACATATACAGAGCCAAACTTAATGTTACTTTCTGTCTCTCTCTCTTGTTAATGTTGACCATTTAGCATGTGCATATAACTACAGACCACAGCTGAAGAGACCAAACATTGACCACAGACCAACCTTCTATTTATTTTAAAATAGCACTGATGTGCTGATACATTACATTACATTGTTTTGTTTTTTTATTTACATTTTGTGTGTCTGTATGTCTGTGCATGTGTTAGTTCCTACTACGGCTGGAACGGGGAGTGAAACCACAGGAGTGGCGATCTTTGACTTTGAGGACATGAAGGCCAAAACTGGTTCGCAGAAACATTTTACTCATTAACATTTCGTCTCTGTTCTCGGTATACTAGATGCATAATTCTGAAAGGTTGAGTATTGAGGTTTAAGATGAGATATTGGTTAAATAGGTGTAATGATAGAGGTTGAGTTCTTTGTACTGTTTGTTGTGTGAGTTTAACACTTTAATGTGTGTCTTTTCAGGTATTGCAAATCGAGTATTAAAGCCTACTTTAGGGATGGTGGATCCCCTACATACTCTTCACATGCCATCCAGAGTGGCAGCTAACAGTGGGTTTGACGTGCTCTGGTGTGTGTTTACATGTACTCTTTATTTATTTACCATATTCAAACCATGCAATCACTTAAAATAAATTCCTTTAGTGTACAGCAAGAAAATGTAAGTATACTGACAAAAAGCACTGATTTGATAGTTTCTGGTTGTGCTCATTTTGTGTGATCCTGCTTTATTATATTCCCATTTGGTGCTTTTAATATTTTGAATAAAAGGAAATAACTTTTTTATATATTAACATAATTTATTCATGTGACGACAAAGCTGAATTTTCAGCATCATTACTTCAGTCTTCAGTGTCACATGATCCTTCAGAAATCATTCTAATAGCTGATTTGGTGCTCAAGAAAAATTTATTATTATCAATATAAAAAACAGTTTCTGTGGAAACAGTGCTAAATTTTTTTTTTTTTTTTAAATCTTTTTAACTTTAAAAAGATCTTTACTGTCACTTGATTAGTTTAATGCATCCTTGCTGAATAAAATCATTAGTTTCTTTAAAAAAAATCTTATGTTTAAATTATGATATTTATTGTGTTTGGTTGAAATCTTTCTCTTTTTAGTCATGCATTAGAGTCATTCACTGCATTGCCGTATAACCTGAGAAGTCCCTGCCCACCCAACCCCATAAATCGCCCTGCTTACCAGGGCAGCAATCCAATCAGTGATGTCTGGGCAAGACACGCTCTCATGATCGTTGCCAAATACTTGAAACGGTATGTTGAGTGAGGTCATGTGATTATTTGTGGTTTATTGAACATTTGGGTACATCTTTTATTTTTATACATTTTAAAAAGATTATATTTAAATGTAATATTGTTAAGATATGAATAAGTTTGTGTGTTGTAGGGCGGTGTGTGATGCCGGAGATGTGGAGGCTCGCACCAGTATGCACCTGGCCAGTGTGTTTGCCGGAATTGGCTTTGGCAATGCAGGAGTCCATTTATGGTAATTAAATAGAACTAACATTAAATTAACATCAAAAAGTGTTGATTCTGGCAGCATCGAATCACAACGCAATTAAAAGACTGCTAATGGAATTGCTAGTGCTGCACTGCCATAATTTTCCATATTTGCACATATCAGAACAGAGAGCACAGGTGGACTGAATTTATTGCTGTGAGAGTTTAAGGAACGGCATAGAGATTTTGCAGCTGTACAATGATGTGCTTCCAATAGTTCTATTTTTCTATTGATATGTATTTGTGGAAATTATCTGATAATGCCTTTTTGATTGTTCTTTTTCTATGTTCAAGTCATGGAATGTCATATCCCATTGCCGGGAATGTTAAAACTCACAGGGCTAAAGGCTACAATGTGGAACATCCTATAGTGGTAAATAGAAACTGCTCTACATTCAAAAGTTTGGGGTCAGTACGATTCTTTTAAATACATTGATAAAGTGAGAGTAAAGACATTTATAATGTTACAAACTATTTATATTTCAAATAGATGTTATTCTTTTGAATTTTTCTATTCTAAATAATGCTGAAAATATGTATAGCCTAACTGTTTCCAAAATAAAAGGAAATAAGATACAATACAATAAGGTAATAATAATAAATGTTTCTTGAGCACCAAATCAGAATGATTTCTGAAGTTATGGCTGCTGAAAATTCAGTATTGCCATCATAAGAATTAAAAAATATATTAAAACGGAAAACGTTTAATTTGTAATAATATTTTAATATGACTGTATTTTTGATCAAATAAGTGCAGCCTTGGTGAGCATAAGAGACTTAAAAAACAAAATCGTATTGACTCCAAACTCTTTAATGATAGTGTGTTTCTAACCTAATACATGCAATATCACAATTATATATTCTGTAATGCATAATAGTACTAATTCTAGTACTAACACTAGTACGTTTTTTGTTCATGGCGGATTCCCAGTGTTTTTCACGCTTTAGTTGAACTGTGCCTTTCTCTTTCAGCCTCACGGACTCTCTGTAGTTCTTACTTCACCTGCTGTTTTTGCCTTTACTGGAAAAATGTGTCCTGAGCGCCACCTGGAGGCAGCACAAATACTAGGTATCACACATTGAAGGCCAATCTCAAAATGTTCAAATATTAACACTGTAATTTGACAGTAGCTTATGAAGATTTAAAATGTAACTTTCAGAAAAGTTCAAAAGTGTATTCATTTGGGATGCTGTATTGGAAAGTGAAATGTTTATTGTGTAAAACGGATGTGAGGTGCAATGATTATGTGTAATTCACTGTAATTTGTGGATGATTTTATAAAAAATGCTGCTTTTGAGGGCACTGTAAGATTTAATTGATGATGAATGGAGGTTTGTATTACAGATTGTGTATGTGTTTCATAAGGTACTGATTTGAGTAACATCAAAAAAGAGGATGCTGGCCGCGTGTTGGCGGACACTCTCAGGTCGTTTCTGTATGACCTAGAAGTGGAGGACGGCTTGTCTGCAATTGGCTACACTAAAGAAGACATTCCATCTTTGGTGAAGGGCACCATCCCTCAGGTCAACAAATCATGTCACATCCCTGTACTAAAGTGCTACAGATAATTTTTTTTTGCTTAAAGCTGAAATTCTGCTACTCTCAAAATATCTATTCCTGAAAATAAGAGAGAAATATGACATCTTAAAGGGCTGAGCTCCTTCAGCTAAAGCGACTGTTCATTATTATTATTATTATTATTATTATTATTAGGTTACACTTTATTTTAAGGTGTCTGTGTTACAGTGTAATTATACATTTAAGTATTGAGTAATAATAATTAACTACTACATGTACTTCATTAGGATTAGGAGTTGGTTTAGGGTTTGTTGCATGTAATTATGCATAATTTATAGTTATTACTACTGTAACTACATGTAACGTGTAACAAGGACACTGTAAAATAGTGTTACCCACACACGCACACACACATATATACATTATATATAGGAGGTCTTCATATATATACTGTATATAGATAGATAGATAGATAGATAGATAGATCTCCGATGCAAAAGCCTCTAAAAGCCACCTCTGTCAAAAATGAGATAATAATATTGAGTGAATGCTCTCTGCACATAGTATACGTTCATCAAATACTTTAATTTTAGACTCACTAAATCCCAGCCTCAGTTTATTCAGAAATGCTGGTACTTGGGTAGAAACCTATACATAGGAGCCTGATAAAAATGTTAATATTAAAGAAAAACGTTAGATGGACTTATAGGCTTTTGCATCTGAAGTCTTCATATACAGTATAAAACATTAATATGAGATCAACAGGAAGTCCACCAATTGTCCCTCCCACATTATGAAGATGATGCAATGTACAACTGCATCATTAATGCCTATTTTAATGGCCTTGCAATTTTAGCATCATCATAAAGTATTTTAAATACATTAAATGGTACTTTATTCATGTTGTATAGCCCTGGCTTAAAATGCCACACTCCAAGGCATATAACATTATGCTAGTTATTTTCATAATTAAGTAAATAAAATAATTATATTATTTGATGTGTTAAAACTATCTCATGAGTAATTTACTGAGTTTGTTTTTTGTGTATTTTTCACAGGAGCGGGTAACTAAACTGTCTCCTCGAGCTCACACTGAAGAAGATCTGACCGGTCTGTTTGCTGCATCCATGAAGCTCTACTGAGCTCATGAAGGACATTTTAACACGTTGATGGTGTTCGCAGAAGCACAGCCTCAGATTAGCTGTGCTGATTTCATTATGTAAGCAGAGACACTGATCTGAACAAATTGACCTCACTTTGAACTTTAATCCTTTCACAGAAATGTCACTGTCTTGAGCAAGAAGGATTTAAAGTTTTGAATTACAGGACTCACAATCAGATACTATATGCTGTACACCAATCTAAAAATGACACATACTCTTGTGTTTCATATGTTGTCAACTTATTTAAACATAATCATGATAGTAATCATATTTAAACCACCCTGTATACACACACAGTACTGAGACTCTCCATTCATTAACTCTTAAGGCTGATTTGTTATTCAGAGTGATTTAGGCTGGTTGGATTTAAATGTCTAATCTAAGAATCAGGATTAGACTTTCAATTGCATTTGTTTTTTTGGTTGAGTTGTTTTTTGTTTGTTTTTGTTTTTCTGAATGGCCATGCAGCAAATCTGAAAGAATTCACAGAAATTCTGAAAATGAAATTCTGAAATATCAATGCATGCAATAAAATGCAATAATACTTTTTGATGATCAGGGCTGTTTCTTGGCATATATGCAAACTAGGCAGTTGCCCAGGGGGCACCAGTTAACGCCTCAAATGGCCTCAACACCCCATTACCATGCACTGAAAAAAAAAAAAAATTAATAAAAAGGTTTTAACTTAAAAAAGGAAGTATTCGTGCTGCCTTAAAATGTTAAGTTTAGTCAACTTGAAATGTGAAAATTGTGAAACTTGGATATTTGAGTTGACTGAATAAAAATTTTTTAAGATAGAACAACACTTTTTTATGTAAAAAAAAAAAAAAGTGTTTACAGTGTGTTAACATAACTACTTTTTAGTCAAAATTCACCACGTGATTAAATTCACCATTTAAGCAGCTGAATATTAGCATAAAAAATAAATAGTTTTTAAAATGTTATTAGAAAGTCGGTGATCAGATATCCAAATATTTTGTGTATATTAAGATTGTATAGGCCTATTAAAAAAAATGTATGGTGGCAACAGTGAAATGCCACAAGTGTTGAAAAACATTTTAAACATTTTAAAAAACAGTTGTCCAGAAAACCTACATCATTTTCGACTGCATCAGTCACCATTTCAAAGAAAAAGTTATTAGATTACAGCAATGAATTACTTAGTGAGGAATTGCAACTTGAAGTCTCTAAGTAAACTGGGAAATTTAGATTTGGATACTGTGCACTCGAAACCTGTGAAAATGTATTTGCTATCTAACAACGCTCTATATATAGGGTGAATTCCGGTTGATCGGGACACATTTTCCCAGTCATCTCAGATCTCCTTTGGGGATCCAAAATGGTCAGAAATAGCCCAGCTGATGAATATGGGCCTAGAACTCAGTATTTCACTAATATTATGCCACTGATCTCCACGCAAGTGATTTTATTTGAAACTGAGCTAAAAACAAATCCCAAAAAACTGTATTTAATGCAGTGTACAGAATATTGCTTGAAAGATAATGAAATTAGAATACATGTTCAAATATTTCTTATACTGTATTACAAGCTAATGACATTTGAAAGTTATTTGTTTTGTTGAATGACTGGGTATAGAAAGTGAACTGTGGAGTCATGTGTTAAAGGTTTGAGTGAGTTACTGTAAGTGCAGAGAGCTGACTTTTAGAAGCGTGTGATTGGCTGATCAAAGCCGTGACTTGCAGCATTTAATCAACTGAAGTGGAACAGATTTAAATAGATTTAAGAGTGCTAAAGCTTCCTAGAAAAGCACCTAACCAAGATCTCCTAATGTGTGTGCGTCTTTAAGAGAGTATTTAAAGAGAGGAGAAGGTTTAGCAATAGCAGTGATTCTGAATGAATCGATAAAGTATCTCAGCTCTTCTTACACTGTATAGGTACATTCAGAGTTTGTGTGTTGTCTGACTTCATCATGCAGCAAATCTACACGCAGAGCCATGAAGAGTTTGAAGTGTTCACAACTGTGCTGTCTCCTCAAGGTTAGTCATCTTTTCATGCTCACTTTTTTATCATTTCTGTTAAATGTACAATTATAATTACAGCAAAATGATTCAATCTTACAGTTTGTCGAAAGAGAGTGATATTCAAGCACGAAGGAGAAATGGTACACATTTTCTCATCTGAGCTGCTTTTCAGTTTTCTCATGCTGATTTGATACAGCAGTTTTTAAGATGGTGAAATCAAGTGATGTTTTTTTGTGTTAGATGGTTGTGGCAGCAGACTACAGTGCAGACTGTGACGAAGAGGTGTGTGTCCGTGCTGGTGAGGTCGTGTTGCTGCTGTATCAAGAGAACGCTGACTGGTGTTACATCCGACTTCAGAACGGAAAGGAGGGATACCTGCCTACAGCCTGCTTTACTCCGGTATTCATGCACACAAAACTCATTCAGTGCACAAATTATGCACTACATGGCCTTCAGTACACCTGTGTGTGCTAGTTGAGCATTTCATTTCAAAACCATGGGTGTTCCTTGTGAAAAAGAAGTACTTTTTAAAAAGAGTTCACTGATTAAAAGCTCAAACTGAATGTAGTGTTTTAGGACACTTAATTGCATGTTATTTGCAATTAAATGAAAATGTATTATAATTTATATTAATTTATATTAAATGCATTTAGTTGAATTTTAGAGTGCTTTTTTAATCCTCTTAAGTACATCTTTATATGTAATTTCATAGTTATTTTATTGTCTTGGAAATATGCTTAAAGTTTACTGCCGAATGTACTGACGAGCATTTATGGTAAACTAAAATATACTTTAATGTCAGTTTTGTATATCATGCATTTCAATATATTTGTGCTTTTTTAATGATGAAGTTGCAATTCAGTACATTTAAAATATATATTTTTAAATATGATATAGAATAATGCTACATTGCTTTATTATGTTAGTCAACATAAGTGTGCTTTTTTAAAAGCACGACAAAATAATATTAAAATGCAATTATTTAAAATGTATTTTAAAGTAAAACTTATTTTGAAATGATCACAAAGGGCACTTTTTAAATGTGTACTTAAAGGGATATTTCACCGAAAAATCTAAATTCTGTCATTAATTACTCATCCTCATGTTGTTCCAAACCTGTAAGACTTTCGTTGATCTTTGGAACACAAATGAAGATATTTGTGATGAAATCTGAGAGCTTTCTGTGCCTCAGTTGACTGCCATGCAACTGATACTTTGACGCATCAAAAAGTTCATAAAGAGATTGTAAAACTATCCATATGAATTGAGCGGTTTAGTCCAAATATTCTGAAGAGACTCGATCACTTTATATGATGAACAGATTGAATTTAGGCTTTTATTCTCATATAAACATTTATCAATGAACATAAACAGAAGCTCAACTGTATGCTTGACGCACAAAAACAAACCTCATGCAGAAGCTCAAACGTGTTGCGTAACACGAGAATTAAGCAGTTTGGTTCTTCCTCGTCAAGTGAACATGCTTGAGCTTCCGTTTACCACAACTGATGTGTGAGTTGATGAATGTTTATATGTGAATAAAAGCCTAAATTCAATCTGTTCATCATATAAAACGACTAAACCACTCAATTCATATTGATTCGTTTTACGATCTCCTTATGAACTTTTTGAAGCGTCAAAGTGGTAGTTGTGTAGCTGTCTATGGATGGAAAGAAATCTCTACGATTTTATTAAAAATATCTTATGTTCTTATGGGTAATTAATGACAGAGTTTTCATTTTCGAGTGAACTAACCCTTTAAGTGTGTTAAGAAACAGTCATTAAAGTGTACACTTAAGTGGCCTTTTACTTCATTAATATATTATATGCAAGTACAGTTTTAAAAATATATACTTCTAAGATTTGAAGTACACTACTTGTACATTAACAAGTGGTTATTAGGGAGATGGCCCCATTGTTGCTATAAAAGCTTCCTCTAGAAAGGCTTTCTATTTCCAGAAATTACTTTTGCAAACTGAGATGGCCTTCAAAAAAGAACTGTGATGCTTGAAGCAACATTAAAAACAAACTAGTAACCTAAAATTGATATTTCCTATTGGCACACTTAAGCTGTCATATAAAAGCATCTAATGTGCCTAAGATGTTTGAACAGTACTGTATGTTTATGTGTGCAGAAGCAGGAGCCACTGAGGCCCATCGTGACTCAGGAGCCGCAGAGCTCCGTGCAGGAGTCATCTAATAATCATAATGGCTGTGCAGGGTGAGAGCTTGTGATGTTTTGTAACTCTGATTTGTTTTTGTTGTACTGTGGGATCATTGGTGTTTGTATCCCTAGAGGGCGCTCTCTGAAACTGCTGCGGCGGGCGTCTCTGTCAGGAGTGCCGGGTTCACCTCGATTACTTAAGAGACTGCTCTCTCGTCGACGTAGTGACGGACATGCAATTCGTTCGATCGGCTCCATAAATCCAGCGTTTAATCCTGACTGATGCATCCACCCTCAGAGCTCCACATTTCCCTTTTAAATGGGTCACAGAGCAGCAGAAACTAGGACAGCATGACACTAAAAGTTCAGTCCGTACGCAGCTCCTTCTTTGTGGAGGAGAAAAAACGGAAGTTCGGTGTCCTGGTTAGGGGTTGGGGCCTCAGTAACTTGCCAAGTTGTGGAATTGAATCTGCTTCTGGTATCAGGAGTCTTTACTAGGTTACTGCCCCACATGTAAATAAATACTATATGTAAATATTGTGGTTTTGATTAAAAAGACATTTGAATGTCATTACACTGCAGTTTTAATGGAAAAATCACACCCTTCGCCTAAGAATATATTTGTTTGAATATATGTATTTGGTTTGTCTAATAATGCACAGACTACAATGATTTAGATAGTTACAGTGTTTAAATGTGAAATGTGTCTGTATGTATGTATGTATATATACAGTATATTAAAATGCTACTGCAGATGTAGGCTACTTGCGACAGAGGTATTATAGGGCGAATGAACAACATTTCGATTTTCATTTAAACACTTTTTTTGTACGAGTCATTCAATTTAATGTGGGTAGGGGTCAACACACTGACTGATTGTGTTCTTCATATGGATAATACAAAAAAAACCCCTCAAATTGATATGTGGAACTGGAAGTTTAAGTTTTGTTGTTTGTAATAATGGATTGCTGCCCTTTGCTTTAATTCACTTGGAATAAAATAATCATCTTATAACCACTGGAGCATTACTGATTTCCCTGCAATGACATCTTAGTTGAGGAACAACTAAAAGTTATGAAACTGTCACTACAGTTTTATTTGACCCTGGTATGATTATTGTTGAATTCTTATGGGATATTTAGCGTTTGTTTGTGTGTGTAGGACGTTAGCACACAGCTCTAAATGCTGCAAAATTTCCTGAAATGAAAAGTCATTTTGTAAGTCGCAGTCTGACTATAATCATTATCACTTCAGACATAACGAGTACAAAAGTATATCAACACTAATTAGGTAATGCGTTACACTTAGGCTCAATTTGTGAATGCATTAGGTATGAGCAAACAACAATTTTTTACAGCATTTATAAATCTAGGTTAATTTGACTAAATGTACTATTGTTTAATTTTGTTCACAGTACATTAATGTTAATTTTTACAACCTTAAAAATGGATTAGTATACATTACTGTTCAACTTCAAACGTTTGGGATCAGTAAGAAATTAATACTTTTATCCAGCAAGCAGGATTCATTAAATAATCATAACTGGCAGTAAAAACATGTAAAAAAAAAAAATAATAATTATAATGTCAAATAAATGCTGTTCTTTTGAACTTTCTGTTCATCACCGAATCCTGAAATGAAAAAAATTATCAGTTTCCACAAAAATGTTAACTGTTTTCTGCATTGATAAAATGAAATGTTTCTTGAGCAGCATACTAGAATGATTTCTGAAGGATCATGTGACACTGAAGAGTGATGCTGAAAATTCAGCAATAAATAAATGACATTTTAAACTATATTTTAATTTGTAATAATATAATTTGAACAGCAGTGTAGAATTTAAAATAAACCAAGAAGAAAAGTATTGTTCATTGTTATTTTATGTTAGTATACAGTAAAATTCAGGGTTAACATACAGAAACCTAATAGTTTAGTGTTACTACTAATTAAAATAGATGTGTGGCAGAGGTGGACAAAGTACACAACTTCCTTACTTGAGTGAAAGTACATATACTACTGGTCAAATATTACTCCATTACAAGTAAAAGTTGCAAAGACTTTTGTAAAGTACAGAAGTACTGTGTTTTTAAAAGCACTTAAGTATCAAAAGTAAATGTCAATGCATTGTTTTATTATTGTTGTATTGTTGTATGTAATACTTACAGTACCTTATGCCTCTGAATCTATGCCTGCTCATATTCAATAACGTCCACAAGGGTTTCGGTCAAATAGTGACGAAAGTTCCCTCAAATATTGACCTATTTAAAGTTTTTTGGCTTTTAATATGAATATGTTAGCCTTACTGTTATCTATAAGCTAGTGTGCTCCAAAACAATGACAAAATTTGCATTTAGAAGACCAAACCCAATGTTGAAAATGAAAATCAGGTTGATGTCAGAATCCAACATCAGATTGATGTTAATGTCCATCGTTGGACAGACGTTGTATTGTGGTTGAAAATGAAAATTGGGTTGATGTCAGAAACCAACATCAGTCGGGTTCTGACGTCAATCTGACCATTTCCAAACAAAATCCAACGTCCGTCCGACATCGGATGTTGACGTCAATCTGACGTCGGGTTCTTGCGTCAAACCGACTTTCATTTCCAATCAAAATGCAACCCCTGCAACCAAAATAATCCCCTGACTGATGTTACCACTCTCTACTCAAGACCTTGATAGACATGTAGTGGAATAAAAAAGTACAATATTTGTCTTTCAAATGTAGTGAAGTTAAAGTAAAAAGTTTCCAGAAAAAAATAATACTCAAGTAAAGAACAGATACTCAAAAAGTATACTCAAGTACAGTACTCAAGTAAATGTACTTAGTTACTGTCCACCTCTGCATTTGTGACCTATTAGTGATAACTGAAAACACCACTAGCTTTGTGTGAGAAAGTGATTCAGAAACAGTGATCACATCGTTTCATACAGATGGAATAACTTTATTGTTAAGCTGAAAAGTAATCAAGCATGCAAACAGCAGATTCCTCAGCTGTGTAGAAACATCCAACTGTTTTATTGAAAAACAGAGGAGAAACAATCCAGAAGGAAAAAAACAAAACAGATTCAATATCTGTACAGATGAAAGTATAATACAATATATACCACTATTGTACACTGGAATACAATATATCAGGAGGGCAGCAGTCACAGAGAAACAACCTGCGCTCGAGTCTGTTACGTGAAGCAGTAAAACATCTCTTTGTGCTGCTCTTCTTTACACCAACAATATCAATTATTTTCAAGAGCTAATAAACACGCCCACACAGAAAAGTGCTCTGGTATAAATGCTGCCGACTTAAAAAAAAAAAAAAAAAAAAATATCTTTTAAAAAGCAAAAGCTCATCAGGGCCTCTAACAACATCATGCTTCACTTGGCCTTTGACCAAAGTCAGGCCTCGTTCCAATACTCCAGTTTATCCTTCTCGGATCCTCTGTCATACGGCACCATTGGGAGAAGTGTCACGCACAAACACTGCAGATCGGAGCTGGGGAGGGTAGAAGACTCGTTAAGGCTGTTAATAACAGGTTTGATCACCTGTTTGTTTTTTTGGCAACATCGTGTTAAATGCAACAGCTCAGCAAAGTTTCAATAGATATAAACGGAGTTCAACAATCTCTAAGATTTTCCATCTGTTTTTATGTTCTACCCAGTGACCGAAGCACAAAAATCAAGAGAGCTCTCTAGTAATCAGTTTTACTGTAATTTGTTTTTGGTTTCATATGAATCAGTTGCCAAGGTGACAAGAAAAATCTGTTTCTAATTTTTTTCTGAACTCAAACCGTCCTTGACACACATTGCCCTATACTTCAGCATTTTATTATGGCCTAACACAGCTAACAATATTACCATAGCGCTGAAATCAGAATATCCTGAAAGTATCACCAACTCTGATACTTTCCATTTGGATTTAGCCGAAATCTACGTTACATTCCGATACTAAGTAAACCTGTTGGAATTGTCTTGTACTGAACAGTGTTCAAAGAAGAAAGGACATGCAAAAGGGCACAACAAAACCAAATAATAAGCCTGAACGACTCTGGGCCGCATTAAAAGCAACATTGTCATGAGTTCAAAGGCCAATCGGGAGATTTCAGAACAGAAACTTTCTCTCAGATCTACGGATACTCCATGCTGCCCTGCTGAGAGAGGTTTCTGAGCTCTAAGTTTGTAGTGGGACGTTTAAGCGAATGTGAAATGCTGCTAGAACTCTTTTCCAGGCTTTTACCCATGTAGTGTTCTTTGGATAGACAGCAATGCATTGTGGGTAATACAGGGTAGAAATGTGCAAAAGATGACTACATCACTGAGCTGACACCTGGTTTGTTCCACCGGCCACTACTAAGTGCACACAGGGCTGAAGTTTAGACTCAGTGAGACAAGTTTCAAATTTGATTGTGAAGAATTAGGTTGTAATTATGTTGATAAGAGAGCCGTGAATCCAGCAATGAGGGTCAAAGTGCACTTTGATTATATAAGTACTATGCATCTGCATCCAAGCAAAGCGCAAGGGTGATCTTAAAGGGATAATTCACTCAAAAATGAAAATTCTGTCATAATTTACTCACCCTCATGCCATTCAGACATACTTTCTTCTGTGAATTTTTTATTTATTTTTTCATACTAAGAAAGCCAATAGGGTCCAATGTTCATTATATGGACAAAAACGGTTCAAAATATCTTCTTTTGTGTTCCACAGAAGAAAGAAAGTTGTACAGGTTTGGAACGACATGAGGATGAGTAAAGGAATAACAGAATTTTCACTTTTAGTTGAACTATCTCTTGCAATAAATTAGTGTGTGCACCATGTATATATTTTAAGTGGATGAAAGCCAACACTCACTACCCTAAATAATCACTTCAAATTTCACATCTTAAGACTTTGAGAATATAAGGAATGCGTTTTGCACTAAAAAGACACTTACGTTAGTAAATCGGCTGCACCCTTATATTAGTCGGATCACAGTGTGTGTGTGTGTATGTGTGTTATGCCAGGAAGCTCACTCTGCAGTAAGGGTAATGAAGCATCAGGATTGGTCCATGGGCTCAAAGGTGCTGGGAGGCTCCGCCCCATGACTCTCCATCTCCTCCTGTTTGTCAGGAGTCTCTTCTTCCTCCCCATCATGCCTATCTGTTGCATGCTGGCGCAAGTGTTTGTCCATGGACGCCTGTATGTTTGAGACCATCTCCTGCAGGCGCTGCCGCTGGGCCTCGATCACGGCGGGCTCCAGCCCCATGCCGCGGCCCTCACGTAAAGTGAGCATGCCCGGGGCCACGCGCACCAAATCCTCCCCTGACAACGTTAACCCTTCATCGCGAACGCTGCTGCTGAGATCCACACCACTGCTGTGTTGCCGCCTGATTGGTGGGTGTTCAGGAGGGGCGGAACCCAAGGAGTGACCTTTGCCCTGGAAGGCAGTGACGTTCTGCTCTTTCTTGCGCACCGCACCACCGGCGCCCAATCGCAGGCTGTGGGCGGGGCTTCCCTCGTGGCTACGGGAGGCTGCGTCTGAGCGGAGTTGGGAAAGGGCCTCCTGGACGAGCTCCTCCACGTCAGGGCCCACTGGAAAATGACCGGCTGTGTCCACACACAGCTCCAAACGCTCCTCTGATGAATTGAACACAAACGTCTTACCCGACAAGTGGGGCAGGGTGCAGTGCTTCCCATCCAACAGACCTTAACACAGAAATTGAGAATATTAGTATATTCATAAAAAAAAATAAAAACATACATTATGATATTACACACCTTCTAAATTGATAGCTACTTTTGCTACATGATTGCTTCATTGATACTCGCTTTTCTTATGCTATGAATATTATATTGCATTTTTTGCACAAATGTTATTTATTTACACAATTACAAATAATTAAAGATTTTTTTTTTGTATAGTCAGTTTAATTTGACAAATGTTTGCCATATCTTTAGATATGATAACAATATGTATCACAAAATACACATTTTTGTGGAACAATATAATAAAACACAACAACCCAAAAAAATCAAATGTATTGAAATATGTTTTTGACTTAGTAGGCCTATCACACATTTGTACAAAATAAAAATAATAATAAAAAATAAATAATAATAATAATAATATTATATATATATATATATATATATATATATATATATAATTATTGTTTTTTTTCTAAGAAATATTTCAGATTCTGAGCTATTTCTAGGTCACTAATCAAATTAAATTAATTTGTGACAATGATCATGTAAATGGTTAGATGTTCTTGAATCTGATGAAGCACATTATGCACTTTGGATCATTCTTGAATCATGCGGGAAAACATGGCTATCAGGTTTTACACAAACTTGTGGCTTTCATGCAGCTCGAGTCCTGCTGTCATGAAAGTAAATATAAAAGAGACAGACCAAATACTAAGACATTCTTACATTTATTTTAATTTCTCAATTAAACTTTTCACTTTTGTTCTCAAATTGTTTTGCTGATAATATAATTTGTAATACTTTTTTTGATTAAATTAGAAAAATGCATTAGCTTTTCACTACTTTTCTCTGACCATAGAGTCCTAATGTATATATTATTATTATTATTATTATATATAGAAATTATGGTTTAATCAAAATTTTATTTATTTTTTATTCGGCTGCATTGCATCTCTCAGCCAGAGGCAGAAAAACAAGAATCTGAGTAAACAGAGGGTCAAGTTCCACATAAAAATAGAACCAGTTTTAATAAGAACCATTTCTCAAATCCCATCCTATTGACAATATTGCTTTTGCAAATACTTGTAATATTCTGTCTCATGCCAATAAAGCACAATTTGGAATTTTATAAACTGAATTGAAACTGTGTGTGAGAAAGAGGAAAAATAACAGACTACCCATGTCTTTCTTCACAATATTGTAGAAGACTCCTCCTTGCTGGAACAGGTGAGGCAGTTTCTTAGCATAAGACCAGACATCTTCACCTGAAAGAAACAGAAAGAAAGAGACAAGACATCAAATCAACAGATTCAGGTCTCACATACAAGGTTTAGGCAGAACTGATGAAAGAGAGCAGAATCTCAAATTACAGAAGAAGAATTCTGATATTACAGCGATAAGTTTGTCTCATAAAATCCAGAGTCAAAGAGACAAAAAGAGCACACATACTTAAGTACATAAAAGAGCCTATGTAGACGCTGATTCTAGTATGAGACAGTCAGTCTTACTGTAATTTCATAAAGCATATCACTTACAGAAGGGTGTTTCTTACCCATGAGTGCTGCCAGGAGACAGAGTGATGACATCTCAAGGTCAATGTTGTCCTGAAGTTCCCTGCTACTGGTGCGACTGAGGTGTGTGTCAGAGTGAGTTTGAGTTTGTGGTGCGTGAGTGTGGGTCTGGGTCTGGGTCTGAGTCACGTGAGTATCGGGTGAGCTCTCTTTCAGCGCTTCCACAGAGATGCGGTCGCCATGCTGGAGTGCCACTGGCTGGTTCTGGTCCTCAGGACGGGGCGGGGGCAGCTCTCTAGGGGGGAAGCCGTGTCGGATGCACAACTGTCCGGACGACAAGTTGAAGACCTGGATGATGGAGTTCTGGAGATCACTGTAGGTGGTGTGCGGTTGCAGCGTGAGCATGGCTTGCCGGCCATCGCTGGTTGTTACACGTATCTTCTTCTCTCCGGTGGTGGGTGGCACTTTGGTGGGCGTGGGAGGAGCAGAGGATGATGAAGATGAAGGAGATGACGGGCGAGGATCCTGCTGGCGCACGCGGTCAGTGCTGCGGCGCTGGGAGAGGGCCGCCTGCTCGCTGATGCTGTGCTGCAAGACCCTCTCAGTTTTGCTCATCACCAGCTCCTCTTTATGCAGGGTTTTGCCCTTCTGTCCCGTCAGGATGATTTTGGTTGGAGGACGTGAGGCCGATTCACTCCCGTGTTCCCCGTCCTGCGCGTGAGCACCTTCGATGGCAACCGGATTGTATTCGTCTTGGCTCCGCTTGGCGGTGTGATGCAAAATGGTGTTCACAACTTTTTGGACTAGGATCTCGCTGCCAAACTCACCGGGGAAGTGCTTCGTGACGAGTCGCATTGTCACGTCGTAAACGTTGCTGTTGAGCGTCTGATCCGTTTCGTACTGGAACCAGTAAACGGTCTCTCGCACCACACGGCCGGCCCACTCCAGAGTGATGGGGAAGGCTTCGGGAAGATTTTCATACTCCTTCCCCTCCCAGAAGTGCTTGAACCCACAGCCGCACTTCCCACCCTGCGAGCGAGTGTTGGTTCGGTCTCCGTCCAAATAGACTACAGAGCCGTCGCCACGAACGCGTCGCACCGAGGTCCCGTGACACCAGGTGCAGGCCGCGAGCGAACTGAGTTTGTAGTCAGGCACGAGCACATCTTTTTCTGGGTTATAGGAACAGACCAAACTATTCAAAGGAAAGCTGTAGTTCTTGTCCGCTCGCAGCGTCCCGTGAGTCGACTTGGCCAAGTTGTAGAGTTTCCCTCCCGGGATGAGCCACTCCGCTGGCACGTGGAGTTCAGAAAGGGCATTGCAGACAAGGCAGCGGTGGAGACGGCCCTCCTGAACGGATTTCTTCGCCGCTTCTGTGACCTCCTCCGGCTGCACGCCGATCACTCCAGTGCGTCGATATATGTACTGGTTGACGTCGGCGACAAGAGCGGGGTGGATACCGTGCTTGTCCATGAAGACGTCCTCCATTGCGCCTACGAGCCGCAGCAGATACTTATCCTGCAGGCTCCGGTCTCCCCCGATCACACAGCTTCCACTGGAGTCCAAGCTCACGTATTTGCGAATCAGCTCTTGAGGAACACCCCAAGCTTTCGGGAGCAGCGCAGCAGGTAAACGGGGCAAAGCTACGCCCTTGATGCCCACTAGGGGCAGATAGTGATTTCTCCCAGAGCTGCTCCAGGCGATGCAGATGGGTTTGTTTAGAGTGCCATCTTTTCCTCGGCAATGCTCCTCTGGAACCAAGCCCGGCAAGAAGGTGGCGGAGTAATCGCCCGAGCTGCGCATGCCGCTCAGTGAGTCCAATAGGATTATGGGTCTGTGCAGTACATTTGCCAGGCCGAATATGTGGATGTTCCGCAGCCCCAAAGGAACGCCTTCTGGAGGGATAAACAACGGGTCACACTCGTTAATGATGTCTTCCCATTCTGCTGCATCTATAAAGTCCTGGAAAAGAGCTTTGTAGCGAACAAGGTACTGACTGAAATTGAGTTTTAGGTTCTCTCGAAGGGCATGCCAGAACAGCTCACGTCCAACTAACGCCCTGGAAACGGCGTGAACCAGGCAGTGTCCGTCTCCATCCACATGCACGGGAATAAGACACTCTCTATTCAAGTTTGCTTTCTTGATCTCCTCCAAAGTGTCATGCAGGTAGATCAGGCTCCCTGACCGATCCCGTCCATACCCAACAGTGGACACATGCTCTTGCTCGATGAGAAAGGCACGGTCCCCAAGAAGTGAGCAGTCAAAGATGTCTCCCTGGTTCATTTCCTTCAAGAGTTTGGCAGTGCCCGTCTGTTTATCCATGCCATAGCGAGTGAGGATGGGTGACAGCAGCTTGCAGTGATAGTTGGACAGTCCCATCACTTTCACCAGCTCTGAGCCCTTTTTGGGAGGGCCTGGCACACCCAGCAAAGCATTTCTCAGTAAATTATGAAGCACTACATCTGGGTCAGTCACTTCCTCCACATTCGCAAGATTCTTCTGCTCGTGTCTCTGGCCGCACTCAGTGCACTCGATGCTCATGGAGGTGTGTGCGGGGAAGAAGAGCTTCGCCTGGCACTGCGGGTCCGGGCACATCCCGCATAAAATGCGCCTGTCCTTCTGCTTTGAGCCCGGAATCAACGACATAGTCCAATCTGATATCTCTTCTGACGCAGCGGTTTACAAAAGCATCGCTGTCTGATCAGTGACGGGCAATAGAAAATTATGTCACCTCACGCAGTTTCTGTTTTCCAGTAACAAACACAACACGGAAGCAGATCTGTAACACAGCGTGACCCTGTGGGGAGCACAAAGCATGCTGGGAATTGTTGTTCACAATCGTCACAGGTCTAGAGGTCTTGCAACGACATTATTTAAAAAAATAATAAGTAAAAGGCATTCTAATATTATAAAAAAATGATTGAGTTGTCTTTTATTTATTAAGTGCCCTATTTATTTACTACTGGCTGGGACGTTGCATACGATATACGACCATAGACGGATACGACGAAGATATTATAAAATTGACTTTAACAAAACTACAATATCCACAATACAAAGAAGGCCAAAGGTTGTGTTGTGTTTATTGAGTTCAGCAGTCTTTATATGGGCGTGAGAATAAACTGCAGTTGTTTTAGAAATAACAGGATTAATGTAATAAACATAGATTGTTTATTTCTCTTTCTCTGTAACAGACGAATGTTTAAAGTTCACTGGCAGAAGAATAAAAAATAATGTTGAGATATATAGGCCATGTCAAATAATAATAATTTATTATGATGTGATCGAATATTTATCGATTAAATCATTTTCACAATACGTTTTTTTTTTGTAACAACAGTAATGAGAAACCAAAGAAAATAGTAAAAATTCTATGAATAAATAGCTTAAAAGAAGTTGGCAGTTTGAAATTGTAATTTTCATTACAGAACGCTGTTAAACCTAATACATAATTTCCCATGCGGAGGAATGTTCATAACTCTCAGGAAAAAATGACAGAATACCTGTCACCTTTGAATATAATCTTAATGTTGTACGTAATTTTCAATCAATCATTAATTTGTACGAATTATGCAAAAAGTGTTCAAGTAGCCTACACAAAACAGTACAATAAAGAGCAAGCTATAAAATTAGTCTTCAATATGAGTTGGTCAGTTTATCATCAATTCAAAAGTTTAAAATGTAATTTTAATTAGGGTACAGAACGCCATAACATAATACATTAACATAATACATAAATCATATTACATTAGTGGAGGAAATGTTAATTACTTTTAGAGAAAAAAAAAGACCCTCCTGTGATGTATTTTAAACATCAAATAAACCAACCATCCACAGTTAATATAAAGTATAGGCTACGTGAGATTTTTTTTCATTTTTACGTGTGTGCAAAGAACAGAGAGACTGAAGGAAGGAAATGAAATTTATTTTTCTCATAAATTCAAAACCTTTATTCTAATTTCATGGCCTTTTCCGGGTTGGCCTAGAAAACGTCACGACCGAAGAGCGTTTTTCCGCTTCTGCCTATCCGAGAGTTATATAAGTCAGCAGCAGCGAGAGGAAACAGGAATAGGGGAAGAGAGGAAGTGATAGACAGGGAAACGTCTATGGGGAAACGGCGCTCTGTTGTTTATGTCTTTCCAATGTGACCGGTGGCCAGAGATCAGGGCAATCAAATACGATAAATATACCGTTTATTTAAAACATTTGATTATTTTCAATATATGAACAGATCCAAATATCAGATGACATATTTATTCCCTTTCCCCAATGAAACGAGGACAGTAAATTTTCTGTTGAGATTATTAGTTCGCTATAGAGTTTGCATCAGCTAATACCTTAGATTCAAGGTAAATAAACAACACACTTTAAGTCACGTTATTAACATGTCTGATATCGGTGTGATCTGATCAAGTGGTTCTTTTGTGGAGTGGAAGAACAGATGTATTCAGAGTCGTGCCAACCGAGGATTAAACTTCAGAGTTTCAGCACCAGGAGTTCTTCAGAGAGGTGTGTGTGATTGCACTTTGTCTCTCGGTGTGTAATATGTATGCATGCATCAGAGGATATGCGAGGCATACATGGTTCCTATAGAAATAGTTTGGTTCATAAGTATTTGCACACCCATGCATTCCTTACCTAAAGATTCCTCAATGTCATTGAATTAGATTCAATGAAATTCTACTCAGTATAAATCTATTATGGATTTGCAGTCATAACACCAACTATATGATCTAAACTTTGCATTTTATATGCATTTCTTTGATTAATTGTTTACTTGCTTATTGTGTTTAATTTCTTTTTTCATGTTTAATAATAATTGTATTTTCTTGTATCTACTTTCATATCATGTGTATACAATATGCATTCTGTAAAGCATTTTGTAAACAATGTTATAAATAAAGCTTTACTTACTGTTACTATAGTTATTTTTTATAGATATTGTAGTAACACTTTACTGTAATGTTCCATTTGTTAACATTAGTTAACCACATTAGTTAACGTGAACTTACAATAGAAAAAACTTCTAAAGCATTTATTAATCTTAGTTAAAGTTTCATTTTCAACATTTACTAATACGTCAGACTAAGTAAAACCAAAAGTTATATCTGTTAATATTATCTTATGCAGCTGAGCTAACAATGAACAGTACTTTTATTTACTAAGTAACATTGACTAAGATTAATAAATGGATGTATTGCTCACTGTTAGCTGATGTTTGTTAATGCATTATCATAAACTAGTGGGACCTTATTGTAAATTATTGCACATATTGTTTATGAATAATAAGCTATATGCATCTACAGGTGGCGCTGTTTATGTTTGATATGCTTTGCTTTAATATTTGTATGTATTCCAGATGGATGAGGTATTGGAGAAGTTTCTTGAAGATCAGAAGACGAAGATAGCAGAAGAGAAGGCCTGTCTGGAACAGGAGCCCCCTTACATGGAGATGAGGGTGAGAGTTGGTGACCGGGATAATGATTGGTCCAATGTTTGATTGGTCATCATTGTAATGTTGTTTCATTTGTTTGATGTATCAGAGGCGGACAGGCCATGTTCCCCAGAAAGAGAACATCTCTCCATGCACAAGTCAGCAAGGTACAGCTCTGTTAATAAGGTTGTAATATAATTTCTGTTATATTCATACCTGGTTTTAAAGGTGTGTATGTGTAATTTCAACGTGTAGATGGATTGAGTCTGCCACTCGGAGATGAATATGAGAGAAAGAAACACAAACTGCAAGAAGAGCTCAGGAAAGATTACAGGAAATACATGGCAGAGGTGAGACACACTTACAGTATACATACATGCACACTTGTGCCCTGTCCCAAATGTCTTCAATGAGGACCATTAAGATCTTAAAATGTCAATATTCAAGGACAATTGAGTCTTTTTCAGAAATAATTGCATGGATAATTTCGTATTTATTCACACAGGAGAATTTCTCTTGAAACGTGTTTAAGCACATGAATTTATTTTGAACCTCGTTCTAATATTAATAGATTTGGAGTATTCTAAATGAGCAGCTGCATGTTTGAGGTTAGCCAGTTGTATAAAACATGCCCAAACCATTTCCATATAAGGGCTTTCTGCACTTTCCTTTCCAGCCTTTCGTCACTCTCAGCAAACATATGACGCTCTCTAAATATGCGCTCCTGTCTGAGAGTACAAGCAGAAAGATCCTCAAGTGTGCCTCAAAATCAGTGCATACACATTGAACACCTTTTATACAGACCCAGATTATAGATGTCTCATTAATTAGCTGTACATACACACATCTGCGTTGTTATACAGAGAAACCTCACAGCTCAAGCTGTCTTAAATCTTAACACGATTATGAAGCCACTTAGAGTAAGTGATTTTCACGTATGTGCGGTTTCAGTTTTTATAAATGTAGAATAAATATTTAATACAAATGTTATTGGTGAATCATGATTTGTTTGTAAAAACGCTTGTACGTAGATTTTACACACACATTTGTGTGTATGCACACTTAGTGAATGAGACCCAATCTTAATTTCTCACTGTCTATGTGTCTCTTGCAGAAAGATCACTGGGATGCTGGTGACGTTCACACAGTTCCAGAGAGAAGAAGAATACCCAGGGTACAGTACTGGATCAAAAGCCTTTTGTTTGTGTTTCCCTCCTTGTATATGCCTTATCAGTTTAGGGTTATGATCTCAAAAAAGCTTTATGATTTGTCAAAAAAGCTCTCTTAAGTTCAACTAATTACATTTAATATAAATTTAAACTATAACACATTTTCATTTAATTGCAAATAACATGCAATTCAGTTTTAGAAAGCATTACATTCAGGTTCACACTTAATAGTCTTTTTAGGGATATTATTTCCACAATAAGTACATTTTTAACAAGTATGCTAAAGTGTACTTCTTTTTCACAAGGTACTGCACAGTTACTGTTCTGTGAGGTTGAGATTTCCCTTCTAAATCTGTTGCTCTCGCCTATCGCTGAGATCAGTGCTGTCATGCAGGACAGCTGACTATTCTGATACACAGTAAAGCAAAATGTATTTTGATTTTATTTAACGCAACATTTCTCACATCTACTAAAAAGTACTATGGGATTAACATGTTTTTGTACATAAAAGGTAAATACTGTAAATTCAAAATGGTAATACTTTGCACCTAACTCCCCATTGTCCCAACTTTCTGATATCTGTCTGCCCATAAGAAAAGCCTCATCATCTGTTACTGTATCATAAATTACCATGACATTATCATCGGATATTATTACTGTACCATGATTCTCCCAGAGTTCTGTTTTGTATAGTCAAGTCTCTCACTCACAAAACGCTTGCTTGCTTTTTCAGACGGTCCGTGTGCGGAATGTGGCCACCCTTACAGAGGTGTGTGGTCTGGGATGGGGTGTGTGTAGCTCTGAGGAAGACTGCAGTGATGAAGAACTCATACTTTTACAAGGGAGACGACATCAGAAAGGGAGAGACACCAGGACAGCAAACAGGTGAGAACAGAGAGAGAGGCAGAGATGTTTAGAATTGGTGACTCATTTCGTGTTCTCTATGGACAGATTTTATTGTATATTATTTATTTTTATTGTATATATTAATGGTATTATCTTTATCTCTGTCTTTCTCATAAGAAGAGAAGAATTGTACACAGAGACAGGGCATCACACAAGCAAACTACAGCACAGAAACAGGTAAAAGACACGTACACAGATTAAATTTCTTCTTTTACAGTATTGGCAAGCTGGCCACTTTTATTTATTAGTATTTTGAATGGCAGAATGGTTTGGACTCACATTTATCACTGCTCTTTCACTGTTGTAGAATGTCGGCATCCGTTGCGACCCAAGCCAATGAAAGATCTGTATCTGGGGCCAGTCAGGACACAGTGTTCACCACTGGAATCCTAATAGGTAATTCAGTATTGCGATTCTGATTGGTTAGAGGTCCTTGTTACTGTTTTGATTGGCTCAATAATGGGAGAAGTGATACTTCATTCAATGGAGAATGATTCTGACTTGATTTTAAAGGGATAGTTCGCCCAAAAAACGAATCATCACTTACTTACTCATCCTCATGTCGTTCCCAAAACTGTTTGGTTTCTAATGTTCTTCAAATATCTTCTTTTGTGTTCTGCAGAAGATAGAAAGTCATACAGGTTTGGAACGTCATGAATGTGAGTAAATGATGACAGAATTTTTTATTTTTGAGTGATCTACCCCTTTATCTGACATTAACTGATGCTCAGGCTTCTGAAATGGCTGAATTTGATTGACAGGTGCAACAGATCTGGAGTCCGCACTGAAGAGGAGGAAGGAGCATTATAGACGTGAACTACAAGAACAAATTGCAGAGAAACATAGTCACAGAAGGTGTGTGTTCATGCAAAATTGTCTTACCGGTGTATTTAGTTGACGTCATTACCTCGAAAGAAATAATGTTCGATGGATAAATCGCCCGAAAATTACAGTTCTGACATCGTTTACTCACCCTCATGATGTTACAAACCTGACTTCTTTCTTCATGGATCATAAAAGAGATGGTAGGCTGAATGTTTATGCAGCTTTCATGAACAACCTGTAATTCAACTGTTTTTAGGGAAAAGGAACTGGACCTGAGAGTTGCGAGAGTAACAGATGCTGAGAAAAAGGTAACAAGGTGTGTGTTTGTAAATGTGCACATATTTGGTGATGTTCTTGTGTTGATTTTCTGGTCTGTTCTTTTAAAGCAGCTCTATGTGAGTGAGGCGCCCGCATACAGAAAGCAACCTAGGGATGACATCTTCCGCCTGGACACTGTCGAGCCTCCTGAGGGTCTTCTGCAATACAGGACAGACCCTCTGTCTCCATGCAGGTATGCACTGATATACACAAGTACAAACCAGAGTTTCCGCTAGAAAAAAATGGTGCCGGTCACTTTCGTTTTCCGGACATTTTGATGATATGCCGGTCAAATATCGCCTCTTAATTAGTCAAGTTGAGGAAAACTGGAGGCAGGCTATGTAACTTAAAAAATGACATAATCAGGCTGTATAGAATGCAACATGTTTATTAGCCTAACTTTCAAATAGACGGAAAAAAACATGAACGTCCGATTGACGTCAATCAACGCCAATTGTTTTTACTATGGTTTCACATAGTTTAACAAACCAATCCGGCCTTCCCCACATAAAATATCTGAATAGTAGCCTATTGTTTTTACTCAAGCGAACTTAATTATACGCTCTCATTTAGCTGGTAACATTTAAATTGGCCACCGTGAAATGACTCCTTGTCAAATGAACTGGAACAAACAAATGACTAGGCCTATAACATTGTCTCGCGTCATTTTAGGCTACTTTTTACGCTGTTTTGCAGTGCTGAATTGTGCAGCTGCCGACTTAAAATCAAAACTTCCCTGTAGCCGCGTATCCATTACAGATTTGCGCAAATGTTTTGCGCTATTATCTAAATATCGATAAAAAAAACTATTGCGAAATGACGGCGTTTCCATTAACCGATGTTATGTGACTAAAACGTCCTTTTTTCTCTCACGATAAATCATTTAAAAAAATCACGGCAACGGACGTTGGTTTATATAATATGCTATCACAGCCACCGCATTAGACATTATTATTATTAGTATTAATGGAAGGAGACGTGGCGTGTTATCCAAGCATTAATGGCAGGGAAAGACCCTTGTACTGCGAACGACACATATAAGGAGTTTCTGGGTGTTTCGCCCTCATTTCTGCTCCGAGGTTTTGATTGTGGCATTTCTTTGAGATTTAGAATCCAGTATTCCTATAGGCTAATTATTGTTTCTTTTATGAATTTAATAAAGAACTCTGTCTCGTATTCTGTCCAAACGATCCATGTAGGCTACTTTTGTGTCCATTCGTTTTTCCTTTTTTTAACCCGTAATTGAAAAACGAAAAATGAACGGTTGTCTTTTTAAAACGCAAAGTTGAACACCAAAATTTTTATTTGAACTGGCTACACCAACTGCTGCGCAAAAAAGTAAATATCGACGAATTTTCTGATTTTTGCCCCTTTATTAAACATTTAAAATATTCACAAATGAATATGGAAAACATGTCGATTTTACTGGTTTTCTAAGGCCAAATTAGAACCTGGAATTGATGTTTTTCCCGCAGTGCTGAATGAGAAGAGCCATTCATATTATTAATAAACTATTGTTTTCTAAGTGTCGGCTAAAATCACATCTCCATCTCCACTGTTAAGCAGATGCGCTTTTAGAGAGAAATGCACATTTCATACGGATAACATAATCAGAAGGTATTAGCTTTCGATTCGAATTTGTTCGTTTTAAAGTGGACATTTCAAGCTTTAGCCTAGGCTATATTTTGTTTCAGTTCTCGCGCTCCAGTTTACGGAGATCATGAAAGTGCATGATTGTTTTATTTTATTTTACAAAAGCACAACGTTTTCTTGTTATTGTGAGCTTACACAAATAAAAGTAGTTGAGAATAATGTATTATTATTATTATTTTCTGTATGACCAGAAATGATAGAGTATTTTAAGTTGTTTCCACTGTTGATAGGAAAATGCAAGTGTTCGCGCCCGCGCCTCCGTGCCATGCAGTGCGCGCTCCACACTCAGCTTTGTTCCTTTTTTGCATAAAAGCGTCTTCTAAATATAGCCTATTAAATGTTATAATAAAATAATATAAAATTATTATTATTTGCGTAGCTATACATGGACCTCAAACACACTGCGTCTTCTAAGTCAGGTGACTGTAAATGCGCAAAAACTGTTTCCATTGCAGTTTTGCGAAATATTCCTTTTTCGAATTGCCTGAAAAACCACCTCATGCGAGCATAAAAACTTTTTGCGAAATTGACGTGTTTACATTGTGCGTATTTGTAATTCGCAATTTGAAGGGTAATGGAAACGCGGCTAGTGTCTCTCCACAACTTGCAATTCGCATAAGCCGCGTAATGCCTGGCTCACACTACAGGAGTTTTAGGCCGATTTATGCCCGATTTACCCCTCCCGAGAATCTGAGAAATATCTTGTCGAGGACCTCGATCTGTTCCGATGTTCGGCGCAGATTATCTGGTAATGTGAGGCATTCACAGATCGAATCTTGCCCCTCCCGATCTGCTCTCACACAAATCGGGCTCGCCCCGATCATATCAAACATGTTTGATATTTATCGGGATGAGCAAGATTGTGATTACGTCAGTACTGTCACAATAGCCAATGGAAACAAGTCTACGACTAGACGGAAGTGACGGACATTTCGAAATGTAGACCGCGAAACCTGCAACACAGATCTGTTGGACTTCGGAGATAGAGGAGCGACTTGTTGAAATGTGGCAACAACATGACTGCCTATACAACGTTTAGATAGTGTGAAAGAGAGAGGAGTGTGTGTGTGTGTGTGTGAGAGAGGGGGGATTGTTTGTGCGTGTGTGTGAGAGAGAGGGGACTGTTTGTGTGTGTGTGTGTGAGAGAGAGAGAGAGAGAGAGAGAGAGAGAGCGCGCGTGCGCGCGAGCGCAGACGGCAAACCATTGTTTAACGTAACGTTACCAGTAGACACATTTCTTCCAAATAGCACCAATTGTATTTTCATTTTACAGCCCAGATCTACACTGTAACAGGTGCCAATATCGCTTTTGACCTAGGCAGCCAATAATACAAGAATTTAATTGACCTTATTACTATCGTAGTGTGCTAGAATTTTTACTGTTATAATATTGAATATTATAACAGTAAAAATTCTAGCACACTACGATAGTAATAAGGTCAATTAAATTCTTACCTGCATTTCTCGCTGAAGAACTGACAATCCATGTTGAGCCCGTCTCCCCAACCATTTTCTCATCCACACTCGTTTATTCTTCCGCTTTTGGTTTTTCTCACAACAAACGATCATTATTGATACAGCAAGTTTTCGTGTTACAGTAGCAGCTAACGTTATACCATTTTGTCTACATCCGCTTTCCCGCTTCCGATCTGCTGCGTATATCACGTGAGGCGCTTCCTCTGGCGCGATAATCTTAGTAACATTTTGTAGTGTGTGATGCGCAGTAGTATGAGCATGTTTAAGATTTTAGGTAAGAAAATCTGCAAAGATTCTCCTTAAGTGTGTGCTGCAACCAGATTTCAAAATTGGTTAGGATTTTAAAACTCCTGTAGTGTGAGCCAGGCATAACCTTGTTCTCCGCAAGGCGGCTTCGTCTTGATCCGTTTCTGCTTTTTCTCCGGTGGTGGTGGAGCTGTCTGGACATCTGAGGCTTCAGGCGTTCCTGATTCACCATCGTCCGTCGCGTCTGGCCTCTGAAAAAAGCTTTTACGGCTAGTCTGCCTGGGCCTGGCCATATTTGAAAACGTCTCACTCATTTGTTCGTTGTTTAGGTCTATATTACAGCCGTTTTAGGCGTGCGCTTTATTTGAAATGCAGCATGCGATGTTGTTTAATAACTTTCAAACGGTATAGCCTGTTCCTTTATAACATAGCCAAAGGTCGGTGTATTTTTGCTTTATACATTTTAGGCTTATTCTCAAATTCAGATTGTGTTAGGGGGCGAGATTATTAGGCCATTTTAATCGGACAATTTGACTGGAGAGATTTAATTTTGTCGGACATTTCTTTTTTTTTTTTTCGGCCAATGTCCGGCAGTTACCGGACAACGGAAACCCTGGTACAAACACACATATTCACACACGCTGTACTTTAAACTCACAAACATTTTTCTTTCTACAGGATGCCGTTTATCTCCACTCACCTCCCATTCCTTGCAGATGCCTATAAGACTCCAAATAATGATTCTGGGAGTTTGCTGAGCCCCAGCAGAGCCTGTAAGACACACTTATGACCCAACAAACTACATTAAATATAAGTTTACTTGCAATGAAGATGAACATGGTTTTGTGCAGTAAATTATTGGCTGATGAGAGCATGAAACCATCAACATTAATGCATTTCAGTGTACATTTTTAAGGACATTTTTGTTCACTTTGGTGCTGTAACCAATGTTGGCACTGTGTTGTGTATTCTGGATCCTGCAGCAAAACCAGTTGAATACATTCAGCATGAAAACCAGTTTTTAAACGCGTTCAGCATATGATTCCCACTGCTACATCATGAGTGTGTGTTTCCACAGATGGCCCAATAGAGGAAGTTTCTTTTCCAACATCATCAGGAGAGCCACACCCACTCAGTCTTCACAATGAGCACAGCAGAAGCACTCACAGACAGTAAGAGTGCAGCCGACTCACACAAATGCAATTTTCCAAACACATTTCTGATTGTAATTTGTGGTTGTTTTGAAGCAGGCATTAACACCAGGTAAGGTTGTCCAGCATCAGTCTGAGTGTTGGATCTGCTAACTTTCCAGCTTTCTGATTGTCCTAAATTTTAAATAATTTCTTCCATTTATCATGTGCTTTATTAATGCCACGTTCGTGACGAGGTCCAAGTTGAAATGTCCTACTTCTGACATCAGTGAGTTCCAGTTAGTCAAACGTCATGCTCACATGTTGACCACATGAGTTCGCCATGACACAACGAGAGCATTTCATGTTTTTGTGTCAATTAAATGGCAAAATAAGAAAATGCTGCTATTCGCTTTGACAGCTGATGAAAAAGCAATGATTAAAGGGACTGTGTGTAGGAATTTCTCCCATCTAGTGGTGAAATTGTATTTTGCATTCAAACGAATAATGCTCCAGCGCCTCACTTTTTCAAATGTGCGTTGCATCTACGGTTGCCGTTATGTACCAAAAAGCTAAGGCGGTTGTATTTAAAACAAACTGAAACTTGAAACAACGAAAAAAAGAATGTTACAGTTATCAATTACTGACTGTGAAAAACATTAACTATGGTAATTAGTAGTAATGCCGCCTTTACTCGTTATATTTTTTGAAGTACGTGCATTGTTAGATATCATCATCATCAGAGCCTTCTCTAACGTTCCTTTACTCAATAGCTGCTATTCATCAAAGAGCCTGTTTAACTTTTAACTATAAATGTTCGACTGTCTATATAATAAAGTACACAATCAAGCAATGAAAAAAAGCTTGTAATTAAGGCCGTAACATTGATTTACCTGTCGAGAAGAAAGCAGGCAACTTCAGGGTCTCTTTTGAAAGCTTTCTCCTGCATTAGCTATCCCGACATTAACCCTTGTTTTTGTAATCTCCGGTCACGTTCCCTTTTACGGTCTATTTTGGACTTTTTCGACGACAAGGACTCCTTATCCTGTGACTCAGCATATGTATGAATGAACGGTGTATAAATAATCGTGCAGTGTGCATCCTTTTAAACTTGCCGCGGCAGTGACAAGCGCCTCTCACTGCTCTGCTCCTCCGCTTCTGCTGGCTTCAGTCACGTGACGCTGGTTCTGAACGAAAACGCGTTGTGGAAACGCGTTGGCCTAGTACTTTTTGTCCCTCTCTGCTATTATAGTTTTTCAAGATGGCGGAACTACATGGAAGCCTCCGTGGACCTACCCGTCCCATGTATATAAAGATAATAAATTCTTCGTTTACGAGGATTAGTCTGATCATTGGCATAGGTATTTGTACACCATTGAGGGCATATTTATGAATAAAAATATTGATTTTAGATAATAAAATACCTAAAAAGCTACACATAGTCCCTTTAAAGTATCATTGTATAAGCATAATGTTTAATGTTAAAGTTTGTTTTGACATTTGACGTAAGGTAGCTCCACACTAGGCTCGTTGGAAGCAGGACTTGCCGCCATCTTGGAAGTGACGTCAAATGACTCGTCTCGCTGAGATCGGAGTTGATTAATCTGACCCAAGTTCACAGGTCGGATGTCCGACTTTGTGCGGCATTCCAGACGTTATTTATTTTTGAAGTATTTACTACTTTTTTTATGAAGATCTTGTGTTAGAACCAGATGATACAAACAAATTAGGCATAAGTTAGTGGGCATAAAAACTGTTTGGTTACTAACATTCTTAAAAACATCTTCTTTTGTGTTTCACAGCAGAAAGAAAGTTGTTTGGAATGACATCAGAATGAGTAAATTATGACATAATTTCTATTTTTGGGTGAACTATCACTATCAAAGGAGAGGTCATTAGTGCCACCGTTATCTCAACAACTTGGAACCTTAATTGAAAAGAATTTACCACCAATTCAGACCAAACTCTCAGCCTAATTACCCAAAACTTGTTCTTTCTATGGTACTTTCTTCAGCCTTTTTTTTTTCTCACCATCAAAGACACTTTTAAACCAAATGCCTGTATGCAGACAGCTAATACACATTTTAATTTGAGGAGTATTTGCACTTTATTTGTGTGTTTCAGGATGTTTCTGGGTGAGAATGAAGGTGTGGGTTCAGGTCTTTCAGTGTTTCCTGCACATCAAGCGCAGAAGAACAGACTCAGCTATAAAGAGGAGCTCAGACAGCAGGTGTGTGTCCTTATTGCATAATAAACAGTATGTCTTTATGACATAGTCAACAGTGGGTTTGTCTTTGTTAAAGGGATATTTCTCCCAAAAAATGAAAATTCTGTCATCATTTACTCACCCTCAAGTTGTTCCAAACCTGTATGAACACTGCTGAACACAAAAGAAGTAACACTTTATTTTACAGTGTCCTTGTTACAGTACATATGATACATGTACTTACCATAGTATTAACAGTAAATTATGCATAATTACATGCAACTAACCCTCAACCAAATCCTAATCCTACCCTAACCCTATAGTAAGTACATGTAGTTGCTTAATATTACTCAGTACTTAAATCACTGTAAAAATGACACATTAAAGGTCCCGTTCTGCGTGATCCCATGTTTCAAACTTTAGTTAGTGTGTAATGTTGCTGTTAGAGCATAAATAATATCTGTAAAATTATAAAGCTCAAAGTTCAATGCCAAGCGAGATATTTTATTTAACAGAAGTTGACTACAAAAAACGGCTTGATTGGACTACATCCCTCTACTTCCTTCTTTAATGATGTCACTAGAACCGTTTCTTGACTAACCTCCGCCCACAGGAATGCTCCCTCAACTCTACTGGCTACTTGCGCACTTCTTATAACTTAGGCTACTGTGTTTACTCAGCTCTTACGGTGATTTTCTGAAGTAAAACTGACGCTTCATCTTTTGTGTGATGTACAATAAACTTTATTAAACTCATCAGTACATGTTTGATCATCATTCAGACAGCAGACTTGTAGGCTATTAATAAATAATGGATACATAGCCTACAAGCAGATGACAAATACGTTATAATAACCGTAATTAAACTACTAAACCATACCTGTTTCATCTCTATACAGCACTCTGACTCTGTAGGCATTATTGTCCGACTCGAAATGAACGCCGTTACTGAGAGTTTCTGATATTATCATCATTCCGTGAGATGAATTTTTCCTGACAGACTGAGCGCGAGCTCATGAAGCTCCGCCCCCTGTGTCATCCAGCAGCAGCTCATTTGCATTTAAAGGGCACACACTGAAACAGCTCGTTTTTCTGAGCCCCAAAAAATGTCAATTTAAACATGCTGTAAAAAATGATCTGTTGGGTATTTTGAGCTCAAACTTCACATACACACTCTGGGGACATCAGAGACTTATTTTACATCTTGTGAAAAGGGGCATAAAACGGGACCTTTAAAATTAAGTGGAACCCAAAAGAATATATTTTGAAGAATGTCAGTAACCAAACAGTCGATGGGCCCCATTGACTTCCATAGTATTTTTTTTTTCCATACTATGGGGTCCATCAACTGTTTGGTTACCTGTATTCTTCAAAATATATATTTATGTTCAGCAGAAGAAAGAAATTCAAACAGGTTTGGAACAACTTGAGGGTGAGTAAATGATGACACCATTTTCATTTTTGAGCGAACTATCCCTTTAAATATGGTTTTGCATTTATCTGTTTAGTCTAACTCTGTACTTGGAAAAGTACTATAGAATGCTTCTTAATGAAGACTTCCAGCTTATTAGTTTGTTTATTTGTGTGTGTGTGTGTGTGTGCCCCGTGGGTAGATAGAGGAGCGGGCCGCACAGAGGAAGGTGGACAGAGAGGAGAAGAGAAGACTGGATGCAGAACTTGATGCTGATATGAGAGCATATGAACCCTGGGGAAGGGGCGGAGGTGGTGCACCACTCAGAGACAGCACTGGAAATCTAATCGGTATGACTTATTTACTATGACTTAGATCTCCAGCTAATCTGTTAGTAATGGAATTTTTGGCTATAGAAATGATGTGTGTGTGTGTGTGTGTGTGTGTGTGTGTGTGTGTGTGTGTGTGTGTGTGTGTGTGTGTGTGTGTGTGTGTGTGTGTGTGTGTGTGTGTGTGTGTAGCTGATCTGAAGCAGATGCACCTTTCGAATGCAGCAGCCGCACAAATACCAGAGAGGCCAGGTAACATGCTAGCACACGTTTTAGTTCAAATACAAACATGTATGATGTGTTTTTAGCGAATGTTTACATTCTCAACTAAGTTGTATGTGTTTGTATCTGAAGGTTTTGTTGAGACACACACTCCACAGTTTGCTAGAGGAAATGTGTTCAATCAGATGCTGTCACCCCAGCAACTACAGGAGCAAGACCAGTACAAAGCGTACCTGAAACAGCAGGTACACACATGCACTGCTGTTCAAAAGTTTGGGGTCGTTAGGATTTTTTTTTAAAGAAGAAATTACTACTTTCATCCAGCCAGGACATATGAAATTAATTTGACATTTTACCAAACATTCGTTTTCACATAAATGCTTTTCTTTTGAAGTTTCTATTCATCAAAGAATCTGTAAAACAAATTCCACAAAAATATTAAGCAGCACAAATGTTTTCAATATTGATTATATTAAGAATTGAGCACCAAATCAGCATATTAGAATGATTTCTGAAGGATCATGTGACTCTGAGGACTGGAGTAAAGAAGCTGACAATTCAGCTTTGCATCACAGGAATAAGTTACATTTTAAAATACATAATTTTTTTAATTGTAATGATATTTCACAATAATACAGTTTTTTCAGTTTTGGTCAAGTAAATGCAGTCTTGGTGAACATAAGAGACTTGTTTCAAAAACAAAATAAATCTTACCAACCCAAAATTTTGAATGGTAGTGTATATACATACAGACTCTTCACACTCATATTCATTCAATTCTAAAGTGTAATATTCAGGATTAAATTAGATATTGAATCACAGATTTTCAGTGTGATTCAATTTTAAAACTTTTGGACCCCACTGTACCTGTAAATAAACACCATAAACATAATGATCTTTGTATGTTTTTTATCCTTTATATGTCTGTGGCATTAGATGGAAGAGAAGCGAAGGAAGCAAGCGGAGGAGAGAGAGCAGATGAGGGCCGAGGAGGAGAGGGAGGAAAGACGACTGACAGAACAGAGAGAGAAAATCACGAGAGAGTATGAAGATGAGCAGGAGAGCAGGAAACGCAGAGAGATGGAGGTCAGACAGACGCATGCGCTCTTGCCTGTCATATTTTTAGGGATGCATCAGTCCCATATCAGCTAAGAGTCAATTTCAGTATTAGTCAATATTGGATATTAAATTGTGCATGCTCATTTTTTTCATGTTTTTTATACTTAGATTACCGTTTGTAATGCTCACTTAAAGTTGATGTTTAAAAAAACACTAATAATTTAATAACACAGTTAAATGTATGATTTAGCAATTCTCTAAATGAATGTCCATCTTCAGTCTGTGTATCATAATGTTGTGATGCTTAAATTTGATATAAATTCAAATTAAATTAGTGTTTAATTTGAATAATTTTAGTTAAAATTATAGAACTTGATTTAATATAGTTTATTATATCATTTTAATATATATTTCATGACAGAAAATATATAAAAAATTGTGCCAATTTATACATGAAAAGTATGTTACGGGTGCGTAAAATACTACTTTTCAATGGACCTTGAACACTGAATTGTTTTGGTGATTATTAACAGAATTTTTCAATATCAGTGGCCTAAAGCAATTATTAAAAATCTCCTAGTCGTGGTCTAATCTAAACAATTGATTAAATATTAATGATTTAACAGAGATGTGTTCACTTTAAATCACATTTTGCCATCATGTAAGGGCTTAAAGAAATGGCATCAAATGTTGTTTCTCTCATTTTCCAGTGCATAAGCACTCCTAATGATCTTACACCGTCTCAGTGACCATCAGCGCTGACTCATAAACTTATGATTTTTTTTGTAGCAAAAACTGAAGAATGAAGAACTTGTTCGTCTGGCGGAGGAGAGACGTAGGGATGCAGAGAAAAAGAAGAAAGAAGAAAAAGAGAGAGCAGCTTTCCGAAAACAGGAACAACAAAAGAGACAAATACGGCTGCAACAGGTGTGTGGTTCTCTCTGAGTGTGGATGTGAATTTACTGCAATGAGCTATCATTCACACAAGCTGTATATGTGTGTTTTAGCATAGATACAAAGTTCTGTCGTGAAACTCTAGATGGTACAGGCTGATAGGTCCTTGACTCAATCTGCTGCAATCACATCATTCTCTATAGTGCACAGCCAATTGGTTCCTGCTGTATCAGTAGCCAATCAGTTCGTTGCTCAACCTTCAAATGTTTCAAATAGCAGTTGCAGCACACTTTCAGAAACCCTCCTCCTTCCCCAGCTCCACCTGTATAGATCTGCTAAGGGTAATTTAGGTATGCTATATTGTACACCAGCAGCTCGTCTTACTTGCTCACAGCAGCGTGTTGTGTATGTATTGGCAGTAGCCAATTACCCTTACTTGCTCTGCAGCAGCTGCACCAGAAATAACCAACAGCAGCAGTGTAGCAGATTGTAACGGGGTTCAGACAGATGTTATGGGAAGAAGGAGGCGGGAACCGGCGAACATTCAACATTTTAATAAATAAATACAAAAATGAAAGTAAAAGCCAGCAGCCCCTCACGGACGACTGCTGGCAACACAAAACAGAAACACATCAAATAAACTTCAGGCCTGTCCTCTCTCGCTCTTCACTGTCGTCGCTCCTCCTTTATGCTTCCGCTCCTCCGTGAGAGATGCGAGACCGGTGCGTCGCGCACGTGTCGCTCATTATCAATCGCGCCACCGGCCTCGCGCCGTCCTCCCACGGCCCTCGACCTCGTCGTGCTCGCCACACAGATCATACCCATTACCATGCTAAACACTCGGAGAGTTGTCATGACAGAACAAAAAATTGCTGTCAATAGAAGTAGTGATTGTGTGCGACTGTTTTGTCATCACTAACTCTGATGTTTTTATAGGTTCAACGTGCGCCATCCCCTCCTATCCCCACCTTACAGAATAAACACCGCAACCCTTCAAACGCTACAGTAACAAACACTTCATTAAACTTCACCAACATTGCATAACTCATGTTTACTTCTCACTCACTTATTTCTGTATATTCTTCAGGATTTCTCTCCGTTTCAGGCTCCTACATCTCCAGAACACAGAAACCATCAGAGAACAGAGAGTAATATCACGATGAGAATGTTCTATTGACTTTTATTGTTTTTATTTTAAGCTAATGATATTTGCTATACCCTAACCCTAACCCTTACAGAAATCATATGTAATTTTTTGGGATTTGAATAAAACAATTATTTAGTCCAACGTCAAGCTGGTTATGAACCTTTTAATTTATTTGTTTGGTCTGCTTATAAATTAGCTAATACCATCCTTACAAGTCCATTTTTGAGGTTTTACTGTATTTGTTTGTCTTCTCTTCAGAAGACAGAAGTGAGGTTGTTAATGAGCTGAGTGTGTTAAGAAGACGTCTACGCAGTGAACAACAGCGTCTGGAGGAGCAGCTCTTGCAGACAGAGTGGGAGCCTCTCCCCTCCCCCTTCACTGACAGGTACAGTGTGTTGTTATTAGTGTTTTATAATGTTTGTTTCATATTTAAGTCTGACACTGAAGGAATGTGTTGATCATTTGTCACACTTGACCTGTTCGTCAACCTACTGTGAATGAATGAATACAGCTCATTCACAAATTACTACAGTTGTACTGTGTCAGGCTTAAGCATCAGCCTTTCCCAGTCATGGCTGGTTTGTGCTGGTTTTGACTGGTTCTACTAAATGAGCTGTTTTTTATTTATTTTATAGTTAATGAGTATCAGTAATTGTCTGTGATCTTTTAAACTAATGGTTTATAATTTTCCTGTCTGGAAGGAAAGATACTTAGGAAGTATGATGCATAAAATACACCCATTGATTTCTAGGTTCTAGTACAGAACAATAAACAATAGTTCTGGTCCTGGATGCTGATTGGTTAGTATGGCTACATTAATACAATACAACGTTCCAGCCTAGTAAAACTCTTTAATTCATTGTCACTGTGCAACACTTATAAATAACACAACTCTTTCATAAATTGTCTATAATATTTTTATTACGGACTTTTATTATATAGCATTGCGTGTGTGTTTGTAGGCCCAGGATGGATGTGTTTGACATGGCACGCATGCGTATGCCTGTTCGAGGCCCCTCCTCCCGTGGCACTGAGCCAATCAGCTCAAAGAAAACCTATGACATCATGTACAGGGGTAAGAATTGGCTGTTATACTAATATAAATCTGAGCTATGGGGATTAAAATTACTAAAATAAATATGAATTTGAGTGTCTGTATGTGTCTTTTGGTATTTCTTTCACTATAAAACAGGTCAAATCATACTTAAGTAATTTGTAGTTGGCTACAATTAAATATTGTGAATGAAATGAGAGCTCACTTTAATGTTTGGTTTTATGTAAATTCACCTTTCATGCAGAAACTAACACTTTTTTTTTCTTTATATTTCTCAGATGCCTTTATGCCACTTCCTAGAACACGGCAGTCTGTAAGTCTTCCTGTCTTATGAATGTACGACGTGCCTTTTTATTTCCTGTGCTTGTTATTTCCGTTGTGTTCTGCGGTACCAGAAGCAGCTCAAGCAGCACATGTGATCATTAAGACTGAATGATGTTTAACATGGCAGTTCTGTTTTTCCTGTCACACAGAGGAACAGAGAACTTGAGGGGGGACGAGGATCTGTGCTTCTGTCAGAGAGTGAATTTATCGGTGGGATCACACACGTCTCTTTAATTGTTTGATAAGTATTTTAAAAAAACAGTTATTTTATTATTTATTAAATACAGTGACCCTAAAATGTATTGATATGCTTAAGGCACACTTAAAGGGATAGTTCACTTTGAAATTCATTTTTGGTATGTTTTAGCTTACCTCAAGGGCATCCAAGATGTAGGTGTCTTTTTTTCCGCGGTAGTTTCAATTTTGATATTTTTAGGTCAAACCGTTCTTGTCTGTCAGTCATATAATGCAGGTCTATGGTCACGGTCTCAAAACACAAGCACAGAGTCCAAATTAAAACAATTCCCCGTCGTCCAAATTAAACAATTCCCCATCGTAAGTACACATTGATGGCCTGAGCCACGAAACGAGCGGTTTGTGTGAGAAAACGAACAGTATTTATATCGTTTTTACCTCTTATACGCAGACATGTCCGAGTGATCTGATCTGACGTGTACGCAGACTGGTGCATAGATATATACACTAGATGTCACCTTAAAGACATTCGTTCCAATGAACTGCCGTAGACAAAGCGACATCTAGTGTATATATATCTATGCACCAGTCTGCGTACACGTCACACACCAGGATGCGCGAGCGCCCTCAGATCACTTGGACGTGGCTGCGTATAAGAGCTAAAAACTATATAAATACTGTTCGTTTTCTCACACAAACCGCTCGTTTCGTGGCTCAGGCCATCAATGTGTACTTACGATGGGGAATTGTTTAATTTGGACGACGGGGAATTGTTTTAATTTGGACTCTGTGCTTGTGTTTTGAGACCGTGACCATAGACCTGCATTATCTGACTGACAGACAAGAACGGTTTGACCTAAAAATATCAAAATTGAAACTACCGCGGAAAAAAAGACACCTACATCTTGGATGCCCTTGAGGTAAGCTAAAACATACCAAAATGAATTTCAAAGTGAACTATCCCTTTAAAAATGAATGCATGTTTTTGCATTATATAACAAAATATCAAACCAAATTTCATGTATTTTAAAGAAATATTAACACACTTTTCAAACATTTCACGAGATGTTTTTGATAGTTAAATATCACTTTCTCATGCATATTCTTAAAAAAAAAAAAAATGTTTATTCATACTGTTGATTTATTATATAACATTAGATCAGAATGGAGTTGCTTTCCCGCTTCCTCCAGATGTTGAGAGGAAATCTCCTAAGCCATCTGCACGAGAACGACGCAGACTAGCAAACCTTCAGGTAAATTGCATCTAAACATATGTATGTATAGTGACTCCAAATTCTTATAGACTAAAGTACAATTTATACTGACAAAATTGCATGCATTTTATTGTCAGTTGTTTTTTCTTCATGTGTCAGTTGATTCATTATTACAGATATTATGGACAATTGTCTTGATACCTAAAAAGAACTCAACTACATTTCACACAATTCATGATATGCAAATGTTAAAGTCCCCCTGTAGTCAATCATTTTATCCCTTAAAACTCATCTTTGATCATCAAAATGATATATTTAAACAACGAAATTCTTTATGAAAAACACCAGAAACACCAGCGATTTCAGACCGCGCTTTTTAAACTTTCTTTGGTTCACTGCAGTTTTAAAGAGAAAATACTCTGCAATGGTGTTGACTTATGAATTTGCACATGGTTTGTCTTAAAGCAAATTAAAAACACCACATAGACATATAAACAACATTAAAAGCTTGATTTTCACCACAGGGTGTCTTTGGCATTATTTATGAACCATCTTTTTTCTCAACCAACATCAACCGTATCTCGTGGAAATTATATACAAAAATATTGTTCACAATTTATATTTGCCTAGTTTTGCTTTTAAAAGTAATGTTTGTTTGAGTACTGTTTTAATACTGATAGCATCCCAGGACGCACCTGATAAAGTTTGATGAGGGGCTGGTTAGTAAGCAAAAAACAGTATGTGACAAAAGAACAAGTATGTTCAAATTCACAGTACTCATAAAATAATACAAAAAAAATTCCTGGATGACCTACAACTTCTGCCGAGATTCTGAAGTGTGCATATGATGGACACTTTACTATCCCATAAGGCCACGGGAGAGCATTTGTGAAAGGCACTGACACTGATACTTATGGCACAGGATAATGACTACATGACGAATGTAGTATGCCCAGAATACATTCATACTACAGTAGTAAACATTTGAAGTGGTTATTCAAAATAAATACCTACTCGAGAGTGTGCGCTTTTGGACGCAGCCAATGTCAATACCTTACATACTTGGGTTTTGATTTTGTCACTACATAATTCCTTAGCTTTTGTTTTGCATATGATGACATCCATATAACTCTAAAATAAAGTGTATATGTGTGTGTTTAGGCTGCAGGAAAGCAGCCGGTGCAGCAGCAGTCCCTCAGTTTGAGGAAACTCAGAGACACAAACACTCTCAGGATGAAGAGACTACAAGCCTTCGGTCATCACAACACCACAACAGGTGTGTGTTTGTCTCAGTGAATGTTCTGTGATTCTTTTAAGATCCAGAACTTATTTCAATGATGTGTTTAGGTGGCTGCTCTGATGATGATGATGATGAAGATGAAGCTGGTCGTCGTGATGAACGTTTTACCCTGACGTCTCCTGGCTGGCCCAGTTCCTTTGATACAGCTACTACAGAACCCTGGATTCGAGCGGAGTCATCAGACACTCTTAGGAGGCTGATGTCTGGCTCTGAACTCTAGACGGATGTAGGACGGATGACTCTGGGACGGACTATAACATACACGACTGCATATATAGGACATTTTATGTAATTAGGTCTCTTGAGCAAATAAAAGACTGATCAACAGAATCTCTGAGATTAGCTGTTTGACTGCATAACAAAATCCCTTCTGTAAGCTGATTGGTGGATTCGTATCAAGTGAAGTATCAAGTATTTTTTTTTTACAAAACAGAAGGAATGTAAATTCCTTTTAGAAGTATTTTATAAATGGCAGCTTTTAAAATTATATTTGTAATGAACCAAATCCTAAGTGTTTTTGTTTTGTTTTTTACATCAGGATTCACCAGAATAAATAGCACTTATTGGAAGCACTGTATTCCTGATTGTTTGGAAGCATAAGGCCTGTTCACACCAAGAACGATAACTATAATAATAATAATAAAAAAAGAGTTTTGAAAATCGTAAATTTAAAGGAATAGTGGGGTTCTCACCACAACTATAATGTTAATGGCTCAGAGGAACAATATTGTTGAAATCACTTTCAGAAATTTTTTTTTTCAGCTGCTAAAAACATTGACAGCCAATCAGAATCCACCTACATTTTAAAAAGCTTGAGCATTTAAAGCGACAGCGTGTGCTTATAATAAAAAGAACGTTATCTACTGTTGGTGTGGATGCTAATATACAACCCCATTTCCAGAAAACATGGGATATATGTTCCATCACAACATTTATTTCTAAGGGTCTGCGAAGGGTCCATCTGTTGTATCCTTCATTGCCCGTGAAACAAAGGGCGCATTTCCAGGCCGCATTAGAAGGAGCCTTTGAATTGGGACAGCCTTCGTCGAGCTGTGCGTGAACGCCTTCGAACACCTTTGAATTGAACTGTTGCCATCCTGGAATATGGCCATGATGTGAAAGTTAAAGTGATATGTGAAGGCCAAGAATGGCAACCCATACACGGAAGATGTCCACTGCATTTAACCCTTAAAGAGACTGCACACATATTACGAATAGTGAACACACACAACCAGAGCAGTGGGCAGCCATTTTTGCTGTGGCGCCCGGGGAGCGATTGGGGGTCAAACATATAAAATGCAAGAAACATAATAATGACTGCAATAATGACCGCAATAATGACCTATTTAAATCCAAACAGTGACTTTTTTTTTTTTTTGGGCCGGGCAGTGTATGTACAACATAATTACTAATCCTTGCTAAATTGAATAGCATAGACCAGCTAATTCTTCTGTATTCTTCAGAATCTGCTAAAACTCTCAACCAAGAGGGCAGGAAACACAAAGAATAATAAAAAACTGTTAAATGTTCATTTTAAAGTATGAGAGGTACATAATCTCACCTGGTTTGAGTGTCAATGCACTCTCCAGATACTCGTCTGACGTTATTGATTTATTCCCCATTTTCAGTTCTAAAGTGAAGTCACAAACAGCCCAGACAAACGATGGAAATCTGCTGACTCATCCTCATCTCGACTCAATTCTGCCTTCACACGAATGTTCTCCGTCAGCTCTGTAACGTAGCTATATTAAGCTCTGTTCAGGAAGAATTACACTAATGCTATGAGAGTGTTTTCAATTCTTTTGTTACGGTGAATGTGCATGTTTATTGTGTATGGAGGATGGAAGGATACTGCAGCTTTTCCAGTGCCATGTTGTCAATGACCCCCAAGCTGTTGTACACTAGAGTGCTGCTGAGAAGAACAGCCAGACAGAAGATCCACGTGTCATGTTTCTCATCCCCCTGAAACATAAACAGTCTGTCAGCTACAGAATAAGTGGCCACTTATTTACCTGTGATAGAAATATTTTATGTAATGGGTATTTTCAACATTAAATGTACAGAGAAACGCAGACTAAGGATGCTCAGGTCAAAGACCATATATAGGCCTACTTAACCAAAAAGTGCTTAACAACACAGTAGAACTAACATATGACTAGCTCAGATCATTACAAACTAATCACCAGAACAATTCACAGTGAAGAAGACTTGAGTGACATTGATTTTTACTCAACTGTATGATATAAATGAACATGTATCTTTCTATTCAGGAGACTCACTTGGTTGTTGTGGCCAGTGATCTCCCGGCCGTGAATAAAACTTCATTTCTACAAAGAGCAACTTGGGAGTCATGTCAGGTATATGCTTCGCAGCTGAGAAACAGATTCTACGCTCAAAATAAAACAAAAGAACATCAAAGTGTGATTGAGGTAGTGATAGTAGCTTCATCGACGGGATGCCATCACCTTACTTCAGGGAAGTATTGTATTGTATTGTATTGTATTTTTAACAACTGCAAGTTGTTTAAATCGTCCGTGGTGAGACTATGCCCCAACTATGCCCCCTCTGGCGGCAAGCGAAACTGCAGCCAGAAGTGTGCACGCTCACGGACAAAAGTTTTCTTTTTTTTTTATCTTACGTGGAGTTTGCGTTGGTGTTTGAAATGAACTTCAAGCCGGTCTCTTAGAATCCATCTTCTACGGAGAATGGCGGCGAATACACAAACCTGCCAGACAGCCAGGTGAGCGTGCCGTGAACGCGCATGACGTCACGCCCAGTCTAAAATTCCGTCCCGAATCCCTCTTATTTATTTTACTTTACAGGATTATAGAGACAATCTCAGTGATCAGAGAACGGCTCATTCAGCCCATCAGGCAATTGTTTAAGCATGTATGGGATAGAAAACGGGTATTTTTAACATGAAAAGTTGCTTAATGCACCTTTAAGTATTTCCACGGCAGTTTTACTACATCACACAATGTGGGGAACAGAGTTTTAATGCAATATGGCTGTCTTACAAGCATTATGAAAGATAAAATTAGTCATGCTGAAATTATGGTTTATTTTGTTGCAGTGGAGGTTTTTGCTACAGAAACATCACTGTGAATGCTGTATGGTCTTCCTCCCCACTTTCTTTACATCACCCAGTCCCTCTGTGTCCAGCAGAACCAGAGTGTGTCCTTCTTTATAGGGGTGAGGGACACACCACATCCAGATGCCTTTGGTCTTTGATTCAATAGTGCTGCCAAGAGCAAAGCCTGTGACAAATACACACACACACACACACACACACACACACACACACACACACACACACACACACACACACACACACACACACACACACACACACACACACACACACACACATTATATATATGATTCTACTCAGGAGCTCAATGGCATGTGTATATATATATAGGAAAATACTCATAGGAACAGTTATTTATCTGCCGCAGATATTTCAAAGCCAAAAGGGATGTATTTATAAAATAAAATAAATAAAATATATTCACATATTTAGATAATTAATAGCGTTAAATAATAATTATTTAAATAATAACGTTATATAATAAATAAATTAAAATATAATTAAGAATATATGACAATAAAAATCACATTGTGAATAAAATGTGTAACTGCACAATTAAAAGTCTTGAATGGACATTATACTGGTTATATTATCAGTATACTGATTACATTGGTAGCCTAAAATGTTTGCACTGGTTTACAACCTTGTCCAGTTTCGTGGTGCGGGTTAGCCCAGTTTGTTTTTCTTGCCGTTTGTGGAGCCTGGGGTGTCTACAGAGACCGCGTTTTTTACAGTGTGTTCAGGGGGGGACAGGCAGCGGATGGTGAGGAGATATTTGCTGTATGTGACAAAAAATGTTTTGGCCTAAAAAACGCGTGACATCGCTTAGAGCACCTTTAATATATTTTCCACCATAAATGGCACAGACAGAGTCGAGGCGTGTTCTCTCATTGGCGAATCAGTGACGCTAACACGAAAGTGAAACTAAAAGCGAAGCACCGCTAGTTCGGTTTGGGATTGGTTACTGGACAAGGTTTCCCAGAAATCGACCGTTTAACGTAAACTCCGCTATAAATCCATATGGGCGGATACTGAAAAACAACTAAATAAGACCTGCGATTCCGTTCAGTGCGCTGTGACTGAGAAGCATCGTGGACGAAAGAGAGAGCATCGGTATCTATTATCTCATCACAGAGTCGAGACACGTTTTACATTTAGGGTCATGTAAGTTAACTTTCTTTTCTTTCTTTCTTTCTTTAGCATTTATTCAAAATAGGCTATATAATTGTAAAGCAGTGCAAACATTTTAGGCTACCAATGTAATCAGTAGGCTATAGCCTACTGATAATATAATCAGTATAATGTCCTTTCAAGACTTAATTGTGCAGTTACACATTTTATTCACAATGTGATTTTTATTGTCATATATTCTTATTCTTATACATCCCTTTTGGCTTTGAAATATCTGCGGCAGATAAATAACTGTTCGAGACTTATTGTCCTTTAGGCGGCGCACGAGGTCTCGGAAAGCATAACAGAATCACATTGAAATCTCACGACGTTTGTTGTTTCTTTCCTTTGTGCTCCAGACTCGCAGTCCCAAACAAAAATGTAGATACATTTTTAATATAATATTTACCTGTTTTAAAGTATTATTGCTGTTATATAATTATTTTAATACATTATTTATAATGATATATAATACTGTCTTTAACTTAGGCCTTTTGGGGTGTGGCGATGTCAAATGGCTAACTGAAAGTGGGCAGCAATTTTGTTGCCACAAGTCATAAAAAGTGAAAGCTTGATTTGTTGATAAATATGTTGATAATATTATTTTATAAATAAAATATATATATACAATTTTAATAAACCATATAAATGAGACCTATTATTATCTATTCGTTCTCCACCTTTTTTTTTCTTTAAAAAAAATAAATATATTTAGCAGAATGTACAAAACAAGACAGGGAACAAACAACATTGTAAGACACTTCCATTTAGGTAAATACAGAGTTTGAAAAAAAAATGAAAAAAAAAAATGAAAAAAAGGAAGGAGCAAGGGTGAAGACAAGCACTTAGCCAGTATACATCAAAGGAATTAAAATACTAAAAAAGTAAATATTTTGATAAAGAGAGACATAAAGTTTCAGACTTTCTATTACGTTTTTTTTTGAAGTATTTGAAGCTCTGAAACATTTGAGTAAAATCACATAGAAATATATTAAAGGAGGGCTTACATTTTTTCCATTTACAAGTATGGATATGATATTTACCCATCAATAAAACAACATTTACAACATCAATGAAGGGTAAGTTTAAATCACACTTAAAAAAGAGCACATCTTGTAGGGCTATAGGAGGACTTGTCTCCATTTTTACTGACAGACAGCTATGTATATCAAACCAAAATTTCGAAGTAACCTGACAATAAAAGAATAAGTGATCGAGTGTTTCAGGACAAGAAGAACAAAAGCCACAACACTCCACCTCGAAATGAAATCGTTTCTGTATAAAATCATTAACTGGGTAAACCTTAAACATAATTTTGTAATGAGTCTCCTTGACCTTCGGAGCAACTGGGTATGCCATATAGCAGGTAAAAGCTTTATCCTTCACTGAGGTTTCAACATCTCCCAAAAAATAGCACTGATAATCACCAGTGATAATACGTTTGAGTTCTTTGTAAATAAGTTTGTTATTACACTTACTGTCTAAGAGGTCTACATTACATATTTTTAAAGAGGGAAGGGAAACTACAGGTCTAGATAAAGGATCAAAAAAACTACTTTGGATTATTCTTAGCAATCCAGTGGGTATAGCATTGCATACCTTATCATAACCTTTAATTGTAATTCTAACTCTATATTTATTAATGAAATCATTATGAGATAAGAAATATCCATTATCATCTAATAAATCATGAATAAAAATAATGCCTTTACTATAGCAATCAGTTTTAAACAGAGATTTCCTATTAATAACTATAGCCCTATTGTTCCATAGAGTGGAGTTGTGAGGGGAGAAATTATGGGTAAATATCATTTTCCAAAAAAGCAATACTTGTTTATGAAAATTAGATAACTTCAGAGGAATTTTACAGAGATCAAGATCACATCTCAACACAAATTCAAGGCCGCCAATATTATTGAAAATGTGATTGGGAATATGGTACCATATTGAGTGTGACTTTGCTAAACACTCTTTCAGCCATTTTATTCTGAAAGTACCAAGAAGAGATTCAAAATCAATGGCTCTCAAACCTCCATGTTCATACTCTTTAACCATGTGGAATTTACGTAGATAATGTGTTTTATTTCTCCATATAAATTTAAATAAAATTGAATTCACTGATTTAACTACTTTTGGGGCAGTATACAAAGCATGAGATAAATAGATAAGTTTAGATATTCCCTCAATTTTAGTCAAGAGGATTCTACCCAATAAAGATAGGTCTCGAGATAACCAGTGATTTCTTCATATTTTCTATCTTAGAGTTAAAATTTGAATGTTCTCTATTAACAACATTTTTGGTAATCATAACCCCAAGGTACTTAACCTCCTTTTTCACTGGAATGCCCTCTATATCTTCTAAATCACAATTATGGATAGCCATTATTTCACACTTTTTAAAGTTTAGGGTCAGACCTGATGCCTTTGAAAAGATAGCAATTTGATCAATAACTAATGGAAGCACCTCTTTATTTTTAAGATATAAAAGGGTGTCGTCTGCAAATTGGCTTATAGTAAAGGTTCTACCAAGAATGTCTGCATTGTCCTCCAATTTTTTTTTTTATAAATAAAGACATCAATACGACTGCAAGATTAAAAAATAATGGTGAAATAGGACATCCCTAACGGATTCCTCGTTTAATTTGAATTCTGGGTGATGAACCTAAGTTAAGGGAAACGCTACTGAAAATATCATTATAGAACATGGAGATCACTCTACAAAACATAGGACCAAAGCCAAACATTTCTAAAGATTTAAACAGAAAAGGGTGTTCAAGGGTATCAAACGCCTTGAAGAAGTCTAGAAATAGAAGTAAGCTTGTCTGAGGAATTAAATAATTATAATCAAGCATATCATGGACTAATCTAATATGACTGTGAATCAAGGTTATTTTCGTAAACGAAAACTGAAACTAAGACTAAAACTATTGGTCAAAAAACATTTTCGTAAACTGAAATAAAATTAGAAATTCATAATAAATGAAAAACTAAAACTAAACGAAACTAACAACAGTTACTGAAAAACTAACTGAAATAAAATAATAATTAGCAAAAATAAATAATCGTTTTCGTATTTAATAAGCTCTTTACTTTGGTGGAAAGTCTGACCTGTGGCTGTTTAGGGAAATGCCTGTAAATGGTAGCCTGGCAAGCCAGACGTACATCAAGATGTTTAGTCTGGCAACTCACCATAGACACGGTCAATCTGATGGGCGGGATAAACGGCTGTCTTTCAAATTCCCTCTGCACACAATAGGACAGCGCTTCAACCAACCAGAGCGTTTTCCCAACAGCGGAGCTAACGTTAGTTGATAGATTCAACTTTTAAATCTGGCCGACAAAACTACGAACACATCTTCCTTTTTTTAAGAATGACTTAAGTGCCGTTCTTTGTTCTTTTCTCAAAGAAAAACTTAACTCCAAGTCCTCCAGAGTTGCGGCCAAAGCCGATTCGAAAGACCGCTGTTCTCCATCCGCAGCAGCCGTCATTCTTTGTTTTCAAGTGGCAGGAACCGTCGCAAGACTCGCAACTCTGTCGTCATATGTTAAGCCCGCCCCCGCCTACTCTATACACGACGTGATTGGCCTGACCCAATTTAGGTTTTTGCAGCAAAAAGGTCTATTGAGAGTTGCTAGACCCACCCTGGCTGCAAAATAATTTTGCTGCCGCTAAGGTGCGTCTAGATTTCTAGGCTATGTAAATGGCGCTTCACACGCGTGAAGTTGCTGAGGCGATTAACCGCTGTCCTGTGACGCGCTCAATGAAGGACCCGCGAAAAGTGGCTGTTCATAAAGGATGGGTCTGTGGCAGTGGAATGGGAAATAATAACTCAAGGTAATGAGACGCAAGTTGAACTTCTTTTAACTTGAGCAAAGCGTTTTTAGAATGTTTAGAATTCTTTCATTTGCGTGCGAGACGCGGGTGCAACAGCAAAACAAGTCCGTCAAGCACAAAAATACCTTTAATGTGGTGATGTCATGCTTTCATGAAGTTTGACAGGCTGAAATGTGCTGTTGTTATCTTTGTTTTTAAAAAAGTTTTTTCTGCTAAAAATATTGTTATCCATGTGGACTGTGGAGACACTACTACACACACACACAATAAACCGACCCCTAAACATACCCATCACACACACACACATTTAAATTCTTTATTTGAATTAAAAGATAAGCATATATCATGGCATAATCCAAATTTGACAGAAAGGTGTACAACAGCAGCCAATATCTCAGTCCAGTCGGCATGAAACGGAAGTTGAGATTGTCATTTTTTTCCTTGTTGTGACGTATATCCGAGTGAAACGGCTTCTGAAATTAGAAAAAAAATGTAGGGCGGGGCTTGATTTCGTCCTTCGGGAATTGATTGGATCGTTGGAGGTTGGGCGTTGCAAACAAAATGGAGGCAGATTTGAATGCCAGTTTACATTCAGTTGTGGAGGATTTCTCTCCACCGGACTCCCCAACCATGAAGTATTTTTTTATTGAGGAGCCCGGCGACGAGAACGAGGACGAGCAGCTACATTTTCAGGCAGGAATCAGCCCATATTTATATGAGCCTCCCGCGAACCAAGATGAGTCAAGTCAAGTTATCAGTCAAGTTCACCATCGAGAGCATCTCGATGTGTCCGATAAGTAAATAACTAGATTTAGATAAGATAGATAGCCTACCATTCCGACACGTCGAGATGCTCTCGAAGGTGAACTTGACTCAAAACGAGACAGACACCGATAGCCGCACCCTCCTCGGCTTTATAAGGTTTATAAGGTTTATATTATAAGGGTAAATACATTTAAAAAAAAAAAATGAAGTGCACAGATAAATAATTTATAATAAACACTACAATATTACTGCTATTGGCTGCTGTTGTACACCTTTCTGTCAAATTTGGATTATGCCATGATATATGCTTATCTTTTAATTCAAATAAAGAATTTAAATGTGTGTGTGTGTGATGGGTATGTTTAGGGATCGGTTTATTGTGTGTGTGTGTGTGTGTGTGTGTGTGTGTGTGTGTGTGTAGTAGTGTCTCCACATGGATAACAATATTTTTAGCAGAAAAAACTTTTTTTTTAAAAAAAGATAACAACAGCACCTTTCAGCCTGTCAAACTTCATGAAAGCATGACATCACCACATTAAAGGTATTTTTGTGCTTGACGGACTTGTTTTGCTGTTGCACCCGCGTCTCGCACGCAAATGAAAGAATTCTAAACATTCTAAAAACGCTTCGCTCAAGTTAAAAGAAGTTCAACTTGCGTCTCATTACCTTGAGTTATTATTTCCTATTCCACTGCCACAGACCCATCCTTTATGAACAGCCACTTAGGACTAGCGATGTGTTCGCTGGTCCTTCATTGAGCGCGTCACAGGACAGCGGTTAATCGCCTCAGCAACTTCACGCGTGTGAAGCGCCATTTACAGGAATTTCCCTAAACAGCCACAGGTCAGACTTTCCACCAAAGTAAAGAGCTTATTAAATACGAAAACGATTATTTATTTTTGCTAATTATTATTTTATTTCAGTTCGTTTTTCAGTAACTGTTGTTAGTTTCGTTTAGTTTTTCATTTATTATGAATTTCTAATTTTATTTCAGTTTACGAAAATGTTTTTTGACCAATAGTTTTAGTCTTACCGCCGCCTTCACACTGGCAGTTGAAATCAGCTCCGATACGGCTACGAAACGACCAGAAGTCATTCATTTCCTATGGAGATTCACAGACCGCATGCGAATGGGTGCGAACCGGGTCCGAACGAGTGCGGTGCGAAAAAAATCGTGTCCGTTGGTCATCCGGATGCGTTCAAAAAATTGAACTCTTGCGAAAGGCTACGGACGGTTCCTATCCGACAATTCCAGCGGAAGTTAGCGTTGCTATGGTACTGATAAACAAACCTGAATTCTTAACTTTTAATAAAATAAATAATGATTTTATAACGATAAGTTGTCATGTAATTTTTTTTATTTTCATGATTTTCCAACGTTATTAGGGCAGTTAATACAATTAAAAGCCCTATATACCACTATATCACATTTAGCCGACCTGACATATCAACGTCCTGGGGAACTTTCCTCAACGCAGCAGCCTTCCGATTAATGTATCTATAATCCTCATCAGAGAGATCATACAGAATTGTACATTCTGACACGGACAAAATCAACCGTTAATCTCTCCGCCATTTTTGTTCTACTCGCTTCCGAAGCTTTTCAACGGTGTAGTACGACGTCCGCTGGGGGCGTATTGCGTATTACGGAGCTGATTTCAACTGCCAGTGTGAAGGCGGCGTTAGTTTCAGTTTTCGTTTACGAAAATAACCTTGCTTCAAACTGGCATCCCCTTTATATAAGTTATATATTTTTAATTATGAAGGTAAAACCGCCAATAGGTGGCGCCAAATCACCGTCTTACGGCGCTGATCCACTTGTCCGACACGACTGTCGCGTGGTGTCGCGACGCCTCCCCACATTGGTACATTGATGGGGGTTTACCGCTATGGGCGTGGTTTTGACCCAGCGGGAAATGTAGCGTATCAGAACAGAGGACCTGCGAGAGACTTCCCTCCGTCTCCATATGCTCTACTTCTATTGGATAGACGCGTCGCGTCTGACGGAATTCATTTGCATAAAGATGGGCATCGGCCAGCTTTTTGACGCGCAGCATTTTTTCAAATGAAGCGCCGCCTTCCCGGAATGCTTTGCGGGCGCGACAAAGTCGCTTGACGTCACCCATAGGAATATAGTGGAGCGCGGCGCGACAGAAGTGTCGCACGGACAAGTGGATCAGCGCCGTTAATGTATGAGTCATAGAAGCATTCATTCAACTGATTTGTTCAAAACGGCAGATTCGTTCTGGAACTAAGCAACTAGGTCACTGAATCACAGATACGCATAACTCTTTCTGTGGCTTGTTTGGAACTATTGCCATTGGAGAAATAGAGCAAAAACAGAGAATATTTGGAATATTATGTCTAAAATGTCACATCACAATATTCACTCTTTACTTAACTGTTTTATAAAATCATTGTCACATTTGCAATCGCGCCAATATTCTGGAAATATTTTGTAATATCATATGTTATAATTATAAAAAATAACTCATGCTAGGGCGATTTTTCCACCACATTTTGAATTTTGGGTGCCTATTCTGCTGGAATTTTGCCCCCAACCCCCTGATAACATCTGACCCTGCTTTGAGAAAAACATAAAACACACAAAACATTAAAAGTTTTCTATGTTGTTTTTCATCATTGGAAAGAACGACATATTTGGCTTTAAAGCATGATTTGAAAGAAATGTGGCAAATGTTATACAAAACATATGCCATCATTAATTATCATTTGAATATTGACAACATTAAGCTACATTTGAAAACATAATTGTGTATAAAGAGGCATGCTGTTTTGACCAATATGCTCTCTAGATTAAACGATAGTCAAATAACAAACAGGTTAAACAAGCCATGATGGTCTGAGCTGTCGACGCGACAGATCTCGTCACGGTTGTTGTTGTTGGTGCGTCCTACGATGTGAATAGAGGCCGATCCTTGACGCACATGGCCGGCCACAGGCGTCGCACACAAAATGGCTAGATGTTGTACTAGCTGTTAAGGCATTGTGCTTTCTACGTCTTCGTTTGTCTACTGCAGAAGTGATGCGACTGAGCTCAAAGGAGTGTATGGCATTGTGGCACTGTGCTCGCCATGATGTCCTGTCTGCAACCATCTCTTCAAGGTCATTTGGGTCCATGTTGCATAGTTTCAAATTGGCTTTGAGGCCGTCCTTGTAGCGTTTTAGTTGCCCTCCTTGAGCGCGCATGCCACTCTGGAGTTGTCCATAAAAAACCTGCTTCGGTAGGCGTGAATCCGCCATACGTACAACATGTCCAGACCAGCGAAACTGCGCAGCAAGCAGGAAGGCCTCAATACCAGTGATGCCACAGGTCTGAAGTACCTCAGTATTTGGGGTCTTGTCCTGCCATTTCACATGTGCAATACGACGGAGACAGCGCATATGGAACTGATCAAGTTTGGTAATCTGCCGGCGATAAATGGTCCAGGACTCAGATCCATACAGCAGCACTGTGAGGATGACTGCCTTATATACTGCCACCTTTGTGTCCAATCGAATACCGTGCTCATCCCATACTCTCTTGGACAGTCGACCGAAGGCAAAACTAGCTTTTGCGATGCGGGCACTGATGTCGGAGTCCGCTGTCGTATCAGCTGCAAGAATGCTACCAAGGTAGCAGAATTTGTCAACGGCCGCCAGCACTGTCTCGCCTGCAGTGATTACCGGTGGATTGGAGTTTGACTTGTTCACCGCTTGAAGCATGACTTCTGTCTTCTTTAGGCTAACAGTAAGCCCAAACCTAGAAGCTGCAGTTCTAAAACAATCGAATAGTGACTGGGCTTCAGTAAGGGTGTGCGCCATCAGTGCACAATCATCTGCATATAGGAGGTCACGCAGAATTGCTGAATGTGTCTTTGTACGAGCCTGAAGCCTGCGTAGATTGAAGACACAGCCATCTGTGCGGAACTGGATTGGAATGCCCAAGTCGCAGTCCTTAAAAGCCACAGACAGCATCATGGAAAAAAAGATGCTGAATAACAGTGGGGCAAGCACACATCCCTGTTTGGTGCCAGTGGAGATGCCAAATGGGTCAGACAGTTTGCCATCATCCAGAACCTGACCGAGCATGCCATCATGAAATGAACGGACGATGTTAATAAATTTCTCTGGACATCCAATCTTATGAAGAATGAGCCAGAGCCCGGTGCGGGAAACTGAGTCGAAGGCTTTCGTGAGGTCAATAAAGATCATATAAAGGTCAAGGTGTTGTTCTCGGCACTTCTCCTGGATCTGCCTAGCAGTAAACACCATGTCCATAGTACCGCGGCCTACACGAAATCCACACTGACTTTCCGGGATGATGTCACTGTCATGAATGTGTTGTTGGAGGCGGTTCAGCAGAATTCGTGCCAAAACTTTGCCTGCAATGGAGAGCAACGAGATGCCACGATGATTGTCACAGCAGGCTCTGTCTCCCTTGCGCTTGTAGATGTGAACAATCAATGCGTCTTTAAAATCTTGAGGCACAGCTTCCTCGCTCCATATTTTACAGAATAATGCATTGAGTGCGGCAAGAAGAGATAGTCCGCCTTCCCTCAGCACCTCACTTGGAATGCCATCAGGACCCGGGGCTTTACCAAAGGGTATCTGCTTAATGGCACGTGCGATTTCTTCGCGGGATGGAATGTCATCCAGATCTGAGGCCGTTGGCCACTGCGCTATGTCGCCAAGCACAGAGTCATCAAAAGCAGCTGGCTGGTTCAGTACCAATTGAAAGTGGTCGACCCAGCGTCTGAGGATCTCAGCCTTGTCAGTAAGTAGGGTTCCGTCAGTGGCAAGTACAGGTGTAGAACCAGCTCTCAGGGGCCCATGGACTGCCTTGAGACCGTGATAGAATGTCTTCATATCATGTCGGTCTGCAGCAGACTGAAGTTCCTCAGCTTTTGACTGCCACCATCTGTTCTTCATTTCACGCAGACAGGTCTGTGCTGTATTTCTTGCTCGAGTGTATGCTGACTTCTTTGCAGTGCTAGATTTATCATTGACCCATGCCAAGTGAGCTGTGTGGATTGTGTTCAGCAGGGCTTGCGCTTCGACATCCTGATCGTCAAACCAGTCCTTATGTTTGGATGTGGTGAAGCCGAGGACTTCAGCAGCTGTGTTGTACGTGATATCCCTGATTTTGGACCATGTCTCCTCAACATTAATGGCAGCTTGATTGTCCAAGGTGCTGAGCCTGTTGGAAAGAGTCTGACAGAAGTTAATATGGCAAGAGTCAACACGAAGCTTAGAAACATCCAGTCGCTTTCGCCTTTTGGCTTTATGTTGACGAGATGGAGCTAGGTCCAGAGACATCACACTACGCAGCAGTCGATGGTCAGACCAACAGCTTGTGCCTCGCATGGCTCGAGTTATATGGACCTCCCTGAGATGTTCCTGCCGGGTAATGATGTAATCCAATACGTGCCAGTGCTTTGATCGAGGATGTTGCCACGTGGTCTTGTACTTGTTTGCCTGCTGATAGAAGGAGTTTGTGATCGCCAGCTCATGTTGCGCACAAATCTCCAGCAGCAGCGTACCATTAGTGTTCTCGTTTCCCACTGAGTGTTGCCCCAAGACTTTCGGCCATGCCATGACATCACATCCCACACGCGCATTGAAGTCTCCCATAAGGAAGAGCCGGTGTTTATGAGGCACTGAGCGTAAGGCAGTGTTAAGGTGTTCGTAAAAAGACTCCTTCTGGTCATCACTGGCAGTCATTGTGGGTGCATAGGCACTAATCAAGACAGCACTGTTGCCATTCTTAAGCATCAGCTGCAAGGTCATCAACCTTGGCGACAGGCCGCGAGGTTGCACTTCTAAGAGTGGTAGCAATAATGTCTTCACTGCAAATCCAACTCCAGCCTGCCTTGGCTGACCATCAGGCTGCCCAATACAGAAGAATGTATAGCCGCCATTGACTTCTGTGAGTTTGGTTTCTCCAGAAATTCTCGTCTCACTGAGAGCAGCAATGTCGATTCTGTATCTCGCCAGTTCACGGGCAATGATTGCAGTTCTCCGTTCGTGACGGTCAGCAGAGTCCAGAAGTGTGCGCACATTCCATGAGGCTAGACGCAGTTTAGTCTTTATCTTTTGTACTTTTTGTCTACCGCAGGATTGGATACTCAGATGGTCGCGGTGAACCAGCAGAGTAGGTGGAACGAGCGATGTTTAGGGAACCTTTTCTATCCCCTTCTTCCGTGGAAGAGAGCAGCGCTGTCCCTGAAAAGGGCTGCTCTGTCACCTGGGCAGGATACGGATGGTGCTGTCGTTCCAGGTCAGCATCAGACGACCATCACACCCAGGCCGCCTACGTGCAGGTTTGTGACTAAGTGCTCCCAATGGTATCCTCCACCTGCACCCGTCGCCACTTGCCCATCGCCGCAGGACTTGGCATCTGTGACATACCATCACAATGAATGGATTATAGTGAGAAAGGCTTGTGTGACCAATCCCACTCTCTCTTCCAACAGTGACCGTTGCCGGCAAGCTCAGAACCAGAGACGTGCAGGCTGGTGACTGCTGGCGCAGCAAGCTGGCCGGAAGTGATCCCAGGATGGGAACCCTACCGCCCTCCAGAGTGGCTTGTGACTGCTCAGCTGCGGTGCTGTCTTTGCCAATGTCGTGACGTGCCGAGTTGTAGCCAGAAGACACCATGGCAGTCTTCGCCGGAGCCCACTTAGCCAGTCATTTTCAGGGTTCCTGCAAGGCCTTTCCACCACGCGTGACGCCCTGGATGATACTTCGGTGCGAGCACCTTCATCACTGATGGCATAGCCCGAGTAGGCGATCCCCTACTTGACTGTTCACCCCCTCACCACGTTGAGGTGTGGGTCGGACTCAGAGGGGGTATAAACAAGCCATAGCTTACTTTTAGACATGGTGAATGAAGTTCGACTGTTCGGTTGTGGTGGTCGTCCGATATCCCTTTCCAGTTATTATGCGTATAAATATGGTCAATTTCTAGTGTTTATATCCCAAAAGAAACGATGCTGGGAGATGTTATTGTATTTAGCGCGCTCACCGCGATGTATGTTTTTTCTGGGCTTGTGCAGCGTCACGCAATCGCGCAGAATCTGATGATTGGCGTCACCGTCAATGGTTCCGTTGCTTTCATTTTGTTCATCAATTGAGGTTGCGGTGATTTATATAAACATTTATATCAAGTCATTCTCGAGTCATACAGTTCAAGTCAAGTCTCGAGTCATTGGATCATTCTCAAGTCAAAGTCAAGTCGAGTCATTTTCTTAATTTAGTCAAGCAAGTCTCAAGTCCTTAAATTTGCGACTCGAGTCAAGTCATGTGACTCGAGTCCCCCATCTCTGATTCTTTGACATCTTCCAAACCACATCGCGTACAGTTCGAATGCCAAATTGAAAGATGATTTGCAGAGGTCTTGCGCCCTTCACTTTTTTGCCAAGACGATGAACTGTGTCCACTGTATTCTGCAATTGTTCAGGAGAGTGGGGGACGATCTGTGAAAGAATATCAATCACGACACTTCTGGCATCCTCATCTTCTCTTTCTGGAACCCCATAGCCTCAAACACCATCTGCGTTTATAACGGTCATGTTCCACGCATTTCTGTTTCAACATTTCGTTTTCCTTGTGTAAATGAGTAACCTGTGACTTCAACTTAGTACCACATCCTCCTTAACGCCTTTTACCACCGTCGTATTGGCATCCAGAGACTCCGTCATTTTCAAAATTGCATCAGTATTTTCCTTCAGTTGGAATTCAAGGGCGCGAATATATTCTGAATTCTCGTCAAACTTACGACTGAGGCTTTGGATGGCGGCGTAAAGAACGCTAGTGGAAATCTCATCCTTCCTGCACTGCTTTCGTTCTTTTGGGCCCAGGACTTTTTATAGGGGTGTGAGGCATTGTCTGCTGTCGAGCATCTTTAGCAGACGACACTTCCCAGCAAGCAATAGCCGTCATTTCAACCTCCATCACATCAGTTTCCTCCCTGACAACACCTGAAGCTGTCGACACATTCATGGATTTCATCCGGTCCCTTTCCACAGGTGTATTAATCAAGCACAATGCAGTCTGCATTCATAATCTAGGTGCTTGATTTTATACACCTGTGGAAAGGGACCGGATGAAACCCATGAATAGGCATGTTCTCCAGTTTTCCCCACCATATCGCTTCAGTGAGTGCAACGTAGAAAGGCAAGTGAAAAGTCTTACAAAAACAAAAGTTCACACTAAAGTAGCAACAAAAAAGCTTTAAAGCATTTAAATAAGTAAGTTAAATGCAATAACCACAGACCAGGAATAAACGACGTTATACACAAATATCAGAGCCTGTGTAAAGTTCGACTTGTCACTCCGCCATCTTGACACGCCCCTCTTCGTTCTCCACCTTAGCAGCGTCGAAAATCAGAAAGACAATACTGAAATCATAATTCTATAATAAAGTATGTGAGTTTTTAGAACAGAATTAACTACGTAAGAATTAATTAAAAATTAGGTTTTTAATGGCTAACGCAGAATGTAAATGGTACATTTTATTTGAAAGTCCATGAAGAATTCATTGTTTTGAGGTTGTGTCTACAGGTTTTATACATTTTGTTTATAGTATTCTGTTTACATTAACCAAATGACTATTTTCCCCTTTAGCAAACAGGAAGAGAGAGAGCCAGCATGTCTAATGCCAGACCAATGTCTGCGCCCATTTGTTTGGTGGAGAATGTGAACGGATCTCTCCGCGTCTGTAAGGATGCCATTGAGCTCCTGAGAAGAATCAATGAGCCGGTGGTGGTGGTGTCTGTGGTGGGACTCTACCGTACGGGGAAGTCCTACCTCATGAACCGCCTGGCAGGACAACAGTCCGGTGAGAGAACTGTCTAGACACGCTAACTTAATGTGTGAATATTAGCTACATCGTGCTAATAATAATAATAAAACTTGAATTGTCTCAGGCTTTGCTCTTGGTAACACTATTGAGTCGAAAACCAAAGGCATCTGGATGTGGTGTGTCCCTCACCCCTATAAAGGAGGACACACTCTGGTGCTGCTGGACACAGAGGGACTGGGTGATGTGGACAAGGTGAGGACAAGGATTGAGCTGTAGATTTGTTAATATTGTTAAATGGTCGATGCTTTGATTTTGAAGACTCTGTGTTTCAGGGAGACTCTAAGAATGACGGCTGGATTTTTTCTCTGGCTGTTCTGCTCAGCAGCACTCTAGTGTACAACAGCCGTGGCACCATCGATAACAATGCAGTGGAAAATCTGCAGTATCCTTTAATCGGCCACGTAACCCACATCCTCTTTCAAATATACAAACATACACTTTGCAAGATAAAGTTATTTCTCAATGTGCTGCAGCTATGTTAGTGAGCTCGCCGAGCAGATCAAGATCAGATCACCAGAAGCAGCAGACGAGGAGGAAGAGGATGCCAAATTTGTGCTTTTTTTCCCATCATTCATCTGGGTGGTTAGAGATTTCACCTTGGAACTGGAAATTGATGGAAAGAAAGTGACTCAGGACGAGTACCTTGAGTTTGCCCTCCAGCTGAAGAAAGGTATTTTAGACAGACATTCTATAAACATCAAGCATCAGTATGTGAATTTAAATAAATAGTCACTAAATATTAACATCAATAAAAAAATGTTGACACAATCTTCTTTGGTAAAATGGGTTATTTTCTCCTAAAAACCTAATTTAGGTATAAATAAGAAAATCAGCGACTACAACCTGCCCCGCCAATGCATCCGAAACTATTTCCCATCCCGGAACTGTTTCGTGTTCCCATCTCCTGCCTCGCCTGAAAACATGAAACGCTTAGAAAGCTTGCAAGAAAAGGACCTTGTAGCAGATTTTCTGGAGGTCACGGGTCGTTTTTGTGGCCACATCTTTCACAAGAGTTCTGTGAAAACACTGAAAGGAGGACACAGAGTTACTGGCAATTGTGAGTGTTTTACCAATTTAAGTTATTGGAAATTTTCAGTGTTCAGAGTGTGAACTTCAGACCCATAAGCCTTTATATTTTTGAAAAGGTAAAATGTGTTTGTGTGTTGTCAGTACTCGGGCACCTGGTTGAGATTTATGTGGATACAATCAGCAGTGGGAAGGTGCCCTGTCTGGACAATGCAGTGGTTGCTCTCGCAAATCTAGAGAACCAGGCAGCTGTTCAAGAAGCTTTGAAAGTCTATCAGAGTGGGATGGAAGAGGTAAGACACACAATTTCATATATGTGACCCTGGACCACAAATCCAGTCACATGGGTCAATTTTTTAATTGAGATGTATGTATCATCTGAAAGCTGAATAAATATGCTTTCCATTGATGTATGGTTTGTTAGGATAGGACAATATTTGGCCGAGATACAATTATTTGAAAATCTGGAATCAGAAGATGCAAAAAAATCGAAACATTGAGAAAATCGCCTTTAAAGTTGCCCGTTTATGTTCGTGATTGTGCTGCATTTACTCACAAAAATAAATGTTTTATATTTTTACGGTAGGAAATTTACAAAATATCTTCATGAAACATGATCTTTACTTAATAGCCTATAATGATTTTGGGCATAAAAGAAAAATCGATAATTTTGACTCATACAATGTATTGTTGGCTATTGCCACAAATATACCCGTGCGACTTATGACTGGTTTTGTGATCCAGGGTCACATATTTAGTTAGCACTGTTACTCAGCAAACTGTACTTTACATGTCTAAAGCTGATTTGATATAATGTTAAATAAAATGACACATAAACATACATATACAGGTCACTTACAGCAGGCAATAGTTTAAATCATCATGTTATCCATTTAACATGTTAATATTCAGTAAATAAATAAAGCTCTGCCTTTGTCAAATTCACAGAGCTATTCTTTTTTTATTTAAATACTTGAATTTAATTGTCACATTCAGTGACAAAGCAAGCTGTTCTTTGCAGGTGAAGAACAAGTTCCCAGTAAATGTGGATGATATTTCCACGGAGCACCAGAAGTTCAGCAGTCTGGCCACCTCTGAGTTTATGAAACGCTCCTTTAAAGATGAAAAAGGAGAACACCTAATAAAACTAGTGGTATGTTTCAAATGCACAATTATTTGCACACTCATTATAATGCAGCTATGTTCTTAAATATGCAAATGTTTGTTAATTTAATCAGTATGCTTTATTTTGAAGTATTTAAATATTATCCTTGTGAAAAGAAAATATTTGTATTTTAGGGAAGCTGGAGGGGGGCGTAGATGGTTATTTATTCCTAACCAATAACTCAGCTAGGGTATAACAGACTTTTTCCAGTGTGTATATGTGATGTATGTACTGTCACTGTGTACTGTATATGTGTGTATGTATGTTTAGGAAAACATAGATGTACACTATATAGGCCTGCTGAAAGAGAATGAGATGGCGTCAGAGAGAAAGTGCCAAGATCTGCTGAAGAATCTGTTCTCTGACATGAATAAACGGCTGCAGAATGGGGAGTTCAGTCAGTCTGGAGGATATGACCTCTACTGCAGAGACAGAGACGCCATCGTTGAGAAATACCGCAGAGAACCCAACAAAGGTGTATCGGTGAGGACACTTTCAGTGTGTGTTTTTACGAGTATGTCTATAGATGTGCTCTAAATATATATGTTTATGTGCAGGCTGAGGCCGTGCTGAACGAGTTTCTGAATGAGCGAGGAGCTGAAGCAAACAGTATCCTCTACACCGATACAAAACTCACTGAAAACGACAGAAAGATTCAAGGTAAGTCTTTACCAACCGTATGAATATTTGTAATTCATCAGGCGGTTTCATCCTGCAGCGTTTGTAATTGAATAAATGCATATGAAATGGAAACCAAACCCAAATTCTTAATGCATCTTGAAGTTCAGATTCAGGAGGTTTAGTATCAGTTTAACACGGGCAGTTGTAGCCTAATGGTTAGAGAGTCACACCTGTAACCCAAAGGTTGTGGGTTTGATTCTCAATACCAGCAGGAAATTACTGAGGTTCCCTTGAGCAAGGTATCTAAATGGCTGCCCACTGCTCTGGGTGTGTGTGTCCACGGTTTGCAGTGTGCGTATGTGTGTTCACTACTCACTTCTCCTAATGTGTGTGCACTAACTTAGATGGGTTAAATGCACTGTACATATTCCGAGTATGGGTGACCATACTTGGCCGTCACATCACTTTCACCATTTTACTCTCCACTTTCACTTAGCATCATGTTTCACATCATTTCTCTCCTTTTTTATTGTGACTGACAGAAGAAAAGGAGAAGAATGCTCTGCTGGTTCAGAAGTGTAAAGAAGAAGAGGAGAAACGCATTGAGAGTGAACGAATGATGCGGGCAGAAAAAGAGCGACAGGAGGACCAAAAGAGGCAGATGGAGGAGAAGTTCAACCAGGAGATGGAGCAGCGGCAGCAGGAGATGGACAGAGCCATTGAGAGCAAACTGAAGGAGCAGGCGGAGATGCTAAACAAAGGGTTTAGGGAGAAAGCTGATTTTCTGGATGAAGAGATAAAGAATCTTAAAAAAGAAAAGGAAGAGAAAAGTTCTGGTGGTTTTATGAAGGAATATCTGATGCCTATTGTTGGAGCTGTATCAGAAATCCTTCCTTCCATACTCCAATACAAGGTGATGATGAAAGGACTCAAAAGAAAATAAATACCCCTTCAGTGCAAATCACTGTTGAATTACAAATTGATTCATTTATAGTTATAGCTTATAAAACTCAATCATGCGTAGGTTTTATTTTGTAAGATTATATTTAGTTTATTGAGTAGAGTCACTTATTGTACTGTGCTCAAACATTTTGTACTGTGTTGCTGGTTATGGGAAATTTCACATACCCTACTGTTTGTGTTTGGATGTAACCATTGCATTCTTCGAACAATGAATCATTAAATTCATCAGATTAAAATTCAGCATTGTTTAACTTGTACGTTCATAAACCTTGAAGCTGTTGTCGTCACAAACTCCTTTTCCCATTTTTTGGAGTCAATTTGATTCCCGACCTCAGCTTTAGAAGCTGATGTTAACAACAGCTTCACTCCATTTATTATTTATTATGAACAAGGGTGAGGATTTAGAATACAAGAAATGGTCGCATGTAAAGTTTGAACCGCGCCATCATGACATCAATTTGTAGGCCAAACCAGAAGGCAAATTTTTCATGGGTTCTCAGGAATTTCCTAGTGATTTTTAGAATAGCTGATGTGAAAAATAAGGTCTGTGATGAACTTTACTTGGAGAGACCGTTCCAGAAAAACACAGTCATACCTAAAAATGAATTTTGAAGCCTTTTTAAAACGCAACATGCTTAAGTCGCTATATAACAAATTCAAGTTCTGAATGGTTGTAGTTGTTGTCCTTATGTTGTTGGCACAGATTAGACAGATTATTAAAACAAAGCATACTACAGTAAGGACCATTTCACATATGTGGATTTTTTTTTTAACATTTCATTTAAACATACATATTGATATTTTCAAACCCAAATAAAATACACCACATAAGTTGTAGTTTAGCCTGTTTTGTTTTGTAGTAGTAAAAAATAACAAGTAGGGTTTTGTTTTATTTACATAATTTCTAATACATTTTATTTGAGTATAATTTATGGTTGTAAATTCTTACACTGAACCTAACAGCAACCAAAAGCCATCCTTTAAAAATGTTTGGACTTTAGTTATGGAAGTTTTCTGTTACAAAATCTGTTACACTCAAATCTCTTAGTAACTCTTGCTTACTTTTAAGCTCTGTTGGGTGCAATACAGTTATGTGCTACAATATAAATGATTTAACTAATTTGTCATAATGTGTAATTATGTGCAAACACAATTAGTCTGAATCAAATATTTATTATATTTCACAGACCAATTTAAGCATATTGGGAAAAAATACAGGCAAACAAAAACAATAAAAAAGTGGTTTAAGTCTGTTAACTAAACCTTTAAACACAAAAAGTACCATTATATTGTCCACTGACAAGGCTTTTCTTAATCTGCCAACTGGACACATATATTGGCCAGTGTAATAATCTCAATATGGCAAAATATCAAACTATACATTTGAAGGTTCCCAGGAAGATTAGGACTGATTATGTGAATCAGTTTAAAGTTATATGGAAAAGTTCACATCACTCTGATAGCACATATTTGTTTATAGTTCATAACATGTTGGTGCAAGCTTGGCAGTTAATAAGCTGGGCTTTAAACATGAATGTCATCTAGGAAAACAGCAACTCAATTTCACAAGCAATGACAAGTAACAGGACAATTCAGGCAGTGTTGGAGAATTATACATATAGCCTATGTTTAGGTGAGTGTGTGTGAATAATGCATATCCATTTTCAAAACAGTTTTGAGAGCCAGGAAAGACCAATCCCAGCTGCTTTAGGGATGAAGCCTGGCAAGAACAAAGCCGCCGCAGTGCCAATACCATCCAAAACCTTGCTCACCGTGGAGGGTTGGGACGTCTCCTGTTTAGTCATGTCAGCTTTCAGGCTGTCAATCTCCCTCTGCATCCGGGCAGCTTCCTGCTGAAAGCCCTGCTGTAGAAGAGTTTCCTTCTCCTGCAACACAAACAGCATCTGAATAAAGAATGTCTAATCCTAATCTTGACCATAAGCACATTCAGTAAACCTCAAAAACACAGACAATACATTTAATCAAGCATGTCAAAAATCACCCATATTCTATATAGTTAGCATATACACAATTTATATGTTCTACATTAATTCTTACTTTTGTTTATTCTGTATATATGCATTTAAAGACAGTATGACTTAAATTATACATTTGCTGAAATGCTGCTTAAATAAATTATTTAGCAGCAAGCAGCAATATATTGGGATTCCAAAAACATTACATTGAATATCCCTCTAACTTTGAGCATTACACCTTGCAATTAATTCAGACCAAACAGCTTAATGTACAGACTCTATTCAAACCTTTAGTAAATTGTATTATTTAAAAAAAACAAAAACATTCTCTCATATTCCATTGAAAGAATGTTCACCTATTCAAAAATAGCCAACCAACAGCAATTACCTCAACTTACAGAGTTTCATCTGAGTTTGTGATGAAATTCATGCATTTCCTACATCGATTTGCATACCTAATTGTGACTGGTCTTTTCTTAATTCTACTAACAACATTTTCTCCTTTAAGCACAACATTGAACATGTGAGAATTTTTAGAGTGAGTGTACAGTTCTTACCCTCAGTTTGGCTTCCAGGACTTGCTCATTGTCTCTCCTCATTCTCTCTTGCTCTCTCTCCATCTGATGAATGATCTGATTCAAATGCTCATCATGGGTTCTCTGCATGTCTTTAAACGCCTGCTCTTGTAACCGGTTCTGTTCCTCTAGGCCTTTTTGCCGCTGCTCTAAGATCTCATTCTTTAATCTCTGCACTGTATAGAGAAAGAGAAAGATTACTCATTCTGACCCAACAGCTAGACAATACACATACACACGAGAAGTATATAGTAATGAAAGTGTGAGCTACTGCAGTTATAAGTTAATCACAAAATCTGTTTGTTTCTGTTCTGTGCTCTGATTAGTCAGTGTACAGTCTATCACCGAGAGCCTTGATTGACAGAAAAGTATACAATGATTTGAATTGTACCCTCTTTTTCCTGTTCCGCTGCACTGAGAGATTCATCAGCTTGTAGAATCATTTTTCCAACCTCTTCCTTTGCTTTCAAATGCATACTCAACACTTCCTCACACTGTGAAAAAAACATTCCTAATCATTCAAAATATCTGTTTCTTAAAAACGGGAGTGTTGTTTTGATAGCAACAAATCAGAATAGTTTACCCAAATATATAAAAAAAAAAATTTTCAATATAATTTACTAACCCTCATGTTGTTACAAACCAACATGGTCTCAATTTTTTCAAGAGGAAATGTTATTTTTTTATACAAAGTTCTTAGTTACCATGGCTTTCAAGCTTCAAAATGAAAACAATAATTAAAAGTATCATAAAAGTTGCCCAAATTACCTGTGCACCATTTTCCATATATTGTGAAGCCGTATCATATTGCATAACTTGGAATATCGAGTCTAACACATAAGTCATGGTGTTTGTTTGCTTTTTGCCCTATTTCAAGTTTGACAGTCCTGATCATTACTGTTTGAATAAAAAGTACATTCTTCAAAATGTCTAATTTTATGCTTTAAGGAAAAAAACAAAAGCACAGATTTAGTAAATGATAGAATTTTTCATATTTCAGTTTCATCGCTAAGCTGTTGTCATGTTATCTTTAATCTTTATCAGCATTACGGATGTTTATCAGTGCTGTTTCATGCTGTTGTGACCATCCAGAACAATAAAACGCAAGCAAAGCATGTGTGTTCTGTACCATTATTTGTGACTGTGTCCTTGCTCTGTACTCTTTAGCCAGCTGTGCGAGCATGTCTCTGTACTGTCGATATCCTCCAGGTTTCAGGTATAATCCGTCAGAAATGCCTTTTTCCAGTGTATCAAACACCTCACGCAGAACCGCCTCACACTGCATTTGAGACGCTTGATTATTCTGCAGGCACATGTCTTCATATTCATTATGAATCTTCCTCTAAATTGTGAGAAGCAATGAGAGAGAGAGAGAGAGAGAGAGAGAGAGAGAGAGAGAGAGAGAGAGAGAGAAATTGTTTTATACTTTTATTTGAGATGAAGGGAATATTGCACATGGATTCCCAGACAGCAACATAGTGTTTTAATAGGTGCATTTGTGCATGCATTTTTCAGATAATATAGCAACTTTAGCAAGAAAAGGAGGAGTTTGTGATGGTTCTCTTTTGACCTTTGTGTTCATAAGTGCTTAGAAGTTTGTAAATGAATATGTCGGGTTCAATACTAATGCAAGTTACGTTTTAACATAATTTGTTGACATCATTATAAAGCTTCATTTGTATTAAACATGGAATTTTTCTCTAAATATATAAAAAGTTAGCTAAATCTTATCGCTTCTATGCAAATACAAAATAAAACACAACAAGAATTCAATTTTACCATGAGCTCTTGTTGGTAGATCTGGTCATTGTCATTGAAGGACATGGTGACGAAACCTTCAATGGCTTTCTTCTCTGCGACTGTGTGGATGTTGGAGAGATCTGCAGGGTCCATAGGAAGCTGAGCCATGCTGAGCAACTCGGTCATGTAGGACATTAGGGCCTGATCCACTGCACGGACGTTCTGGATCTTAGCCAGAGACACGACTGCGTTCTCCAGACATGGAACCTTCCCGCTGCGGATCGCCTCTACGTAAACCTCAGCAAGATTCCCCAGAGCTGTCAGGAAACACAACTCGATAGTTCAGCTAACCCTTTTTGTTTTTATACACAGTCCATTGATTATTGGTTCTCAAAAGACATTAAAAACTTTTATAAATTTGTTTTTCTGTAAGGGTTTCTAAGGTGGCACACACCTGTTCCAGTAATTGTACGGCCTCCGCAGACGACTTTTGGATCTGCGTTGTCGTAAATGTAACGGCAAAAAGTTTTTGCCTGTTCAAGGAACTCTGAATCCAGATCTTCCTCGTCCAGTTCCTCCATTCTCCTCATGTTTTGCGTACTAGCCGGCCGAGGGAACACAAAGCACTTTCTCACCGCAAAGAAATGACGCAGACAGCGGCGGGGTAGGTTAAACCTCTCAGTCTGAGGTGAGTTCCCTAAAGAAGTACAATTATTAATAACATAATTATGAAATCATAATATATACTGTATACATTATGGGTGCTTCTTAAATGGAAGGCTGTGTCCTGGTAAAGTTGCATATCTCAGCTGCAACGTCATCATTACATCTCAATTTGAAGGATCCTTGGAAAGCAGCCTTCATTTCGCATCCTTCATTCAGCTCATTTTGAAGGATGCATCAAGTGTATCCTTCACATCCTTCAATTACCCACAATCCTTAGTTTGTCTGAGTTCATTATGAAATGCAAGACAAAAATAATGTTTTCGGAGATAAAGGCATGTTATCTTTAGTTTTGGTGTAAATTGATCACTTGACAATGAACAGTCAATAATATAAGCCAATGGGAGACCACAGACGGATGTCATTAAACACACCATTGTTACAACCGTATTGCATTAATAGAAAGTCAGTTAATATAAAGATTTCTGATACAAAGTATTCTTCCAAAATTAAGTTTTAACCGTGTTTTCGTGCCTTGACCTTCGGGGTGGGAATATGTCTGAAGTAGCCATGCACACTTACTAGACCGTTTCATTCTAGCGTTTAATGCTGAGAAGGAGTCTTTAAGCCTATGAAGGACTGGACTAGGAAGGACACAGCATCACTAGGAATATGATAAAGCCTTCTGTTTGAGAAGCACCCTATATCAGTGATCAGTCTTTCTTAACCCTGTTCCTGGAGGCACAGGAAGGGTGCGTCTCAATCAGCTCCCTAGTTCAGTTATCAGGGTACTGATCAGGGAGTCGGCCATTTAAAAGCCTGTCTCAATCGCAAAATCCTTCCAGGGAACTGAAATTAACATTAAAAATAATGCCAGAAAGATGTCAGTTCTGCTGTTGTTCATAAATACCAGTAGTTATTATAAGACGTTGTCATGTCACTGGAAATAGAGTCAGCAGTGTCCCAATGTGTAGTGAGCCAGGATCCTTACCGTCCTGACCAGTGCTTGAATTCATGAACACGATATACTGATTTACTAGTTTGGGCGCTGATTGAGACGCACCCCAACACTACACATTTTCAAATACTCCTAATCACACACACATGATTTGACTCACCAACTCATTAGTAGAGACTTCAAGATCAGTAATATATGGGTCAAATAAGGGAGACATCCAAAATGTGCACTGTTGGTGTGCCTCCAGAAACAGGGTTGGAAAACACTGTATTATATTACGAGAGCCAATTTCAGCTAAGCCAGAGGAATGAGTTTGGGGATATTTTTTTTTAGGGAAAACTTGTTTGTTTGGAGACTCATTATTTCTGCAATTATGACTAACGTGTCACTAGCTGCACACTGTAGCTTTAAGACCATCGTATAATTTCCTGTTATCTAGTTCAAATTGGTCTATAATAATGGTTTTCAACGGGACAAAACTGGACTGTGATGGCATTTTTGGCTGTAGGTAAAAGAGTATGTTTTTGTCTCACTTTTATTATATATTATTGCTTAAGTATGAGAGGTACATTAATCTCACCTGGTTTGAGTTTCAATGCACCCTCCAGATACTCATCTGAGGTTATTGGGTCATCCCCCCTTTTCAGTTCCAGAGTGAAGTCACGAACAGCCCAGACAAACGATGGGAAAACACGCATGAAATCTGCTGACTCGTCCTCGTCTTGACTCACTTCTGCCTTCACACGAATGTTCTCCGTCAGCTCTGTAACGTAGCTATATTAAGCTCTGTTCAGGAAGAATTACACTAATGCTATGAGAGTGTTTTCAATTCTTTTGTTACGGTGAATGTGCATGTTTATTGTGTATGGAGGATGGAAGGATACTGCAGCTTTTCCAGTGCCATGTTGTCAATGGTCCCTAAGCTGTTGTACACTAGAGTGCTGCTGAGAAGAACAGCCAGACAGAAGATCCACGTGTCATGTTTCTCATCCCCCTGAAACATAAACAGTTCGTCAGCTACAGAATAAGTGGCCACTTATTTACCTTTAGTAGCAAAAGACCATTCAGTTTAAAACCAATGTGTGATGTCTAAATAATTCTGTGCAGTGAATTTTCTCATCTATTAAATGGTTTGTGAAAGCACAAGACAAGGTGATGGTAGACTATAGAGATAATGTTGCTATGGATGCAGTTTTCCTCCTCACCTTCTCCACGTCACCCAGTCCCTCTGTGTCCAGCAACACCAGGGTGTGTCCTTCTTTATAGGGGTGAGGGACGCACCACATCCAGATGCCTTTGGTCTTTGATTCAATAGTGCTGCCAAGAGCAAAGCCTGAGACAAATCACAATGACATTTAAGGATGTCCAAGATGAAAAACTAATTTTTAAATCTACTCGCCAATCCAGAACTCAAGAAATATAATATTTGTATTCGCGTTGGTTTTATACTTTTCTTAAAAAAAAAAGCTTTAGATGATATCCTGTTTGTGATACCATTTCCAGTTTTATGAATGTCACAAAATGAGGCACAGGTGAAGATGTAAATAGTTACTCAGTAGAAATAGGAGAAACCAAAATAATCATTACAGATTGACCTATAATATTGTTAACTATTACAAAGTATAATCACAGTTTTTAGTTGCAGATGCCATTGTTGAAATGCTTTATTCAGTCAGATATGATCAATTTATTCTGTGAGCAACAGTGTCAGGGAGGTTTTACTGAGTGCACCTTTTATACTTTTTCATCATTACAATCTCAGGACAGTTGTTTCACTGTAAAATTGTTTACTTTATGCCCCACAAAATATTTTGTGAATACATTTTAATTTAGGGTGTATGAAATTCATTTGAATTAATCTGAGTAAATTGTCCAGGGCACAGATTTTAGCATAAATACCCTTATTCCTACTATTAATATTTTAACTTATATTTGTAATATATAATTGTTTACATGTATAAATGTTCCCATCTTAATGCAGTTAGCCTACATGTTTTACATATAGGCCTACTCATTTACCGTGCGTCCATACCCTACTGCACAACATACGTCTTGCAGCAGTTTCTCTCACCTGACTGTTGTCCTGCCAGGCGGTTCATAAGGTAGGACTTCCCCGTACGGTAGAGTCCCACCACAGACACCACCACCGCCGGCTCAATTATCCCATCCAGAATGTCTTTGGCCTGTTTCCTAACACACAGCTTCCCATTTTCATCATTTTCAATGAGACACACCGGAGCGGACATGAGCCCGCCACACGCCATGACTCTGCGGGGGGAAAAAACAACAAAACGCAAGATAAAAACTAAATTAAAACAAAGCCATTCCCGCGATTTCATACGAACACATAAAAGATTAAATCTGAATGTTTAATACCTTATTGAAAGAAAGTGAGATGGAGCAAAGGAGACAGTCTGGCGGTAGCGAAGATTTGTGTTGTTTTAACAGCAGAAAGCGACTGCACGGTTCATTATTTCTAGACTGCACGAACCCGTTAGGTTGAGGCTCCTCCCGTCATTAAATGTGTTATTCTGAGTCACTGACAAGCTGAAACGAGTGAGAGTGAAAGTGAAAGTAGGCTAGCTGCACCACTTGGGTGGGGTGAGTTCGCTCAGTCGAGGCAGGGGTTTCCTAGAAATCATCCATTTTACTTAACCTGCTAAACATAGATTCTGGGATACGGTGGGCTAAAAATAGGGCTGGGCGATATGGACCAAAAGTCATATCCCGATAGATTAGCATTTAGGCTGAATGGGGCTAGTTGTAACACGCTTGTTTTAAATACTTCCGCACATGCTTGGATGACGAAACTTTGTGTATTTACTAGTTGCCATATCAACAATATATAGAAAAAAAAAATCCGCCAAATTTTATTTTTTTTTGGAAGATATCCATAGACATTTATTAAACCATAGCAAAAGTAAATTTCTTACTTAAGTTCATTTTTCATCTCTATTTTTTGTGTTTATTTAAAATAAGACAAATCTGATATTATTTTCATCTCCAATATGTTATTTAACAGTTGAGATAGTTATTTAATGCTTCGCTAACTAGCAGAAGACACTAGCAGGGTTTAAATCCCAGTTGTGCAGGCGGGGGCATGTTGTAACACTGCGTTACAATGTGCCCCTATTAGAAATATGCTATTATATTCTATACTTTTATTAATTTTATTGAGAAAACGTGAGAAAAAGGTGAATAAAGACTGAGAGTCAATGTTCAGAAATTACTAATTATTTAGTCAAAACTAAAAAATGAGTTTATATTTAATTATTAAAAATTGCCATTATTTTATATGAAAAAGTTTTTTAATTGTATTTTATTTAGAAAATATTTTAGTTTGTTTTGTATTTTTTTTTATTAGATCAGATAATATTTTAAGCTGTCATATGTTATGTTACAATGTGCCCCACACATGTTACAATGTACCCCACCTATGGGGCATGTTGTCACATTTCACTTCCATTCTTTCGGGGTATATCCAGAAAAAAGTATATACTGTATTAATAAAACAAAAACACATAATTGTGCTAGACATGTGGGAAATTAATGTGGGGAAAAATAAATACTCTGAACCATAAGTAGATTTACACAAACTGAGAAAGTCAAAAAGCGTTACTTTGTGCCCCGCTCTCCCCTATCCCGATATTTATTATTTTTTATTCGACTCTCAAGAATCAGTATAACACGTTTACACAAAATTTAACACACACACAAGTAGGCTACTGCCCCCCTTTACTTAACATAAATTGTAAGAATATGACTAATAGTAAAGACTAGTAGCCTACTAATAGGCTAAATAAACATTAGGCCTATGCTAAAGCTATTACAGTAAATAGCAGTCTCAAACTAGTTTTTGTTAATAAAATGTTGGTATGAGCCACTACAGTCATTTAAAAATATTAAAAATAACACAAAGAAAAATAAAGTGCATTTTGGGGTTAATATGGAAACGACAGTTATAGGCTACCATACATGCTCGTAGTTTCTTTTTCACTTTATATAGGCTACAGTGAGGCGATACACAGCGCGCTGCTGCGCAGCCATCATATGATAGAAATGTCCAAATAATAATGTGTTCAACAAGCTGACAGAAGTCGACACATTTCTTTTTTTGGAAAGGTGAAATGCAACTGAAGTTTTATTGTTGACATTGTAAATTTCCCATATGACCACGGAGGAAAATCGGAGAGGGTCACGTTCAGCGGACAGACACACTCTATTTTTTGTAGGCTATTTATTTCAACAAATGAAAACCAAAATCAAACCCATATAAAAAATAAAATAAAAACCTGCATGGTTCATATACAGCAACCATATATCTTCCTTACTTAAATCAGCCAGAATTACCTTCAGTGTTTCATGTAAGCCTAAGCCCAATACATGTCCTATACAAAATCAGACTGATTATGGCCGCACTAAATAGCACACAAACAACTTTTTTTTGCGTTATATATGAATACTGTAAAAAGTCTTATATGAGTTTTACAGGACAAAAGTATGCAATGGTGTATGGTATTAGTAGAAAATAACTGATATTCATATACACAATAATCATTTAAAGTTATTATATTGAATGCTAGTCAAATTAAAGTCATATAGGATTTATACACATTTTGTGTCATTTGTTTATGTGTTTCATACAGATTTCATGTTTTGATGACCAATATCACTTATATGCAGTTGGCAAATTTGGAAATTTGCAGAAGCTGGTTTGAGGATGTGCTGTCAAACCTGACCTTAAGGACTGTTCATTAGAGGATTTAAAAGAGCAGTTAGCAGCAATGACATTGTGAGACTGTCTGGGCCTGTTGTTGGTGAACAAATCATATTGCAAATTAACAAAGTTGTGTCAACTATGTTTCTAGAACAGTGATTAAAATGTTGAAAATTGGCTGGAATATATTTTTGTGACATGAACTCTGGTGGTGATATGCATAAGAATCACTTCGACATTTAGGAAAGTTTTATGTTTGTAGGTTAAGAATAGAACTGTTGTATACTAAACTTAGTACTGTGATAAAGTTGAGAAAAATTGTAACAAATTAAAATGAAATCTGGTGATGCAGGATTTAAAATGAAAACTATTAATATGTGAAATATGCAACTATCTTGTAGAATATACTAATAAATAATTTTGTAATTAAAATGTGTGCTTGTGAGTGTAATTTAAATGTTGTGTTTCATCCAAGGTTGATTATACAGTAGGCTATATAAGATTGACTATAGGCATAGGGCTCCACGTAGGACATAAGAGCAAGAGCATGAGTGAAGTACAGCCTTATGATTGGTAAACTGCACTGTGTTTTATGCACGTCTTAAGAGATATGCTGGACATTCATATTAAATTAGCATTATTTTCCTGTTTTATATCATGAAAATCTAAATGGCTTTAGTTGTATGAAGGACATTTATGACATACAGTAGGCTATATGATTAAAAATACATTGCTATTTTTAATTAATTATACATATGCTAATATTATGCTATTTCTGTATGTGATTTGCAGCATGTCTCTTACAATATTCTGTTGGAACATAAGAATCACAGGTGTTTTTCTTTTTTGTTTGTTCCAAAATATTTACAAAGTAATTTTTAAAATGTGATAAATTTGGTTTGCATTGAGCCCACTTCATTTTATGTATATGATCCTAACAAAATAAATAACTGTATAATATTGTTTCTATTATAGTAAATCACGTGACTGCAAACAAATGAAAGTGAAATTGAAATCTAAAGACGTGGAAAAACAGTAATATCATTGTGAAATGTCAAGACTTCTTGGCGCTGCAATAGGCCTACTGATCATGAGCTCACAATCCCGCCTCCTATCTGCTGCTGTATAATATAAAATACAATGTATACATAAACATGTTAACAAACGTTAAATAATCCTACTTATTATAATTTATTGTTACAGTTTAAAACAGTTAGACAAAACGTTAATTATTATATTTAATATTTATCAATATTTAATATTTAAATCAATATACGACCAACTTAATAGCCTCAAAGTCTCCTTCACGCCGCAGGAATGCATCAACATGATTTCCTGGAAATTCCCCTCAGATCTGGGAGGCATGGCACTTTTGAGACGGAGATGACTACAATCCCCACCCTTAAATATTATGCACTGCTTGAAGTTCAGTCAGAACCATCTGAGACACAAACAAAGCAGCGGTAAGTTCTAATTTTTATTCTTTTTTATTATTCTTTTTTAAATGTATTTACTTTAGCAGACACAGGGTGTTTCTTCAACTTGACTACTGCATATAAACTGGCTTTCTAACTCACATAAACATATAGGCCTAATCTAATTTTTGTAATTTATATGTTTTTAAAATGCTTTTCATATTTCAAGATTGATTGATTTATTTTAAGACTGAAAGTGCACGGGCTTAGCCATTAAAATCTATTCATAAAAAAATAAATAAAAAAAGAAAAAGTTTATAGGGACGTTTTAAAATGATTTTATATAACAAAAAGGAGAAAAAAAACTGCAATCAGTTTGAATAAAATACAGTCACTGGGACACAGAGCCAAAAAACTGAGGAAACACCAAATATTTTTTAATTTAGTTGTCTGAATTTTTTTTCTCTCTTTTTTTTTTTCTCTCTTTTATAAATTTTTTTTTTTTTTGAAAGAATAAGCCAATAACTACGGAGCCCCTAAAGGGTGGTGGAAAAAATTTGGGATGGGAGAAAAAAAGTTTCTTCCCCCGAGAAACTTTGCGTTCCCTCGCAAAGATATTTGCGTTCTCACGCAAAACTTTTGCGTTCCCTATAGCAAAAGATGCGTTCCCACGCAAAAACTGTTGTGAGCTCGGACAGACACTTCCTGTTCCACCACGTCCTTAAATTTAGGGGCTCCGTAAATAACATCTCTTTGGTATTTCAGACCAAACTCTAATGAAAACTATAGCCTATGTCTCTGTTTTGAAAACAAAAAGTGCTGTAAATAATACTGTAGCCAGGGAGCAGCACAGAGTTGCTTTAACAGCTGCCCAGCACTGCAGCACTGCACATATTCTCCAGTTATTCCACTGCAGAAAAATGACACTATTAGAGCTGAAATGTAACTTAGTGATGAGATAGACTTCCATAACAAAAAAACAAACAAATGAATAACTATGACTGTGGAAAAAAAAATCTGTCTAAATAAATGAATAATCATGCACGTGTTTAATTATTCTACAGAGCCTGTGTCTCGTTAATTGTATGTAGTTGCAGTTGTTTTTTAAATTTATGCAGGCCTAAAGATATCACATTTCTCTTCAATATAGCAGCAAATTTATATACATCCATCACAGACTTTAAACTCAAAGGGATTTGTGATTTCACTTGCCTGTCAATAAGGTAATCAATAATAAAGCAATATAACATGAGCAAGAGTTGCAATACCATGATGCAGCCCGGGCCTGGCCACAGTTTATCACAGCTATGCTTAAATTCAGACAGTGGTGCACTGTATGGTAAGTGTGGGTCTTTTTTCAATTGTGTATATGGTTTTTACTAGGATCATGTCTTGTAGTAAGTATATGCCAGCTCCAGCGTGTCTCATCGAAAATGATGAAAATGGGAAGCTGTGTGTTAGGAAAGATGCCAAAGACATTCTGGATGGTATAAATGAGCCGGTGGTGGTGGTGTCTGTGGTGGGACTCTACCGTACGGGGAAGTCCTACCTTATGAACCGCCTGGCAGGTCAACAGTCAGGTGAGAGAAACTGCTGAAAGTCTCTCAAGTGCAGTACATATTGATATGATAATGAGTACAGAATCTGAATGTGTGTAATATCTGAAAACAATAACTGCATCAAGTGTTTGAATTTTTTTAATAATAATAATAATATAATTGACTCAGGCTTTGCTCTCGGCAACACGGTTGAGTCAAAGACCAAAGGCATCTGGATGTGGTGTGTTCCTCACCCCAAAAAAGAAGGACACGCTCTGGTGCTGCTGGACACAGAGGGACTGGGTGATGTGGACAAGGTGAGCAATATCTAATTTCCCCGTATCAGTTGCCATTTGTTTCCTGATAAGGTACAGTAATGCATTGAATGGCGCTCTGAATGAAACCGTTTTGATCTAAAAACACTGATCCGTGTGTTTCAGGGAGACTCTAAGAATGACGGCTGGATTTTTTCTCTGGCTGTTCTGCTCAGCAGCACTTTAGTGTACAACAGCCGTGGCACCATCGATAACGGTGCAGTGGAAAATCTGCAGTATCCTTTAACTTCCACATATAAGACCCTCTTTCATTAATACAACCTTTGCAGGATGCTGTTATTTCTCAATGTGCTGCAGCTACGTTACTGAGCTCACCGAGCAGATCAAGATCAGATCGGCAAAAGCAGCAGAAGAGGAGGAAGATGAGGATTCTCAGTTTGTGCAGTTTTTCCCATCATTCATCTGGGTGGTTCGAGATTTCACCTTAGAACTGGTAATTGATGGAAACAAAGCAACAGAGGATGAGTACCTTGAGTTTGCCCTTCAGCTGAAGAAAGGTATTTTAGACAGAATTACATTTACAACCCTTGACACCTATTCTGGGAGGTCATTGAAATAACCATTGATGAACGCCATCTAGACTATTTTCTAAACTGGTACAATTCATTTTCTGACTTGACCACATATTTGTCTGCACACACAGCCTAATATTGAATAATTGTTACCGATACTGCAATGCATTCGTATAATTTTGTTTTGTTTTGTCTCAATCAATGCCTGAAAAACTTGCCACTGATTTGGGAAAATGTTTATTTCTCACAAATTACCTTTTTAGGTGTGGGTAAGAAAAAGAGTGACTACAATCTGCCTCGTGAATGTATCCGGCGTTATTTCCCTAGCCGGAAGTGTTTTGTGTTCCCACTGCCTGTTACCTCGCAGAAAGACATGACACGCCTAGAGAGCTTACAAGAGCAGGATCTTGCTCAAGCATTTCTGGAGGTCACAGGTCATTTCTGTGACCACATTTTTTTCAATAGTGCTGTGAAAACACTGAAAGGAGGGCACAGAGTTACTGGCAAATGTGAGTATATTACCAAATGATCATCAAATGGAGCATTTACTATTAAAATGCTGTTCTCTATAATTGTTTGTGTGTGTTGTCAGCGCTCGGGCACCTGGTTGAGATTTATGTGGATACAATCAGCAGTGGGAAGGTGCCCTGTCTGGACAATGCAGTGGTTGCTCTCGCAAATCTAGAGAACCAGGCAGCTGTTCAAGAAGCTCTGAAAGTCTATCAGAATGGGATGGAAAAGGTAAGACATGCACATTGTGTTTGAGTTGTTTAAAATCACTTTTGTGTTATCCTTCACTATAATACATATGTGTTTTTATACAGATTAATCCTATCCAAAGTCAGAACACCAAACTTTGTATACATTTTAAATATGTATTTGAAAGCTGAACCACCGATTTAGGCTCGCAAATCTTCACTGAATGCACTGTACATTCAAGTAAACAAACATTATGTTTTTACAGGTGAAGAATACATTCCCAATCAGTATAGATCATTTTACCTGTGAGCACCAGAAATTCAGCAGTCTGGCCACTTCTGAGTTCATGAAATGCTCATTCAAAGATGAAAAGGGGGAATACCTGGAAAAACTGGAGGTGAGCTTTAAATATGGAAGACACACTTGTTGGTGCAGCACACCCCACAGATACTTAATCTGATTTAGATCTGGGGAATTTAGAGGCCAGGGCAACACCTTGAACTTTTCATCATGTTCCTCAAACCATTCCTGAGCAATGTGTGCTGTTTGGCACTGCATTATCCTGCTGAAAGATGGAACACCATTGTCATGAAGGGGTACCTGGTGTGCAACATTGTTTAGGTGGCATGTGTCAAATTTACGTCCACATGAATGGCCGGACCCAGGGTTTCCCAGCAGAATATTGCCTAGAGAGCATCACACTCCCTCCACTGGCTTGTCGTCGTCCCACAGTACATCCTGCATCACTTCCCCAGGTAAACTGTGCAAACTTACGCAGCCGTCAACGTGATATAAAACAAAACGGGATTCGTCGACCCAGGCCAGGTCCGACGCCTGTGTGCCCATTGTAGGGCGATTTTGACGATGGACAGGGGTCATCATAGGCACTCTGATTGGTCTGCGTCTACACAGCCCCATACACAGCAGAGTGCACTGCACTGTGTGTTGTGACATCTCCCTTACCTCCCATAACTATCATTACATTTTTTTGTGATTTGTGCCACAGAAGACCTTCTGTTGGCTCAGACCAGAGCTTTTTTTTTTGCACTCGTGCATCGATGCATCGATGTGCCCAACATCCTGTCACTGGTTTGTGGTTTGTCCCTCCCCAGACCACTGTTGAGCAATCCTTAGCACTGTTGACTGCAAGCAAACCACAAGCCTTGCCTTTCAGAGATACTCTGACTTAGTCACCTTGCCATAACAATTTGGCCCTTGTCAAAGTCGCACAGATCTTTATTCCTGCCCATTTCTCCTGCATACATAGATTACGAGAACTGATTGTTTACTTAACCCTTGTGGGATGATCGTTTGCGGTTTACACTCGGGCTGTTAAAATTTTTTTTTTTTTTAACAAATGTAATTTTACTTAGTTTATTAATGTTTTTACTCCACATTTATGCATTTTTATTTATTATATATTTTTTAAATTTATATAAATAAATTAATATTTTTAAAATAGGTTTTTATTAAAAGAAATTATGTAAAATTCACTTTATAAAAGACCCACATTTCTAAATTTCATTCATGGGGATAACATGGATAATTTGACATGGTTTAGTGTAAGATTTTTGCCTATCTTTAATGTTTTTCAGTTTTAAAAGTAAAAATTATCACTTTAACCAATAGATGGCTACTATTTGCTATTTGCTATTTGCTATTTGAGTAAGACATCTTTTCACAAGTTTTTCCATTTGGATTCATATCTACATATGAAATCACAATTATAATAATAAAAAATACTTTTTGTCAAAGTTTAGTATTTTTTGTTCTAAAAAACCCAACAACAACAGTTTTTCAATAATGTTACATTATGATTGAATCAAACTTGAACAAGATGTTACAAAGAGAAAAGTTGGAGTCTTTAGAGTTTCATTTATTTCAAACATTGTTTTTACATATAATTCTAAGAATTTAAAGTGTGCCACTTCATTTCTGTCTATGTGTGTTCTGTGTTGTTTCTGATTTTGAAGATTATTTGTATCCATTTTCTAAGCGGGTCTGACCGCGCGGGTCTTTGCCAAGCTAAACCTTGACAAAAAGTCATTTTTATTGTTATAATTTTGATTTCATAATATGTAGATATGAATACAACTGGAAAAACTTGTGAAAAGATCTTTCAGTGTCTTTCAGTCAGTCAAATAGTGGAGCTCTGCAGCCATCAACCGGTTAAAGTGATAATTTTAAATTGAAAAACTTTTAAAACTGCATTTCCCAAAGGATGGGCAGAAATCTTACTCTATACCATGTCAAATTATCCATGTTATCCCCATGAATAAAAAGTTAGAAATGTGGGTCTTTATAAAGTGAATTTTACATAAAAAGCTGTTTTTCATTTATTTATATTTATTTTATTTATTTTTTAACTCCAAAAAACTGCACAAATGTGGAGTAAAAACATTAATAAACAGAGTAAAATTACATTTGTTTAAAAAACAACAACAATTATTTTGTTATACAATTAGATTTTGTTGCCTGGGGTCTCTGGAGACCCCAAACAGCACAAGTGTGACTTTCTTCCCACACTAACATAAATTTGTAGATCTAGAAAGTGTTGACAACTGTACAAAGTTTCATGCCATTTGGACAAATATCTTTTTTTTATTTTATTCAGCAAACGTCATTTGGGCTTAACAGCATTAATCTAATAATCTACCCAGACCTTAATATGTGGCCTTGTTAGGAGATGATTAACGATATTCGCTTCACCTGTGACTGGTCATAATGTTTTGGCTCATCAGTGTATCTGGAAAATTCATGTGGCATTGAAATGAATGGTAATGCTAGCTTTTTCCAAGTACTATAGATTGTCAGGTTGGAGATTGTTTTGTTAATATTTGGTGACCACACAGCTAATTCACACAACAACGCACAAACACAGTGTCCAATACATTCAGTCTTTGTACTAGTGTATTTATGCATGTTTGAGATTTTATTTCTGTTTTTATATGTTTATAGGAAGCTGTAAGCATGTACTATGTAGACTTGCTGGAAGATAATAAGATGACATCGGAAAGAAAGTGTAAAGATCTGCTGAATAATTTGTTCTCCGACATGAATAAACGGCTGCAGAATGGGGAGTACAGTCAGTCTGGAGGATATGAACTCTACTGCAGAGACAAAGACGCCATCGTTGAACAGTACCGCAGAGAACCCAACAAAGGTGTAAGGGTGAGAACACTTTCAGTGTGTATTTGTGAGTGTAGGCATTTGTGTATCTTAGTGCCATTGAGTGAATGTATTTGTATAATAGGGCTCTCTTTACACCTGGCATTAACATGGTTTGTATCCTCACAGTCTCTGTATTCTGTTTACACTGTCATTCCAATTACACTCCATTATGGATGGATAGAAATCTGATTATGCTTTATAAGCAAAATGCAAATCAGTATTATGTATTTCATGACGTTAACCAAATTTTAAAAACACTTGCATTTCTTTTCTTTACGAACCCCTCAGTAAAGGATGCAAAAGTAAAGAAAATGTGAGAAAAACGAGATCCCAAGTATAATCTAAACGTAATAATCAAAATGTTCTGATTAAATGACTAAATAAGTTCAGTGTCTGTTGTGAAATAAAAAGAAAACATACAGACTCAATGGTGATGGATATGATTATTAGCAGTGTAACCTCATTAAATATTACTTGTATAACTGAAAAATGTAGTTAAGAAAAACACATTTGCATTTTGAATCTTCATTAAATGTATTCATGATCCAAATCCAGTGGGTTATAGGACTGGATATAAAAACCACTGGTTTTAAAATATGTATGTTTATAATGTAGGCTGAGGCTGTGCTGAATGACTTTCTGAAAGAGCGGGGACCTGAAGCAAGCGCCATCCTCCACACAGACACAAAACTCACTGAAAATGAGAGACAAATTAAAGGTAATTTATTTTAAGTACAACACAACATCAGAGGCTTTTTGAGGAAAATGAGATTTGTGGTTGAGGTTAATTTATCACATCATTTCTCTCTCTCTCTCTCTCTTTCTCTCTGTCTTGACTGAATGTTCAGAGGAGAAGGAGAACGCGGCTCTGTTGAAACAGAAATGTAAAGAGGAAGAGGAGAAACGAATTGAGAGTGAACGAATGTCTGCGGCAGAGAATGAGCGACATGAGGATAGGGTGAGGCAGATGGAGGAGAAGTTCAACAAGGAGCTGGAGCAGCGGCAGCAGGAGATGGACAGAGCCATTGAGAGCAAACTGAAGGAGCAGGAGAAGATGCTAAACAAAGGCTTTGAGGAGAGAGCTACAAATCTTGAAGAAGAAATTAAGAAGTTAAATGATGAAAAGAAACGCTTACGTGATGGTGGCGGCGGCATTTTTAAGGATTATGTGATGCCATTTATCGGCCCTCTTGTAGAAATGGTTCCCAACCTCCTTATGCAGAGATCAATGATTAAATGCCTCAAAGCTAAACGTTAAACGTTAAAAACCTGATACAAAACAATGTCTGACTCATATTTTCCATTCACATTTTTATGCATTTGGCAGACGCTTTTATCCAAAGCGACTTACATTGCATTCAAGGTACACATTTTACATTATGTCAGTTATTGCTTTCCCTGGGAATCGAACCCATGACCTTGGCGTTGCTAGCGCCAACGCTCTACCGTTTGAGCTCTACCGTTTGAGCTACATTCACTGACAAATCTCCATTCTAACCTTCAAAGACTAACAAAAGCATGAGCTTTATAGGGCAGGTAGTTAATGAGCTGATCATTCTGAACATATGCACCCTTAAAAGTGCAGTGTATAATTTCTACACCATTAGCGACACCTATTGAATTAGCAAAATATGAAGAGCATGTTATTCGATTCACCCATCATTTGGACAAACAGGTAGTTCCTCCCGACTCAAACTTACACAATTTGGTGGTGTAGAAAATATGCATTACATTCACACACAAAAAAAAACATTCACTGGAGTTGGTGGTTTGAATCCAAAATATCTGCTCTATCTGCCATTGATCGGAATTTTTTTTTTGTAATGTGAAAATGCCGTTTGCTCGGGTTTAAAAAATTGAGTTAAGGACCTATCAGCCTGCGCCATTCTTAATATTCCACATAGGGGTTGATCTTTGAGTACTTTGATGGGATTGCCCGTACATCGTGGACAGTTCTGCTTTATCTTGTGTATAAATATGATCCTTCTTCCTTAATAAACTTGAGAATGTTATGGTACTGTCTCTGAGTCTACTTGATCATTCTCCCGTGAACTCGCACAGCTGCCACACAACACAAGAGTTGAGGCATCTGTTTCCAACTAATAACTGATAGCTTCAAGGCTGCAGATAGTCTTCCTGCAAATTAATCTAACTGGTGCTTAAACTGGGAGAGGAATTTGTTCAGACTCTAAACAAGATTTGCAGAAGGTTGTTGGGAGGGACATAATGATGAAGTGACCTTGAGCTTGAAAGCTTGAGTTTTCAAAAGGGATATTATCTAGTCTAAGGGGCTGAGTGTTTTGAGTCAAAATAATTATGCATTTGAAATCATCTTTGACTTGTCATCTGATATAGTATTTTTAAATTAGAAATACAGTATCTTTTGTGGTATGGTAAACATGTACCAGTCTATCTGTTCTATGGGAAAATCCTGTCTGCATAATATTCAACTAGTATTTTCTATCAATATTAGAAACATTTGAAGTATAATGTTGTAAAGAGATAAATATATATTTATATATAATAAATAAATAAAAAATAAAAAATTGTACTTGCAGCACCACCATTAAAAAGAAAGCAAGATGATAATGAAATAGCCTAATTGTGACGAGTTTGGTGATGAGCCAAGAAAAGATGAGGAGATGAGGTCATTGGTGTATAAAAACGGAAGAAGCGATTGGGACTGGCAGTCAGCTTTGTTGTCTTCACCAATAAAGTCTGAGTTTTGGCATCTGGAACTCCCTGGCGTGAGCAAAAGAGAGCAACACTTTCTGAGTGGATCATCCCGGAGCAAAAACCTTTTGACAGTGTGCAAATTTATGTTTAAACAAATTATGCAATTATTAGTGAATGAGACCCATACAGACATATTGCTAGACAACTATTTTTACGTGCAGTCTGTAAAACGCACGGACGCGCGTGACCAACGACTTCGTCACTCCTCACTCTGTCAGCCCAGGAAATCGAAACTCAAGTTGGGTTACTAGACAGAGGAACATGAAGTTTGGTTTGCGTTGTGTGCATTTGATTGAGATGGCTTCGAGTGCAGGTGGCCGCACATTTCCCTCCTCAGAGATGTAAAGGTGGGTTCAAAAGTAAATGTTTTATTTGTGTGGAAAATATGGGTGTTGTTAGTTCCGCTTCACGCTTTACTCTTCTGCTACGTCAGGCGCGCGCTGTTCTTGTTTTTTCATTAGAGAATTATAAATTCATATTTTAGTGTTCTCGAATATATCACCGTCTTTAATTACTATGTAGGTTTAAGATTCTTTTCATTTACCGTGGTTTATTTCAAAGCCAATTTTCAATATTATTGTAGCCTAGTGCAACACTGTCGTGTTCTTGCATAGGGGTTGGGTGCGACGGTGCAACTGTAACGTTAAGTGTAATCTATAATTTACAACAGAAATTTACAACAATGCCCTTTGCCATATTTATAATAATAAAAAAATTACTCTTAGTTTTCGCCATTTTTTCGTAACGGTCATACAGGCATTCCCCACCTGACGTTTGACAGCAGAGGGAGGATCATAGCGTCTAAGATGAAAATTAATCTGTACCTGCTGCTGTCTACTGGTAAGATTAACATATAAAACACCAGAATTAAAGAACAAAAAATATTTCAGACAGAACATTTCAAAATGTAACTGCACTTTTTTCTTTTTCTTTGTACAAACCTGGGTAAACACAAATGAATGTATATAAAGTAAATAATGAAGTAAATAATTAATGACTATTCATCCATAAACTCTAAATGGTATGAATGTGCGTAATGTGACGCGTGGAAAGATATGGGGCCATTATTAGTGTTAAAAGTAATAAACTGTTTATTTAAATGGAAAATGAGAGCTCAAAAGCAGTCAAACTGGTCAAATTTCTTGCTGCCACCACAAAACGTCTGGATACTTATGACATGAGGGCATACAATGGTACTGTTGAGCACTGTTAAAATAATTACAATAATAATTCAGTTTTTACTCTAGGCAACTAGCCTGAATCAACCACCTCACCAGGGCTGCCCAGCAACAGCCTCTTTGCTTTGAGACCTCTCTTTGTGTACCAGAAGATAAATATGCAATGAAATTAATCCTTATGTATATGTGCACATTTTGTGTAATGCATTTGTGTAATATTTACAAAGGCACTTTACATAGTTTTCATTACATAGACTTTTTCATTACATAGGCCTATTGATCTAAAATAATCCTTACATAATCTGAAGCCAGGCTTCAGGTTAAAGAGGTATGTGGTTGACTAACAACACTAATCAGTTTGAAAGCCACTTGACCCAAAACCTGTTCTGTGGCAGTTCACATGGCGTTAATATCCCTTGTTTTCGTGGTTTTCACACACTCTGGTTGCTAGGTTGCACTTGTCAAATAGGAAAATAAGTCTTTTGTTTTGTCTTCTGTTCATGATAAGCTTGACCTTGTATTGTACACCCCAGCTTTTCTTTCTCACATAACATCAAGAACAACAGCTCTGGCCAACTATTACATTGTCTTTCTACAATGTAATCTTTGCTTACCACCAGTAAATTAAAATAAAGTACAACAGGCAAATTAGCAGAAATGTTTTATTCTATTCTTTAAAATGTGCTGTATTCACACACACATAAAAGTTGATATGTGACTAAACCCCAGCACATTTGCATACAGTATTTTAATGTGATCCAACAGCTCAGCAGTTATTATCAGACTGCTTTATCAAAGGATATTTAACACAATTTTCAAAAAGCATGTAAATTTTACATTTATAAAATAAAATGAAAAATTATCTCTAAATAGTTCAAAAGCCTATTTGGCAGTTACCAGCAATATCATTTTAAGAAGCAACATCTGGATCTCTATCTTTTATAAAACATGAGATACTGCACAATATGAGCAGTAGGCCTATGTTATGTAGAAAGTTAAGTGTTATTTCCCTTCATGGTCATAATTCATCCTTTCCTTATACCTGTTCAAAGGTCTAAGTAGGCTAGTAGTAATGTGATTCTGTTTCTGATTCTGGTTTATGCTCTTTTGAATAGTATTTGCATTTTCCCTTATGTAAACAAGTCATCTGATGAGCTGTGTTCTTCTCTTTCCTCACATTAGGTTGAATTACTGCAGTATTTGAAGCTGTGGGTGCCCAGCTGATGGTGTTCATGTCAGACTTCATGCATGTTATGGCTTGAATCTGTAGAAATGTCTACAGTACAGGCTAGAGATGCTCAGCTGCAGGAGTTCATGCAGATGTACGAGCTGAGAGCTGCTTGTAATGACTGCACTCATGAATACTCTCGCATTTCCTACTCCATCATTGCAACGCCTCACCGTTGCTCTCACAATCTGCTGCTTGTCAGAGCAAAGGTCAGAGGTCACAAATGGAAACCTGTGTTCTCTCGGCCCTCTCACCCACGACCTGCTCGATATGAAGTGTGTTGGTATTTCAAGGAGGATGTCGGGTGCTATGTGCATCATGACCGTTGCACGTTTGCCAGCAGTCCAGAAGAAGCTGCGGTGTGGAACTTGCAAAAAAACACAAACCTAGACCACAAGAGTTTAATTCATCTGATCACGCAAAGAGAACGACTGGCTGAACAGAGCAGACAAGGAGATGGTCAGTCAAGCTCTCATGAGCTTTCCTCATACCAGGAGAAACTTCTGGAAGAGTACAGAACCAGCAGCAATGAGATTCGTATCGTGAGTACAATGAAATCCTGCACAAGATAGCAACTCTGCCCAACTCCGTCCATGTAACTTTAATGTTTTTAAGTCATATGATATCTATCTTTATGAGTATTTGAAACCATATAGATTAAAGGGACACACACACACACACACACACAAGATTTGTCACACAAAACATTTTTTAATATGTTTCATTTTAAGGATGTAATACACTGCACAAATTTTGCACAGATTTTTTATTCAATTTACAGTCTGGATGAGTCCATGCTAGTTGCCGAATATCATAGCCAGTCTCCAGATTTTGGGCAGTTGGAGTTGACAGATTACACAGAAAATTGTGTAGTGTATCATGGTCACAGACTCACATTTTTGATTCCATCCACATCCAGTCAGAGGATATCAAACATGTTTGTTATTTTGAGTTGATTTTAGAACACATATTGTTTTCATTTGTCATGCATGAGGTGCATGTTTCTGCATATGTTTGTGGTCAGACTTGAAAGTCCGGTAGTGTTTGATCCACATTCATTTAGTCTATGATGTTTTTCTTTGGAACCATTTACAAAGTCTGCAAGTGTACGATGCCTAGATTTTTCAAATCTAATTTTAAAAGTTGTTTAGTGTATTCCTCTTTTAATTGCTAAATATGCAGACATTGATGATTTTGGTTCTTGAAATGATTATAAAGAAAATCACAATATACCAGTCAGAATCAAGCATATGAGAGCCATATAATAGAGAAATGAAAAAGTTGTTTGTGTATTTATGGTAACTTTTAAGTTAGTAGTTAATTATTTAATTAAATACTAACATAAAAAGTAACAAAATCCACAAATATGGACACGTGTGTGTATTTTACAGATCTCTGAGCAGGTGGACGATGTGTGTGTTAAACACGATGAGAATCTTTGTGTAGACTGTTTACAAGAAGACAGTGAAATCAGATGGAAATTCACAATCACCACTGAGGTCAGAAATACACACTAACCTGGATCATTTTACATTCAGCCTAATTGCACACTAGTTATTGATAACCTCCTTGTTTGTTTTGTGTGTGTGCGTGTGTGTTTGTGTAGAGGTCCTTGGCTCATGTGGCTCTACTGAAAGTGGAAAATGGTGCTGTTTTCTCTTTGAGTGACAGTTTACAGAACACCTTTCCCCCAGTCACACACACTGCAGGCCACCACCTTCGCTCCTCTCACTCCACCTACCAGCTGAGTGTGTCTTTTCTGTCGTTCCGCCCTGGAGTGTATGAACAGTGGTTGGTGTTTGACTTCGACATTCGACCGGTTCTTCTCCGGAAACTGAAGGTGAGAGTCGGTGAGCAGTTCCATGTCCAGCCAGATGAGGCAGAAGAGAGTGAATGTGCCGAGATTCTTTCGGATGAGCGCTGGAACAGAGGAAACAGGGTCATCGTGCCCTTCTTTGCCAGAAGGGAGGAGGACGAGCAGTTGCTTAGTACATACAAATCACCCCAGATGAACCTACAGTTCAATCCCCATGCAGATCACAGTTCCCCACTTCACCGAGACAACTACAGAGAGAGAGGTCACCACTTTCTGTTCAGAGAGGAAATTGCAGAGGAGAAGCTCATTAGCAGGTACAAATATCTTATAGAAATAATACACCACTTGAAATGTATGCTAAGGTGTACATTTTCAAATTTACTATATTTATATGAATGTGTGATTCATATAAATATAGTGCCCCCCAAACCAGTTAAGCGCAAACCCCATCCCACCCCACAGCTGATTTCATTGGTCAACCATCACAGGCATTGTCCCGAATGGCACCCTAAACACTTGCGGTCTTCCTACGAGTCCGCACTTTTGTGACGTAATGCCTCTTTGACTGTCGGGAAGAAGTCTATTGCGGAGCTCGCATCATTGCAGGCTCGGCAAAAGTGTAGGCTAATAATTTTATAATTTTTCGACCATGGACACATTATGTTTTAGCTACTCATTACCATATTCACTTGTTTTTAAATGTAAATTCAAGCCAATCGCTGTTCTCATGATAGTATGAAACATGGGCAGAGTTGTCAAAGTCAATGAATCTTTATGTAATACACAGATAAAATGAATAGAATAGTGGATTAACTGGTTTGGGTTGGGGTTCACACTGAACAGGTGGATTCTATTATTATGATTGTTTTTTTTTTGTTCTAAGGGAGGTTATATCATCATATGGTAGAGATCCAGTATGTAATTGTAAACAGTGTTAAAGGGATAGTATGGAGTCAATATAGGGCCATATATATCTGCAAAATAAAACAATGTTTTGCAAACAAAAAATATGTTTTGCAAAAAAAAAAAATATGTTTTGCAAATAAAAATAGAGTATTGAGAAAAAAAATAGCTCTTTTGCAAGCAAAAAAAAAAAAATATTGCAAAAGAAAAGTTAACCACTGAGAGAAAAAATTAAGTTTAGCAAAGTAAAACTTCAGCAGCATTGACTTTGCAACACATATTTCCCTTTGCGCCACTCCTTTAAATCCGCTTTTCAGTCATCCGTGCCTCTGCGGCGCAAGCTTTCCTTTGCGCTTCATTTTTCTTTGCGCCTCGCTGATTTGACGCCGTCCCTGATTTGACGTGGGGGAGGGGTCAAGAGGTTGGGGTGTGTACAAGGGACGAAGGCGCGTCCCTCTCGTAACGTCATCAGCGCGAGCCCCAGACTATTATTGTCAATAATACATACCTGTGATCCATCACCCGCATGTCTCTGCTCCGCCATTCCGATCGATCCACTCGGTCTGGGGCTCGCGCTGATGACGTTACGAGAGGGACGCCTTCGTCCCTTGTTCACACACCCCAACCTCTTGACCTTGTGTACAAGGGACGAAGGCGGGTGACATGCGGGTGATGGATCACAGGGTATGTATTATTGACAATAATAGTCTGTGGCTCGCGCTGATGACGTTACGAGAGGGACGCGCCTTCGTCCCTTGTACACACCCCAACCTCTTGACCCCTCCCCCCACGTCAAATCAGGGACATAAAGCGAGGCCCAAATAAAAATTAAGCGCAAAGGAAAGCTTGCGCCGCAGAGGCACGGATGACTGAAACGCGGATTTAAAGGAGCGGCGCAAAGGGATATATGTGTTGCAAAGTCAATGCTGCTGAAGTTTTACTTTGCTAAACTTTATTTTTTCTCTCAGTGGTTAACTTTTCTTTTGCAATAATTTTTTTTTTGCTTGCAAAAAAGCAAACAATTTTCTCAATACTCTATTTTTATTTGCAAAACATATTTATTTTTTTTGCACAACATATTTTTTGTTTGCAAAACATTGTTTTATTTTGCAGATATATATGGCCCTATATTGACTCCATAGGATAGTTCACTTTGAAATTAAATTTTGGTATGTTTTAGCTTACCTCAAGGGCATCCAAGATGTAGGTGTCTTTTTTTCCGCAGTAGTTTCAATTTTGATATTTTTAGGTCAAACCGTTCTTGTCTGTCAGTCATATAATGCAGGTCAATGGGCACCACCTCAAAGAGCATGCACAGAGTCCAAATTAAAACAATTCCCCATCGTCCAAATTAAACAATTCCTCATCGTAAGTACACATTGATGGCCCAAGACACGAAACGAGCGGTTTGTGTGAGAAAACGAACAGTATTTATATCGTTTTTACCTCTTGTACACAGCCACGTCCAAGTGATCTGAGAGCGCGGGCGGGTATAGATATATACAATAGAAGTCGCATTGGCTACTGCAGTTCATTGGAACGAAACCGTATTGAGACAGTGACCATCGACCTGCATAATATGACTGACAGACAAGAACGGTTTGACCTAAAAATATCAAAATTGAAACTACTGCGGAAAAAAAGACACCTACATCTTAGATGCCCTTGAGGTAAGCTAAAACATACCAAAATTTTATTTCAAAGTGAACTATCCTTTTAAGTGCTGATCTCCAATAATCTTTTTTTTATGTCTACAGGCCACACCATCATTAAGAGATATAATTTATGTAATGCCATAGTATCAGCCACACCCATAGACATATTTTCCCTTGCAGATAAGTTTCTCTCCCTTGGTTATTATATGGTCTGCATACTGATTGTCACAGACTGGCTTAGTGTGGGTCCCATGACAACAGTGTTTTATCACCTAAAATAAATAATTTTACTTTTTGAATATAATTTCTATTACTAAAATAGTGTATTTTAACGTTACTTATTTCTCATTACATGCACTCTGGAACTCTGGAATTTGAACTCATACTGGGATCAGAGGCATTCCATGTTATCATTGCATTTAATGGCCTCTGAGTCCGATAGTACTAGGCAGGTATAATCACTGAATTGAATATAAACGTAACTGAAAGCAAACAATGCAACGATTAAAGGCATTATTTTCTAACAAGTTAATTGCGGTTTCATTGAATGGATGAAACATGGGCAGGGCAGTTAAAAAAATCAGCGCTGTTGTTATGCATTGCTAAGATGGTGTCGTAGTACAAGATGAAAATATGTCTGAAAGGAAAGGTGGATGAATGGGTTGGTGTTAAGGTTCAAACTGAATAGGTGGAATGTATTATGATTACAATAATGTTGTCACTGTTTTGAACTTAAAGAACAGCCAAAACACTGTGTGTGTGTGTGATTGATCCAGAGAGGACACTTGCTACCGTCTGTTAAATAATAAGGTGGCACACATATTGGGTGTGTGTAGCCACTATTACATTACACTGTTATTGTAATTGTTTTATGATTTTATTATTTTTTTACATAGATGTCTATAGCTGGCCATATTACTGTATGGTAAAAACAAGTAAAATTTGGCACACTAGTTAGTCTGAAAAGACAAATAGTTGTGGTAGAAATTCCCCTACGCACATGACTTAAGTTAAACCAGGTGTCCACGACACCTCCAAAATTATCTTCAGGTGACCCCCACTCTGACCATGTTGGTAACCCCTCGCGCCTAAGTATAGTTTCTTTGAACGCATTAGAAAAACCCAGATGCCTAAGAATTCTATTCTGATCACATAAGATGCCTAAGAATTATAGCTACCGGACCCCATCGGTAAGAGCCTCACTCTGAGATGACGTCTCGCACCTTATGAACACTATCACTTTGGAATAAAGGTCTCCAGTGTTCCACTAACCTAATGCACATCAATAACCAGTCTTTGAATATGCTTCAATCACAGCCGGGAGGATCTCGGATCAATTTCATAGAATTCTCCCTGACAAAAAGAGTACAACAGTTTTTATAGAATAGTAGCGTGGCAAAGGTGACATGATTCATTATAATTTTTTCCAAATATGGAAGCAAATATGGATTCCTTGATACTTCAGCTTGTTGCTAGGGTCATGAGGTTAAATGTGTATATATAACAAAATGCACAGCTGTCTAGTTTTGTTTCCTCTTTTGTTAGATTCAGATGCACTAACTTTGGCCCAAGTGTTAGGGACATTTAGTATTCAAAAGCGTTTAAATGTTAACACTGCTAGAAAAAGAAATGTATGTTATGTTTAAAAAAAAATTTCCTTCACATAGTCCTTCTACAAATGGTCCAATCTTCACTCATGTTGGTGCTATATAATCATCAGATCACAAACCAAATAAAAGTAAACAAATGGTTTAATGAAATACACCATACATCTGTAGCATATTGAGTTTTGGTCAATATTAGAGATTCTTTTAATTAATCAGTATTGAGAATGCTATTTTCTCTCTTTTTACAGTTAGATTACCTTTGCCATATATTTACGGTTGCAAATGTTTTCTTTTTTCCCCCAAACTTGCAGATTAAATGTTAGTGGGAGTGTGTCTCTCTCTGACCAGTTGAGTGACGGCATATCACGTTTTTTTGCTGCTCCAGGGAAGCTCTTTGCCACTCTGAAGGTGTCCTGCTCGCTCACATCAGACTCGCCTGAAGGGCAGATTCTTAAACGAGGGGTGCAGATGGCTTTGGTGAATTGCATACCAGCAGAAGCCAGTGTGTCAGTAGAGCACAGAAACCACACGTATGAGGCATTGGTGCTCAAACAGGCTGCTGGCGAGGGTCACATCGGTCTTCAGCTGTCTGCACAGTGTGTGTCTGAGCTACAGCTGAGGAAAAAAAACCGGTGTGAAATGGAGGTACAGTTTCAGCTGAACAGACTGTCATTTTGTCAGATGCACCGGGCTATTGATCACCTACCAGACCTGCACATCGTTCTACCTGACCTCAGTAACTGTTGTGTCCCTGTGGACATAACCAAACAGTCTGAATTGAACAACAAACAGCAAATTGCCTTGAACTTCATCCTTGGCAAGTGCGAGAGCAACAAAGTGGCTCCTCCCTTGCTAATATACGGACCATTTGGCACCGGGAAGACGCTCTGTCTCGCCTCAGCAGCCAAAAAGCTGGCCTTTCGTTCTCAAAACAAAGTGCTCATCTGTACATATACTAACAGGTAAGTTATAAATAAATAAAAAATGATAATGTAGCCAATCATTACCACAACAGAGGGATCAGGATCATGCATCAACCAATGTTTTTTTTTTTTTTTCGATGAAGTATTTGAGACATTAAAGTTTGAGTTATTAATATTAAATATTTGTTTTAAAATAAATTGAAAAAGAAATTTACTTTATACAAAAAATATAGTTTAGTGGTCATTATATACAAATATTTGACCACAAATATTGGATGCAATTTTATCAATTGTTATTACCAGTTATTTGAAACAAGAACAAGAACAGATGGGAATTTAATTTGTATTAAGATGCCTTGCAATACTTCTCCTGTGAAAATAAAAGCTCCCGTCCATTTAAGAAATCTAACTTTGAGTTTTGTTCCTTATAGCTCTGCAGATTTATATGTCAGAGAGCACTTCCATTCATACGTTACAAATGGACACCCAAACCTCAAACTACTCAGGATAAAGGCAAACAGGGGTGGGGCCTCCATCATGGCAACCGATGACATCACTCTGAAATACTGTCTTTGCTCTCCAGACAGACAGTCCTTCATCTTCCCAGCACGCTCTGATCTAGAGTCACACCGCATCATTATTACCACCACATCTATGGCACGGCATCTCCGTGAGCTGAAGCTTCCTGAAGGTTTTTTCAGTCATATCCTGATTGATGAAGCATCTCAGATGCTGGAGGCTGAAGCGCTCATGGCTCTGGGTTTAGCAGACAAACACACTCGAGTGGTTTTAGCAGGAGACCACATGCAGATGGCTCCAAAACTTTTCTCTGTAACTGATGACAAACGATCAGAACACACCCTGCTCAATCGTCTCTTCCACTACTACCAGGATGAGAGCAGCAACACTGCCAAGAAAAGCAGAGTCATCTTTAATGAGAACTACCGTTCCACCACAGAAATAGTGGACTTTGTATCCACTTACTTCTATGTAAGTGATGGTATCAAGGCCAAAGGGGATGTCCCACCCCACCCGAGGCTACACCCTCTGATCTTTCAGCATGTCAGAGGAGAATGCCGTCTGAATTCCACCTCCATGTCCTGGTTCAATCTTGCTGAGGTCAACAGTGTGGTAAACATGGTGCAAGGGCTTCTGACTGATTGGCCAATTGAATGGGGTGATAGAGAGCCAAAGCAGATCTGTGTTCTTAGTGAAGGCCGACAGGTACTTTTTTTTTGTGATAAACAGCATTTATCACTCTTGACATATGACAAATATGTTATGACTAAAACTTAATTATGCTATACCATATAAGTATGAATGGTGACTTGATGAATGAATGATAATAATTAAATACAAACTTTTAATACTATTCAAGCATTAGGGACGAGAATTGTTAAGAATTTAACAATTGTGATTCCTCTTAATGATTCTTGCTCTTTAACTGTTTGATCAAAGATTTTGTAATTTTGAGGAAGATCTATTTAAAAAAAAGTTATTGATAATATAATACATAGTTTTTAAAGGACAACTCCAGTGAAAAATGAACCTTGGGGTAATTAACACATGGTTACCGAGTCGATCGTTCCCTGGGGTGCATTTTTATGATAATCGAATGTAAAGAGTTTTATTTATAAAAACAGATTAGCTCATAACACTAGTATATGGGGCAGAGTGTAAGTAAAAGCAAATCGCAAGTTAATACCACTAACAAGGTTCAAAATAGCCTCACACTAACATGGTAGCATATTGAGGGTCCCTACATGCAAACCGAAGCATTGAGAGCGTTGTAAGTGTACAGACAGTTTAATAAGAAGATACTTTATAAAGCCAGTACATTACGCATTTACAGGCAGCGGGCATCTTGGAAAACAGACTCGATTAATCGAGCCACGAACGCCCTGCTACGTGAGCTGGTCGATAGGAATTACGTTTGTGAAATCGGGTGGTGGTGGCGCAATGGATAAGACACATGCCTTTGGTGTGAGAGACCCGGGTTCGAATCCACTGTGAGACACCAATGTGTCCCTGAGCAAGACACTTAACCCCTAGTTGCTCCAGAGGTGTGCGACCTCTGACATAAATAGCAATTGTAAGTCGCTTTGGATAAAAGCGTCAGCTAAATGAATAAATGTAAATCTAATGTAGCAGGGCGTTCGTGGCTTGACTAGTCGATACTGTTTTCCAAGATGGATCCTGCCTGTAAATGCGTAATGTACTGGCTTTATAAAGTATCTTCTTATTAAACTGTCTGTACACTTACAAAGTTCTCCATGCTTCGTTTTGTATGTAGGGACCCTCATTATGCTACCGTGTTAGTGTGAGGCTATTTTGAGCCTTGTTAGTGGTATTAACTAGCGATTTATTTTTACTTACTCTCTGCCCCATATACTAGTGTTATGAGCTAATCTGTTTTTAGAGATAAAACACTTTATATTTGATTTTCATGAAAACGCACCCCAGGGAACGATCGACTCGGTAACCATGTGTTAATTACCCCAAGGTTAATTTTTCACTGGAGTTGTCCTTTAAGGGCTTGAATTCAGTAACCATCACAAATGGTAAAGTCACAAAAATACAATCCACATCCTGTTCCACAAATTTCCCCCTTTTTTCCCATTCGATTCTTCAGGTTGAGGTCATCAGAGTTCATCTCCGTCAGAAAGGAGTTTACGGAGTGTCTGTTCAGAATTTAGCAAACATTCAAGGTACTGTAGGGTTCAGAACATCACTGTCTACTGGAGCTAAGGAAACTTGTTTGATTTATCAAGAAAAAAAAATGTGTTACATTTTTATTTCAGTCACAATGTGTCAATATGTATATCCATTTTAAAATTATTTATTATTATTTTTAAATTACAACCTCCCCATTCAAATTCTGTGTCCTTAGGGAATCAGTTCAGGGTCATCATCATAACAACAGTTCAGACAAGAGACAGACTTCTTCAATCAGAGTCAAGCTGCCCTGAGTTTTTTGATGACATTAGAGCACTAAACACTGCCTTGACCAGAGCCCAATCACTGGTGGTTGTAGTTGGAGACGCTGGTGCTCTTTGTTGTTTTGGAAAGTGTTCAAAAATCTGGAGGTCCTACATAGAACGTTGCATCAGCAAGGGCAGCGCTAAACCAGATAATTTTACCAGAGATGTCCTACAACAGGAAGTATTGGAAATTTCAAAATTTCAGAAGACAGAAAAGTTAGACATTTCTGAGAATGATGTACCTCTCCAGGCCGAAACTGATACTATATTGAAAGAGATGGAAGACTATGAAAGTGATGTACAGGACTCAGATGAAGAGAATGAACAAAAGAGGCCTTTATTCTTTTCCTCTGAAAAGGAAAACCTCTTGGAGTTGGTCAGGAAACAGCCTGGTATCTACAGGCATGGGGAATTGGTAATGAAAGGATACCAATCAGGTTACGTATTACCTTACGATAACCCATCTGAACACATTCATATTGAAGGGAAGAAAAACATTGGCATGTCTTTCCCTGGTGATGAAGTTGTGGTTGAGACCAGACACCATAATGCTGGCTCTCTTACTGGGAGAGTTTTAGGTTGTACAAACAGACTACCAACATCCTCTGAATTTGTGTGTTTTTTAGAGGCTGAAAATTACCAAAGACGAACACAAAACACTGACAAATATTTGGTGCCAAAAATGATGATACCCCTCAACCACAACACCACCAAAATACGTATCTTGGTAAAAAAAGAGACTCGCAATTGTATTCCAGTATACAAGTTTGTCAATGGCAATTGGACAATAACAAGAAATTTTTCTCTGGATGAACAAACAAAACAGAACTATGTTTTTGTTGTTCAGATTTTGGCCTGGAAAGAACACTGTTCCTTTCCGCTAGGCAAAGTTACAGATATTCTACCAGTTGGGACAACTTTAGAGGAGGGACTTGAGATTTTAAAATCAGAGTTCAAACTAATTTCTCTTCCTCTAATGCAAGAGGATGCTTTTTCAGAGATGAAAACTGATGGAATTGATGACAAGAAAAGAAGAGATTTCACAGCTTTACAAACCTTCACTGTTGATCCACCCAATGCTAAAGATTTGGATGATGCCATTAGTGTTAAAGATCTGGGAAGCTGCTATGAGATTGGGGTTCATGTTGCAGATGTGGCTAGTTTCGTGTCTAAGGACAGTTCACTTGATAGCTTTGCAAAAGAAAGGGGAGCAACGTTTTATGACCCAGGAAAAGAACCTACATTCATGTTCCCAAAAGATCTTTCCACCACCTTTTGGAGTCTTCTCCCAGGGAAAGATCGTAATGCCATTTCATTAATTGTCAAAGTGGAAAAGCAATCGGGCATTATCACAGAAAGGATCTTTGACCTCTCTGTGATCAATTCTAAAAAGAAGCTGACCTACAAGGAGGCTGAGGATATAATAAGTCAGTATGATGGTGAGCAGAGATTTGATACTTTGGAGGACCTTGTCAGGGTGGCTTACCATTTTGCCAGAAGCCAACGCAAAGCACGGCTTAAAGAAGACTGGAACTATGCCCAACCTGATAAACACCGGAAGCCAGGGGAGAGAGAAGCAAATCTAATGATTGAAGAGTTAAACATAATGTTTAGCCATGAAGTGTCAAAATTTCTGACAGAGAACACAAACACTAAACTCTGCACTCCTCTGAGGTGTCAGGCTCCTCCAACAGCAGACCAATTAGAGTACATCAGTAATCGACATATGGAACTCATTCCTTTCTCCTCACACCTGACATTTCATATCGACAGAAATCGATTGAACCTGAATAACAGAATCACCTTCACTGTTTATTCTCTAGGGTCTAGAGATGTCCACCCTAACAATAATCCTAACCCTGGTGATAACCAGAGCCCTTTATCAAGCCACCTACAAGATGCCATCTCTGTCAGTGACTCTGAATATCATTTTGAAATTGGAGTTCACAAAGCAGATTTTTTTAGCTATGTGTCTGGGGACGATATTCAGGACTTGGGTGCACAATCATACATGTGGAGTTTGACGCCAGGCAAAAATCGTCGTGCAATCTCTTTAATTCTGAAAGTGGAAAAGACAAAAGGCAAACTTGTAGAGCAAAAGTTGGTGCTTTCCTGCATAAAGTCAAACAGGGCATTGTCCTACAGTGAGACTGACAGCATCATCAACCAGCCAGGTGAAAATGAGATGAAGTTGGATTCTCTAGAAGGCTGCATCCTTGTGGCTTGTCATTTTGCACTTAGTCACAGGACACAAAGACTCTCTGGACAAGTAGACAGTTCCAATCCTGCTGATCTTGGATCATCACAAGACAGCAAGTGCAGGTTAATGATGGAGGAGCTGAAGTTGATGTTTAAAAAAGCTAGTGATCAGCTGACTGATCAAGAAACCCTGTTTCCGAACACCTTTAGCTGTCCTGTGACAGCTTCACCTGAACTGGTGAGTAGACTGAAGGAAGACAAGGAGGAATGTGAGTCCCTACAAGCACTGGAGAAACATCTGGATTCAAACTGTGGGCAGAATAATGGCAGTTTTATTATTCTGACATCTGTGTGGGAAATGATTGAATCAGCAGCTTTGACATGTAACTTTTACAAAATGGCTGACCTTATTTCCACAGATGACATTCATCCACAATTGGTTCCAGCAGTTGATCAGTTTAAGGCCTATATCAAAAAAGCTTCGTTCATTCGTTCTCTCTCATGCACAGATGCTTTACTTGGGCACTATTCGTTGAATCTGGACTCATACACACATGCATCCTCACCCATTCGCCGTTACATAGATGTGGTTCTTCAGAGGCTCATGCATGCAGTTCTCAGCGATCGTCCTGTTGAGTATTCACAGACAGACATTGATCTGTTGTGTGACAAGTGTAAAATAGGAGAAATTAAGGCACAGAAGTATGAGAGTAAAGCAGAGTCACTTCATCTGGCAGTCAATCTACAAAAACAAAGCACATACAAAATGGCTTTTGTCACTGTTGTCCAACGTGACAGCGAAAGTTTCAAATTATCATTTCCGTTTGATAAAGGAACTTTCCCGGACAGACTTCCTGTTAAGTACAGAAATTTACAGCTTGAGGATCAACCGTTATTTAACAAAAAGCAAGTGACACTGACTTGGAAAAAACGGATATATGCACTGAGCAAGACCCAGAGCCCACTGCAGAACTTAAGATTCTGTTCAGAGATACCTCAAAACACCTGGCACGCCATTGTTGAGGCAGTGAGAGACGAACAGTGGGAAGAGGCGAAGTCCCTCATATTGGCAGCAGATGTGAGTGATCATAGTGAGATCAGCGAAGTGCAGGATACATCTCGATTACCTGATCACACTTTTATGTCAGAAGAGGATCATTACACTGACTTCAAACTCTGTCTGAAAGCTGGAGACACTGTCCAGGTCCAGCTGACCTCAGAAAGGGACAGGGGCTACTGGGCGCCAACTGTACAGTTATTGAGCGTGACTTCAAGCTTTGAGATCTGTGTGGAACACACTGGCAATCCTATTAAGTGCTTTTCCAAACTTGCAAACCGCCCATCCAAAGGTCACTATAAGGATGTAGAGGAGTATGTGCAGATATGGAAGCCCCTCTGTGAAATGGAGTCTGCTGCAACTGCTGTGGATGACAGTGATTGTGTAGTGATAGAGAATGTGCAAATAACTTTTGATAATTCCAGACTCTCTGGAACTTTCTCTCTGCCTGTAGAATGTGTCAAAAAATGGGCAATTGAATTTGACCTGGCCAAGTGTTTGCTCTGTATCCGAAAGACAGTTTCGAAAAAGATCCAAGCAGATCAGTCAGAGCTGGATCCAGGATACTTTACTTGGGTGGCCCATGGTGTGACAACTCAGTATTTCGATCCTCCAGAGAACAGTGTGAACAAGTCCAAAATGATTAACTTTAGCATAAAATGTGCACCCATGAACACCCCAAAATTCAAGCGGAATGACACATTCACAGTGGAGATGATCCCAAAACTCATTCCAGACATGTAAGAATACAACAGACTCAATACACATTACATCACAACCATATTATAATCCAGTACACTACAACTAAAACCATTATGCTGCAAGATACTGCATTACACCAGTCTCATTACATTACTTACATTTTATATATTCATTAATCAGTTCATAAATATATTGTGTTCAATGTATAGAGGCAAAGTCATGACAACCACTTGCAATGATGTGTGATCTTTTTTTTCTGCTTGATTTATCCAGACGGAAGGAAAGTGCAGTGAATAATTTAACAGCAGCTAATGAACTCGTTAAGAACATTGCACTCAGACACCGGATTGGGAAAGAAAGTATGCATTAAATTCATAATATGTCATAATATGTTGAGAATGTTTTTTTAAACACAGAAAATGTCTATGCAATTATGCATTTGTTTTATTTTCTTTATTTATAATATACCTACACAGGGTGTTAGTGTCTTATTAGGGTCTTGTTTAATTTTCTGATTTATTTTTAAATCTTCATTTAACACCATATAACAAGTCATTATGTGAGCTTAAAATAATTATTTACACTAGAGTTTAATGACATACTTGAGTTCATTGGTTTTTAAGGTACTTTTGGTTGTATCAACCCACAGGCTCCGAACCAGCTGTACACCTATATGTGCTTATGAGAGAGGAACCACCAGCAGGTCTGCCTCAACTGAATGAAAGCCAGTTTAAAGCTTTGGAACAAGCTCTGAATGGCAAATTCACTCTCATTCAAGGGCCTCCAGGTTAAACATTCTGTGCATATACAGTTTTTAGTTTAGCCTTAAATGCTAATTTACATTGCACAGACAGATGCTGACCAAACACAAGATGTTTGTTTTTGTTTAGTCGGATGAGTGTGTATGCTGGTGTTGGTCAGCACTTATTTTGTTGCAGACTGAACATTCAATCACCATTTGCCAGGTCATGGAATGTCTGACAAGTGACGTACTGTAATTTGGTGATTGTCTGCGTTGATCAGCATCTGCCAGTGCAGTGTTAATTGGCCTTAAATCACAGAAAAACTTCACAGATGTTAAGTTTATCACAGTCACAGGGATTTGACCTTTTTTTTCCCTCAGTGTTTCATAATGGGACTGAAAAGATTATTTTCCATGTTTGTCCTTTATAGGAACAGGAAAAACAGTTGTAGGAGCGTATATTGTGTTCTGGTTCTCTCAGCTGAACTCCAAGACTCCTTGGAAGCTGAAGGAGCTGAAAGACAAAGAAAAAAAAGAGGTTATTCTTTATTGTGGACCCTCAAACAAGTCTGTGGATGTAGTTGCAGGTACGTCGAGGTTGTGTTGTGTTCTAGGGAACTAGTATTTGTGTGAAGAAGAAATTAATGTATTTATCATGTGCTTGTGTTGGGTGTACAGAATACCTGCTCAAGTTTGGAGAGCAGCTGAAGCCATTACGTGTGTACAGCAGACAGATGGAGATGCAGGAGTATCCCTACCCTGGCAGCAACATCCAGTTATCATACAAATCACTGCGCCAAGAGCGGTCTAAATCTGAGCTCAGGTACTGCCAATGAATTGCAAAAAATAATAATAATAATATTAATAATCACAGATCATTTTATCATTACAATACTCAAACTCATCACATTCCTGTGTCTAGGAAAATAACACTTCATCATAGAATCCGAGACAACTCTCGCAACCCTCATTCCCAAGCAATAAAGGACTTTGATCAAAGAATTCGCTGTAAGCCCGATTCACTGACAGATGAGGACGTAGAGGAGTACGTAGATGTTTCTGTTGTATTTGCTTCCATTTGAAAATGCTACATTGTCATAAACAACTTTAAATACCTGTGGCTTAATTTCCATCACCATCATCATCTAAATCTGCCTAAAACACATCTCTGCATCTAAGAGTGTGTCTATAAGTGTGTGATTATATGTGAATGCATGTCTGCATGACACTAAATTGTGTGTCCTCAGATATAAGAAGCTGCTAAATTCTGCACGTTTGTATGAACTGGAAAAGCATGATATTATTCTATGCACCTGCACGGCTGCCGCCTCACCCAACCTCACCAAGACACTAAGTGCACGACAGATCCTCATCGATGAGTGTGCCATGGCTACAGAACCCCAGACGCTTGTCCCATTGGTCAGCTTCAAACCGGAGAAGGTCAGAGTGACTCTTGACACATCTATAAAAAACAAGTCTGTCAATAACAAATAAACATATACACAAATAAAATGGACAGAAATTGCACAGAAATGTTAAGCAAAACTTGCTGTAAAATACCAACACATAACCTAGACAAGACTTCCAAATACCCAAGAGCCTGCACAGCCTAAATAATTAAAGCACTGAAACTAGGTTTTGGAAGAAAGCTAAACTTAAGGCACTCTTTATAGTAGACTAAACAAATAGGAAGCTGGACACAAAGAATAAGTATATTGAACTCCTTACTAACTAACCTTTGAAATCAATACAGCAGAAAGAAATGTAGAAGCAGAATACACATAATAATTTTTCTATCCAAAAAAGAATGACAATATTACATATTTACCATGATTTACAGAAGACACCCACTACTATAATGTCATTTGAGTGTAACAATACTTTATATACCAAAAAATCTTGTCAGGAATGTTTAAAACGAGAATCATTTGATGACACATTAAAAGACTCCATTTAAGGATCATGGTACTTTGCCACTATCCTTCAAACCACTAGGTTTTACCCATTTGTCAGCAATAAGTTCCATATTTAATAAGTACAGGTCAGATTAAGTCGATTGTTTCATTTTTACATAAATATATATATTTCGCTGACTGACCAAGGTTTTCTTACTCTGAATGACATTTTGCCAAAAAGGGAGAGAATATTGTCATTGTTCCCATAATCGTAATGTTTTTAGTTGTAGTCTGTATCATTAAATTAGATTTAATAATATTCCTGAGTAAATGATGGCAGAAGCAGATGTTGAAAAAATAATAAGCATTTACATTCTACTGTTCTCATGCTCCCTGCCATGCTTGCTTAGCTCTTCACTTTGTTTCTGACTTGCTCTGCCCTAAAAATTACTGCTTGCAGCTATATTTACATTATGAATACTTTCTGTTTGCCAACATAAATGACGTTATCAGGATGGGTATTTGGGGTGGCGAATCCCCTCAATGGCCTCTTTTGAGCTTGTGACATAGCGAGAGGGGACTCTCTGTTCAGAAATATTGGTAAGCATTTATATTAACAATTGCAATCCTCAGTACCTTTCTTGTTTCCTTGCTAAAGGCCCGTTCACACACCAAGTAAACTATAACAATGAGAAGGATACAGTTCTAAAAACTGTTCTAAATATAAAAGAATAGCAAAGTTCACATCACAACTATAACGATATAGGCACACTGGCACAGAGAAACAATATAGTTGGAATCGCTTTCAGAGCGATGAACACTAAAAACACTAAGAACGCTTTTTTTTCAGCAGATGAACACTAAAAACACTGACAGCCAATCAGAATCCATCCTCATTTAAAGCAGTAGACGACAAACCTGCAGCACATGCTTGGAATAAACAGCGTTATTGTTCATTGGATGCTAATATAGTTATCGTTATGATTATCTTTATAGTTATCGTTCTTGGTGTGAACGGGCCTTAAGAGTGCTACATTGTGTCTGCATTTACTTTTCAGCTTTTTGGCTTTTTACAGTGCCTAGCAACTAAGGGCATCTAAAATACAAATCAACCAATACAAAAATGCAATAAAATAGTGATATAAAAGTTACTATAATACTAATAATAATAAAAGTTGAAGACATATGTCAGTGCTAAACATTCCTCATTTATCTGTAATATAAATAAGATGCTAAAATTGTTATCTATACAGTGAAACTGTCATTCACAGAGAATTCGCATTACACTAAATGAAAAAAGCATTACTTTGAATGACGAAACTTCTATTTCAGCTTATATTGCAGGCTATCAACTGGCCACCTATGTCAAATAATGAGCTTGACCAGTAAAGTTAATCACAATTATTCACAAAATATTTTTCCAATAATCAATAAACTTACTTTGCTGCAGCACCACACGATCTTCAGGGTGCCTTTTGGTGATATCACAGACTGCTGAAAGAGTAAAAGTGTACATTAATTCATGTATTTATTATTTTTAATAAAGTTTTGTTTAGTTTGTTAGAAACTCTCACGCTCACAGATGACGTGGTTGTTGAGCGCCCTCAGGAGACCGGTTTGATTAAATCAGAATGAATACGCAAATAATTAACGAATATTTTTAAATCATCCACCAAAATTATCATCTCTTCAATACATTATTAAAACACCTGGCTGTTAGTAAAACACATTACATTGAGTTAATGCCTAAATAATATATTTTTTTATAATAAAAATAATATATATTTCTTTACCTTATTAATATAATTTTAAAATTCATCTATATAATATTGTCACTATATTTTAATATGTTTTATTCAAGTAATGATTAATAAAAAAAGGTTAAAAAAATAGAACTAACATGAAATAAATGTTAAAGCAGAAATTAGAAAGATGTAAAGTAATCTCTGGTTTAAACTCGATTGTTCACTCAGTCCTCTCCGCATTGAATTTTGGAAAATAGTGTTTCAGCGAGTGTGTACATGGAATGTGTAAAGTAGTGAATGAAGGTAGGGAATGATGTCGCTCACTCAGAATACAGCCCGACACCCGATACAGTGCACTATATAGTGGGTTTCGGACATAGCTATAGTCCTTTTAATATAACGCAGCCAACACTTATTTAAAAATGCTTGGAATTTTGTGTATATTTAAAGATGTAATGGTAAAATAGCAAAGTCCGACCACTATACTAAATGACAATTTTACACTTTGGAACATTATTTCACCCATATTTTAATGTATATAAAATCACTTAAATAAATTTGATTTGATGCGGACACCAAAATGGTGACGTCTCGTCTTTGACCCTAAAGCATTTAAAGACAAAATAAATATTATATAATATAGTATAGTATAATATAATAATCAAAATGGATGAAATGTGAGAGCAAATAGTGACTCAAGCCTGTTTTCTCCATGCAACAATCTATAACGTTTTCAACCATGAACGGTTAACTAGCATAAGCAAATCTAAATAAGGGACCTACTTCTTGCTACAGTACTTTGACCTTACAAACATTTTCATTCACAATCTTCTGTGTGGGTTTTCTGATCCTTGTCACACGGTCTCATATACTCAATCTTGCAGGTTGTGCTGTTGGGGGATCACAAGCAGTTGCGTCCGATCGTGAAGAATGAGCATGTGCGGAGACTGGGCATGACACACTCTCTGTTTGAACGATACATGGATAGAGCACTACTGCTTGACACCCAGTACAGAATGGTACATATATTGTGCTTCACACACGGTATACGCTTACACACATTTATTACTGTTTATTACATTTATTACTCTTTCTTTAGCATGAAAAAATCTGCAAATTTCCATCAGAAACATACTACAATGATATGCTGAAAACTATTGTGCCTGAACGAATCAGCATGCTTCATGCTGAGAACGAGACATCAAGACAAAGCAAACACATTCTGTTTGGAGATATACGTGGAAAAGAGATCAGTTTGGTTGTTTCAACTGCACGGGGAAATGAGAACTCAAAAGCCAACCTTGAAGAGGTTAAGAAAGCTGTAAGTAAAAGATGATGCAAACAAACAAAAAAAGACTCGATTTACACCCAATTAGTTTTAAACTATGTTCAAACTGCATGTTTGCAATTACTGAACTCACCTTATACATACATTTTTTAATTTAACAAAATATGGCACTATTATTGAAAAAAGTACCCCTTCTTGTTCTACATATCACATATTCCCTAATTTTGTATTGGATGAAAAAATTGATTCAAGCCTGTTTTGCTTCTCCTATAGTCCACCAGTAATTTGTCCACTGATCACATTCTGAGGACTTAACTCAGTCTATAAATTGTCACCCAAATAACACATTATTGTCAGGTTCTGGTGCTAATGAGCTTGCACCTACACAAATCAAGCCTAGATGTGTTTTTACGCAGGTTAAGATTTGCAGTCAGCTGGTATCAGTGGGCCGTGTGAAGCTGGAAGACATTGCCATTCTGTCACCATATAACGCACAGGTGGCCCAGATCAGAGAACGACTGTCCAATGACCTGAAGAAAATCACTGTCACCACCATTACAAAGAGCCAAGGTAATACTCTAGAATCATTTCCTCTCTTTAGATCTCTGTATTTTTTTTGTTTCCTTTACTTGATAATGCTAATGACAGTTGTTAGGTTAAAGGGATCATTCACCCAAAAGTGAAAATTCTGTCATCATTTACTCACCCTCAAGTTGTTCCAAACCTGTATACATTTCTTTGTTCTGCTGTACACAAAGGAAGATATTTGGAAAAATGTTTGTAACCAAGCAGATCTCGTGCCCCATTTTTTTCCTACTATGGTAGTCAATGGGGGGCGAGATCTGCTTGGTTACAAACATTTTTCCAAATATCTTCCTTTGTGTACAGCAGAACAAAGACATTTAAACAGGTTTGGAACAACTTGAGGGTGAGTAAATGATTTTTGGGTGAACTATCCCTTTAATGCTGTTGAATAGTTTTGATTTATCAAATGTTTGGGACTGTTTCACTTTACAATAAGGTCTCATTTGTAAACATTAGTTAACTAACATGAACTAACAATAAGCAATACATTTGTTGTATACAATAGTATTTATTAATCTTTGTTAATGTTAGTTAATAAAAAAAATACCGTCGTTAATTGTTTGTTCATGTTAGTTCACAGTGCATTAACTAATGTTAACAAATACAACTTAATTTGAATAATGTATTAGTAAATGTTGAAATTAACATTAACTAAGATTAATAAAGGCTGTAGAGGTATTGTTAACTTAAGTAGTTAACTAATGAAACTTTATTGTACAGTGTTTCCATTTTTTCCCTAAAGATTCTTATGTTCTCATGTATACAAAAACCTGATGACAAAGAGCATTATAATGATGTGACTGCAGGTAGTGAGTGGCAGTATGTGATTCTTTCGATGGTTCGCTCCTGCCCCAGCGATGAGATTGAATCTCAGCCTTCAAGGGAATGGCTCTCCAAGCACATTGGCTTTGTGGGTGATGAAAACCAAATCAATGTTGGCATCACAAGAGCACAGAATGGGCTATGCATTTTGGGTAATCCCTACATTACATTCATATATTCTTAACAAATTACTAAATACATATCCCAGTGTATTAAATCACAATGTTTTATACAAAATCATTTCTATTATAAGATAATAATATATATTTTTAAATGTTGTGCTTTAGGCAATCAGGAGCTACTGAACTGCAGCCTAGCATGGAGGAAACTACTGAAACATTATTCAGGTCGCGGCTGTGTGGTCTCTGCAGACCAGATAACAGTACGCAGTGTCCGTTAAATCAGATTTTAAATGAAGTTGGATTGATCTTGAATAATTTTACAAACAGTGTAAATACTTCTTTTTTAAAGCCCCCCTGAAATCAAAATGTAAGTTTTTTAGCTTTTAGTATGAATATGTTAGCCTTAAGGTTATGAATGGTGAATGGTGCTGGTGTGTTCCAAAACAATGACAAAATTCGCATTTAGGAGCTATAAGCATTCAAAACTTACAGTCTCTCACATCCGCTAAAATGGATCACGGATTTGTATGGCATCACCGCGGACTTCAGCTTCTCATTACATCTTCTGTCCAATCAAATGCTCTCTAGAATCTAAAGCGTCCCGCCCCCTATGATATAAATACCACCTGGCCAAAGTGACCGTTGGCATGTCACGGAGCAATATGGGTTGGAGGTGTGTGTTCGGTTGCTCAAATGCTCTAGTTTTATTCCGTTTTCTAACTGTACCTTGGTTAAGAATGAAATGGCTAGAATTTATTCATACCTCTACTATTGAATCCAACATATCATCAGCGCTCTGATTCGCTTCCATGGTGCTGTCAAGTACGAATTGCAGTCTGTGAGGTAAACTAAATGCTATTGGCTATTTGAAAAGGGGGAGGAGCCATTCAATATGTCCCACCTTAGCTTCCTGTTTAGTGGAAATGATGTCAACACATCATACAAAGCTGTGTATTCCAAGGCATTTCAGTGGGCCTTTGAGATTCTATTTTTAATTATACATTCCAAATTTCTTGTATCATTCCAAACCATTTTAAAATGGGTACGATTACATTAATGAAGTAACCAATTTGAAAAATTCATTGCTGAAATATTCTATTAATTTAAAACTATGGCAGCTTAAGATGATTTTTTTACATATATATTTACTACATATAACTATACAAACTCTTGTTAATCAATTGTAAAAAAAAAAAGTAAAAAAAAAAAAATAAAAAAAAAAAAGGGGGGGGGGGGGGGGGTGTTGTCCTTAACTTGGAAGAAAACCAAGTTAAACAATTATCAAACAGTTAAAATATTTTCTAAATCTTTCTGTAATTTAATTACATTTTTTATGACAGTGGTGGCTAAAGTCAATTTACCACAGTCATATTATAGTAACAATTGTTGTAACAATAAGCGTAGCACTAGCATATCACATTCACTTTGACTTGTACACAGAATTTGGCTTATACATAAATTAACAGCTTGTATTTTGTACATTTATGAGACAATTATTTGGGTTCAGCAGAAGAAATAAATTCATACATGATGCGAGGAGATCCAGTCAGATGATTAAATCAAATTTTTATTTCGTAGCAACAGACAATCCAATAATAAATGAGAAATAATAATATTTCATCCACAATCAGGATTAAAAGTTTAATAAAGAAACATAACATGAACAGTTAAAATCATTTCTAATATTTCTAAGTAAAATATAAGTCATACTCTGAATATAATATTCTTGCCTAAAGAATAGTCAAGTTGTTGAGAGAGCTCTCTTTGAAAAGACAAATTGCAAAAGAGCCAGGTTTGCTTATTGGAACAGAGTTAAGTTCCTCTTTTCATAGTTTTTGCCATCAAACCACATCCACAAGACACAAACATATCTAGCTTTCATAGTTTCACACCCTGTGGTGTGGGTACATACACATCCCAGCAAACACATTTACATTGAGGCAACGTCTGTGGCACGTTGCATTTCTGCTATAGCAACGTCGCGGTCTACGTGCTCGCAACATTGTAACAACGTAGAATTGTAAGACGTGACAGGGCTGTCGCAACGTTGCTACGCGACATTCAGCAACCGAGAGACGACGTTCTGACAATTAATTTTTTTATGCTAGATAGATATCCCCCATGTAGCATGTTATGTTTTGTGGTTTTAATTAGTCATATGTTATATAATTATATACTTTTTAAATATTGTTTATCCTTATTATTATTTATGGGCCTAACAGTAAATTCATTATAATCAACACCTGCAAGTGTACACTTTGAAGAGTAAAAATGACATAGAAGGTTAGCTAATTCAACTTTATTAAAACTGCATATGGTAATCAAATTGCACTTCCAAAAGTCATACATTTGTGAGAAGAAAAAAACTAAAACAAACATGTTATACAGGGAGTGGACTAACTAGCATGAGCAAACATGCGGAAATCTGGCAAAGAAATGAATGAGACGACAAATCAAAGGAAAATATAAACAGGTGTGCGAGCAGTTACAAAAAAAAAAATGTCTCTGTGCGTTTCCAAAAAAAAAAAAAAAAGTAAAAAACATTAACGTGCAACAAGTAGGCTAACGTTATACGCGTCGTTGCCTGTTCAATGAGTGCTGAAATCAATTACTCATCATTAAAGTCATTTTGGCTTCATACTTTTGGCATAAAGTTAAATATTTGTCATACCTGACCAGATGATGTTCAAAAAAATGTCACATCAGATAAGGAAGTTGTAGGTTGTGTTTGGATAATTCACGGAATAATTATGTATCTTATTTAGCTGAAGTAAATTAAACGCAATTCTCACGTATGGATTGCTTGATGAAGAATGAGAGACGGTCCAACGATCAGTTGAAATTCAAAAGGCTGATTTTCGTGCTTCAGGGCAGTGACGAGTACATATGTTGTCCAGTGATTGTCCAGACACCCTAGGCACAACCTTAAGCAATGGCCCTGAACGGTGGTTTAATGTCAACATTGTGACAACGCTGTAACAACCTTCACCACACAACGTAGTTATAGCAACCTTTTGGCCATGTTGTTAAAACGTTGTTAGAAGGTTGGGTATGTTGCGCCAACGTTCTGTGTTTGCTGGGATATCGCTCTGTACCACCATATGAGTCATGAAGTCATGGGTCTCAAAACAATGCAAAAGAAAGAAACTGCTATACAACATGTCCCTTCTGCAAGATGTTCAACCAAGATTAAAAAAATGTATCACATTAACTGAGACATTCGAGCTACTTGTGGTCTGTCAATCGGAAGCTTCCAGGCTTTCGCCCACATCTTACACTTACAAAATGTCACCCCAAGTCAGTCAACTACATTGAGGCATAAAGATTAATCAAAGAAAAGCATTAAACATACATTTCAAATGATAATAATGATGAACACTGACAATAATGATTTCTTAAAATATGATTGACATGATTAAATATTTAAAATATGAAAAATGATAAATCAAAAAAGATTTTTTTGAAAAGAAAAAAGAGTCATTTTTTTCTTCTTCCCCTGATTCATCAATACAGGTTTGGAACAACTTGAGGTTGAGTAAATGATGACAGAATTTTCACTTTTGGGTGAACGATCCTTTTAAGAAAGGAAAAAAACTTTTGCTCATGCTATGAGGCGTTTTAGTGGGTACATTACTTTTAACTTTTCCACATAACTATTAAGATTTGGGTTAACAGACTGTCTGTAATGCTCTCCAAATACACTCTGACGATGTATAAACTTCTCTCTTCTGTATTTTAAAAAGCATTTGATCTGATATCTAATCAGTCACAGCATATAGAAAAGGGAATCCCACTCTTTTTTGAAGAGCAGTTGTAGCCTAGAGCCACTGAGCATTTTAAAACTGGAACTCCTGTCATTACAGCAACAACATAAAAGGGTTGTTCACAGCAAAATTAAAATTACTTACCCTGTCCCCATGACGTTCTTCAGTGGAACACAATGTCCTCTGTATAATCAGAATGTCCTCTGGCAGATTTAATATAATTAAAGAACATAACTTCACATGTCAAGCTAAAAAAGACTAAAATATCAAAAAGTAGTCTTCTCAGGACACACAGTAGCTCTGTGTGAAGATTCTGAGATACAAATTGAAATGTAATTCAGGTATTTTGCTGCTTTTATTTTGTCTCTGTGAATTGCTATAGTGTGATTATTTTTATTCCTCTCTATGTAAAGCACTTTGAATTGCCATAGTGTATGAAATGTACTATATAAATAAACTTGCCTTGCCTATTTCACTGTGCTACTGGAGTTTTCTGCCATCAAGTAGGCCTAATATATAGCGATTTTCACAGTACACACAGCTTTACAGAAAGATCGATATTGTATAGTAATTTAATCGGTTACATATAGTATATGAAACACATAAGTTAAAATGGTCGTTATAACGTAGTTCAAACGACTTATATAATAAAGTGATTTTGTCTGATTTGTAACCATGCAGGCACTAAAGCGATTACCCATAAAACTTCCTTGAACCAAGGTACCAATCGGATTGCTTAATTGGGTCCTAAGGTGGGACTCGTCTCTTCAACGCACCTGATGACCTATTTTCGGCGAAATTCTGAAGTGTGCATACGATGGATAGACACTTTACTATCCCATGAGGCCACGGGAGAGGATTTGTGAATGGCAGTGAAGCAACACAACAGAGCTGGTAGGTCACATGATAATGACAACATGGCGAATGTAGTATGTCCTGATTACATTCATACTACACTACACACATTCATACAGAACTTACTTTTTTTTAGATGTCATTAAGTAATTAATTATCAGAAATAAGAACCTACTCTAGAGATGCGCTTTCGGATACAGCCCATTAGTTGTCGCGTGTAACTAAAGGACAAGGGACTATGGTTTCACGTATAGGCTAAAAGACGAGACTGCGAATGTTAGCCTACTTGAGATCGACCCACGTTTACTTACTATCATGAGTAAATAATGCCTTAAATTTCAGAGTATTCCTCATACAAACCTTTTATATACCTTAAGAAGAATTGCTCACATCGTGTGGACTAACGTTACCTTTATGATTTTAATTGACTCTATATCTGGAGGGCTACTGAAAAAGTAAGCAATACATTTGCGTTAACGCCCAATAACCACTAGATGGTGCCTAATGACACCAGTTTATTTGTTCGATCTTTCTCATCCGACTTTGAAAATCTGGATTCAAAAAAGTAATTTAAACCATACTCATATCATGCTGGAGGACATGATCATTGGGTTTTACACAGACTCCTGGAGTTCATGCAGCTAGAGAGCTGCTGTCATTAAAGCAAACGCTCCTCCTCAGGAGAGCCAGAAGCTTCTGTTTTTAATCATTTAAAAGTACTATCTTGATTTCATAAGGCTATAGATAACATCTTAACTTTTATAGCAATAATAATCAAAATGAATTTGTTTGTTTGCTGGCAGTCGATGCTTCTTACCTTATCTCGGCTTCTGACACAAGAAAGACACATCAGGAGGCCTAACATACATAAAACTCTTTAAAAGTTTCCACTGATTTAAAGCTCAACCTGGGCCAGTGGAGTTTGATCTCAGAACACTCATTAAATTCTTACCAGAACAAATTATCTGCTCCGTGCTATCATTATTTTAAAGCTCTGTACCCTTACCTTTTTTTTTTAGTCATCAGTTGTTTCTGTTTATTTCTCCTAAGCAATTTTTAGGTAGAAACCGCCACATAAAAGATGATTATTTAATGAAACATATGAGAACTCAACTCTTGAATTATGAAAGCTCAACGTCCAATCAATACAATTTATTTTCTTAACAGATTTTGGTGTCAGTTGGGGCAGCAAGATTAGACTTTGTAAATTGTCAAACACAAGTTTTCACCATTTAGCCACCAAAATGCATAAGGACATACAGCAGGCCTCACTCTCGAACAGAATGGTAAAACACATCAGAAAGTGTTAAATCTGTGAAACCACTCCATTCTGTGTACCTAATGAATCCTTAAAACATTAAAGGATGGCCCTAATAACATCTGTCAATGCACTTGAGTTTTTGGTTCTCATTGATACCGATCTCAGTCTCCATTAACTCTCAGCCAAAGAGCTCAAAGGCAAAACATGTTTTCATTTAAAGTTGTTGCATTTTCAAGGCTCATGTGAATTAAGTCTTCACTCAGGATTGTGAAAATACATGGAAGAATGAGAACAGTCCCACACACTCGATAAACAAGCACATTGTGCTGTTTACAGAAGGATTCTGACCTCATTATATCACAGTCCACATGGTAGCTGAAAACCGCTCACTGAATCCTGCAGTATGTAAACTGTGACTTTTTTTTCTCCATTTAAATTATAATTGATGGGCTAGATCAAGATTTTATGAATTATAAGACAGTTTAACACACTTTCCAAAGTTGCACCTTAAGGTAATTCAGTGATTGGACGGATGGGTGTTGATGTCATCAACCATGTGCTTAGGATTCTGCATTGATGTCACAATGATTGTATCTATTTTATTAACCACAAGCGTGCCCTTTTTCTGTTGTGCAAGCATATAATTAATGACCCGTTGACACATTAGTTGTTCGTAGTGTCTGAGGAAATTGTGACTGATTTTAATATTTCCTAACCCTTTAATGATCAGTGGTTATTTGCACCGGCACAGTATTAGTAGTAAACAATTTTAATATCAATTTATCATGTTAAATACAGAGGATTGTTGAACTCATGCTCATTTAGTAAGCAATTCGTTTTTGAACCTACTCATTTTTTATGTTGAGCTCTATATATACATACAAAATGCAAATCATACAGACTTGAATGCACTTTTTGTTAAATTTTATTTTATTAAAATTCATACTTATGGAAATATTTAGGAAACTAGTGATTAGGATGTGTACACCAGCATGTATTCAGGTATATATATATTAATAATTTCTACTTGATGGTAACACAACAATTAGAGCTCCACATGGGTAGCCTAGGCTACTCCACATCATTCAAGTCATTAAATCTAAACTTTTGTTGGAAATGGTATAAATATTCATTAAAAATATTTGAAACCAACATGAATAGATTACATTTGAATTTTGCACATGCATTTAAAACCAAATTGTTAAACACTAAAAAAGTGTTTGCTGTTCCTAATGTATCAATGATCCAAATGAATATACAGTAGCCTATACATACATTTTGAACTTTCATGTAGCCTATTTATATTCACAACAGTAGCCTGCCTTCTTTCGCAAACATAGGCTATCAACTTATCAACTAATGATTAACAAAATTCCTCTAAATTTGAGCATGTGACTACTCACTTAGTCTGTGCTTTTATGAAAGCACAGCTTTTATGTTTTGTGAGTATAAAACGCCAAAAAATGTGCTTGATGTATGTTTTTGGAGTGCTGGTCATAACAAGCAGAGTTTTTAGCCAAGACCCAACAACCGTATCGCCAGAGGTTCGAGGTAAGCTTTATTTATTCAGAAAACACACTCTTTTAACTCCTACATACAAACACAGCATGTTGGATCTGTCCAAGCCTGTCTCTTTTCCTCCTCACCTCCCTCAATAGAAGTGTTTGTAGCAGTGGGTTCATCTGTGAAGATACCGTGCACTGATGGAGAGGAAAAAGAGGTGGAGTGGAGATTTAACAGCTCAGTGCTCGTCTCAAGCCCCGTTCTCTTCATACAGAACACTAGTTTGAAGAACCAAGGCATCTACACCTGCCACCAACCAAACGGAAACCTGATACTAACAGTGTCTCTACACCTGGGATGTAGGTTCATGCATATTTTCCTTTATTTAAAGCTGTGTAGTCTGGTAAAATAATTCTTACTATTCCAGAGAGCTTAACTTAAGAATTAAATTGAAATTCTGTTCTGTTTGTGCTATTTAGATCCCCCTTCTCCTCCGGATGTGCATTGTTGGTCTCCAACTTACCCTAAAAGGGCCATATGCTCTTGGACACTGACTCCAGACCCAATACTTCCAACACACTATATTGCTACATACAGGTATGTATGCATTGGTACAATACCAGATGAGTTGTAAAATTGGCAAATCTGTAGTGGTGTAAAGTATTTGAGTAAATGTAATTAGTGACTGCACTTAATCTTTTTGGCAACTTTGTAGTTTGACTAAGTATCTAAGATATTAGCAGCTTTTAGTCTATACTTGACTACATTTTTGAAAAAGTTTATGTACTCTTTACTCCAATACACTTGTGATTAGTTATGAAATTACTCCTTACATTTTTGCACAGCACCTAATTTTTTCTGCAGCAGTTTATTTCTGCTACAAAAGAAGTGATATCGCCATCTACAGGGCATTGAAGGTACTATATATTGTGTGGTGTTCCCTTACGAACCCAAACTTGTCAACAAGGCTACTTTACACAGATTAGTTAGAAGTTTCTGAATCGTTTCATATGAGGTGAGGACATGGCTATAGCCATAACCAGCATGTCTAGTGCAAGTAGGCTTTGACTAATTAATGTTACTTAATATTATTTTATCTAACCGTTATATTGAAGAGACCTTTTTGAAGGAGATTGGTTTTCTTATGCCCTTTTTGAAAACTGGAGCTTAACTGAGACTTGAGTGTTTTGTAGACTTTTTAACTTTTTATTTATTTTATTGCTCAGTTTTATTTTGATTTTAGAAAATTAACGTGATTGCTCTCCTCACAATTCACCGGTTTCTTGTTTTTCACTGGCGTGTCTCTTAGATGTTGAGGACTAGTGCATCTTTGAGCCTACATTTAGTACGAGTTAAGCCTACTGTTAAAATCAGATGCTCTATCCCCCCGGTTTCACAGACAAGTTTTTAGCCTAGTCTCAGATTAAAATGCATGTTTGAGCTGTTTTAACTGAAAGCAACTTAAACTGGCATATCTTAAATATGTCAGTGTCATTGTTTTGTCTCAAGATGCACACCAGTAATATTTTTAAGGCACTATTAGATTTATAAAAGCTACTTAAATGTCCTGCTAATCGAACTAAGGCCTAATCCCGCTTAATCTAAACCGTGTCTGTGAAACCATGTCTAAGACTTTTACTCAAGTCGTATTGGAATTGGTGACTTGTAAATTGTTACAATTAGTAATTTTTGCTGTAAGGTATCTGTACTTTTTACTCAAGTATGGTTTTTAGGTACTCTTTACTCCTCTGCAAATCTGTTATAAATCTATTTAACGCTCTATATTGTCTATATGAATTATCGTTTGAAGCTTCAAAAAGGACGTAAAAGCAGCATAAAAACATCATTAAATTGTACTTATGATTTGTGCTCTATTCCAAGTCTTCTGAAGAATCTGTAATAGCTTCTGATTCATGAGGGAATCATTCAGATTGGTTTTGTGAACCAAATAAACTGATTAACTGAAAAGATCCAATTCAAAAGAATGATTTGTTCACGAATCAGACATACTTTTTCATGGGTTTGGATTAACATGAGCATTAGTGAGTAAATAAATAATGAATGTGTACTATTGCTTTATTTTGAATATTGTGCTGCAATTTATATTGTACCTGTTGTATAATTCACCATGTATCTATGATTTACTATACATATTAAAATGTAGAATAATAGTTCAGAATATTTGCTTCTGAATTTAAATTTAGGAGCTTTTCAGAACCACTCTCAAGTGCCCGTCAATGCCATAAATGGGAAGAACAAGACAGGCAATGTGCGCTAGAGGAACTGGAGATCTTTGCAAGAGAACCAACTCTTATCAACATCACAGCTATTAATGCTCTGGGAAGCACAACACGCGTATGGCCATTCATTTTTGAGAAGATAGGTGAGCTTTTCTCTTCTACCATTCCATTTATTCCACTGGTTTGCAAACAGTCTGTATTTTTATTTTTAAACATTATATAATCAATTATATAATCAATACAGGAAAACTATCTGGAAAAATAAACAAATATTCACATAAATATTTACTTTAGTCTATGTCACTACAGAAAATGAAACGGCTGCTTTTGGAATATTTTCAAGGTCTTATCAATGTTCACATCTTGATGCATATGCCATGATTTTCTATTGAGTGTTTTAATCTCTGTCCATGGTTGTGTTGTAGTGAAACCTGATCCTCCGGTGAATGTGAGTGTGATGGTATTGCCAGGCAAGAAGTTGTCTGTTCAGTGGGGTCCACCACCCACATGGCCGGATCCTGTCAACTTTCTCCTTAAATACACAGTGAAATACCACTGGGGCAAACCTGAGACGGCTAGAACTGTGAGTTTACTGTGTAGACAGTGTTCTACAATGTTAAAGCTGTAAAGTACTAAAACAAAAATCACCAAACAGAACAATTAAAGCAGTATTTGCATTTATACAGGAGGGGAATATTTCATTTTTTTAAAATTTTTGTTTTCTAGCTTGGCCCTTATGAGTCTAACAAAATGGTTCTGAGTGGACTGGTGGCAGGAAGGACTTATTACATCCAAATATCTGCAAAGGACTTCCTTGATGATGGGCGGAACAGTGACTGGAGTGCACCAATAAGTGCCACTATACCCATCAACTGATGATGAATCACTATATTAACCAAAAGTGTTATGTTTCAATGTTTATTATGTCACCAAAGTGTAACTTTGTTTATAAAGGCAATGATAACCAATATGCAAGCTCAATGTGCAGAATTTTCTTAATTTAAAAAATGATCAACACCCAGTATAGCTCCACTTGTAAATAATCACAAAGCTTGTAAGCATTTCGAAAGTGTTCTCATCTAAACTGATTTTAACTGGTTTGTGAAACAAGAAAATCACACTTTTTCAAGCAGCAAAATAATAAAGAACAAAAATGAAAGCCAGTGTTTAGTAACAAATCTGAACAGAAACGTTTAATTATACTGGTTTCCTTTGAAAATCATTTGATTTTTTTTATTATTAAATAAAATAAGGGGTATAAAAGAATACTGGTATTTTACCAATCTAACCCTTTATTTATATATTTAGTAAATTCTTTAATTAGGTTTAATTTTTATATTTTCATTTTAATGTTAAAGTTTAAGTTCAGATTTTCATTTGTCTAATTGTCAGTTTGCTATGTATTTGTCATTTTTATTTTATTTTTTAAAAGTATTTATATTTAGCTTTAATTCATTTGAAGTTTTAGTCATTTAAGCACTTCACAACTTTCAGCAACAACTTCAACTTATTATTGAATTTATTTTATTGAAATGTTATGTATATTATTTAAAGTATTATTTCAGTTAGTTGCCAACACAACATTGCTGTGTCAAGTTTAAGGTTATGGTTTTTCATTTAATATTTATATATATATATTTTTTTTTTTATTAATTTCAGCTTTATTTCAATGAACAAAATTTTTTTTTAATTGTTATATATACACTCACCTAAAGGATTATTAGGAACACCATACTAATACTGTGTTTGACCCCCTTTCACCTTCAGAACTGCCTTAACTCTACGTGGCATTGATTCAACAAGGTGCTGAAAGCATTCTTTAGAAATGTTGGCCCATATTGATAAGATAGCATCTTGCAGTTGATGGAGATTTGTGGGATGCACATCCAGGGCACGAAGCTCCCGTTCCACCACATCCCAAAGATGCTCTATTGGGTTGAGATCTGGTGACTGTGGGGGCCATTTTAGTACAGTGAACTCATTGTCATGTTCAAGAAACCTTTTTAGGTAAATGGAAAACCTACTGAAAGAGGTTGTTCCACATTATTAAGCAAGTCAGTTTTCATGCAATTTGGGGAGGAAGAAAGATCTTTCTGAAGATGAAAAGCATCAAATGGTGCAATGTCTTGCAAAAGGCATGAAAACAACTAATATTGAGCAAAAACTGCATAGAGATTATCGAACTATTAAAGGACAAGTTCGGTATTTTACACTTAAAGCCCTGTTTTCAGATCGTTTCTGATGAAATACAATGGTTAAGATTGAAATTTGGACAAATGCTGCTGTCCCGAGAATTTTCGGTTTCTGTGGTAGCACCCCCCCACCTCCACAATGGTTGTGTAGGTGCACTGGAACAATCCTTCCTAAAACGCATTAAACTTTCGTTTACAAAGACGTGAAACTCACCGAGTGGTCAGGGGTGTTCACTGATATGCTCACACAAAAATCGCTGCAAAAGATGCTTTCCAACAGGTGTTTTACCATTCGTTGTAAAACTGTGGACCTATTTTTCCAAACGCCTAACACCCGTACATTCGAATAATAGACTTGAATAATGACACTCCAGCCCGGCGGCGGAGTAACACCGTACCTCACAGCACATCCAATACAAGTCAATGGAGTTGGACAAAAACTACGATAAAACCTGTTGGAAAGCATCTTTTGCAGCGATTTTTGTGTAAGCATATCAGTGAACACCCCTGACCACTCGGTGAGTTTCACGTCTTTGTAAACGAAAATTTAATGCATTTTAGGAAGGATTGCCAAGAAAACATCCCCCACACCATCACACCACCACCAGCCTGCACAGTGGTAACAAGGCATGATGGATCCATGTTCTCATTCTGTTTACGCCAAATTCTGACTCTACCATCTGAATGTCTCAACAGAAATCGAGACTCATCAGACCAGGCAACATTTTTCCAGTCTTCAACTGTCCAATTTTGGTGAGCTCGTGCAAATTGTAGCCTCTTTTTCCTATTTGTAGTGGAGATGAGTGGTACCCGGTGGGGTCTTCTGCTGTTATAGCCCATCCGCCTCAAGGTTGTGCGTGTTGTGGCTTCACAAATGCTTTGCTGCATACCTCGGTTGTAACGAGTGGTTATTTCAGTCAAAGTTGCTCTTCTATCAGCTTGAATCAGTCAGCCCATTCTCCTCTGACCTCTAGCATCAACAAGGCATTTTCGCCCACAGGACTGCCGCATACTGGATGTTTTTCCCTTTTCACACCATTCTTTGTAAACCCTAGAAATGGTTGTGCGTGAAAATCCCAGTAACTGAGCAGATTGTGAAATACTCAGACCGGCCCGTCTGGCACCAACAACCATGCCACGCTCAAAATTGCTTAAATCACCTTTCTTTCCCATTCTGACATTCAGTTTGGAGTTCAGGAGATTGTCTTGACCAGGACCACAGCATTGAAGCAACTGCCATGTGATTGGTTGATTAGATAATTGCATTAATGAGAAATTGAACAGGTGTTCCTAATAATCCTTTAGGTGTATATATTTGTTAACAACTGAAATTATAAATTACTGATTTGACCAGTTCAAAACTTCTCATGATAGAAAGAATGAAGGTCAAGTTTTGAATGAGAGTGAGTTAAGGATGACACTTTTTTTTTGTGGCTGAAATATTAAAGAAAACAACTGATGTGAATGAAATTGAAAGATAGCCTACTTATACTCATACATCTCTTTGCACAAATCAGATGCCAGGTAGTGAAGATTGTGACTGTTCCAGATACTTCACTTAAGCGTTTCCCTTTTAACATAATTTCTTGATGTAAACAGCCAAATCCTGTTTTAATAGGTGCCAACAAAGCATTGCATGAATTCAGTCTAATACGTCAACAATCAGTGGTGTTACAAACTCGGAATGACGAACACCCATGGAGAAAGAGGGTGCACGAGGCAGGTGTGCCGTCACCTTCTCTGGGCTGTGTGTGCCTGGGCCAGGCTTCCTCGTGGCATCGGTGGGATTATTATGACGGCTTTGCATGGAGAAAGAAGGCTGTCTGTTCAGGTAAACACTGGGTTCAGTGCTGTTGTACCGGCAGGGTCCCGGGGTCATGGACAGATCCTCCGATGGACCGCCTGCTTTCCTGCGTGCTGACATGCTGAAGCTGGCGCTGGAGGATTTGTGGGGGACGTGGGAGCCGAAGAGGTTGGGTAATGTGTAGCTGTTGGGCGCGGGTACAGGATCCACACCGCGGTAACGTGTGCGGAAAGCCATGGTGTAAGACGGAGGTCTGTGGTGAAAGCTCAAAGGTGGAGCTTTCTCAGGACTGTAGGCTCCTGGTCCAGGAGTCTGGAATGTATCAGCTGATCAGAAAAAGAGAATCAACAGCTCCTTTATGATTGTGTATGCCTTCCTGCTGCAGTTAGACTGTGTTACAAATTATTATGCAAGTGACAAAGCAGTAGGATTTCAAAGAAAGTATCTGTACTTTTACTCAAGTATGGTTTTTAGGTTTACTCTTTAGGTGCACTCTGCAAATCTGTTACAAATCTATTGAACGCTATTGTTGTCTATATTTTAGTTTTTCAAAGAAAGTGTCTGTTTTATTTCTATCTTATATTTTTAGATAACTGGTATTAATCTCAGACAGGTTTGTTAATTTGCCAGGTCTTTTTAGGTAAATGGAAAACCTACTGAAAGAGGTTGCTCCACATTATTAAGCAAGTCAGTTCTCATGCAATATGGGGAGGAAGAAAGATCTTTCTGAAGATGAAAAGCATCAAATGGTGCAATGTCTTGCAAACGGCATGAAAACAACTAATATTGAGCAAAAACTGCATACAGATTATCGAACTATTAAAGGACAAGTTCGGTATTTTACACTTAAAGCCCTGTTTTCAGATAGTTTCTGATGAAATACAATGGTTAAGATTGAAATTTGGACAAATGCTGCTGGCCCGAGAATTTTCGATTTCTGTGGTAGCACCCCCCCACCTCCACAATGGTTGCATAGGTGCACTGGAACAATCGTTCCTAAAACGCATTAAACTTTCGTTTACAAAGACGTGAAACTCACCGAGTGGTCAGGGGTGGTCACTGATATGCTCACACAAAAATCGCTGCAAAAGATGCTTTCCAACAGGTGTTTTACCATTCGTTGTAAAACTGTGGACCTATTTTTCCAAACGCCCACCCGTACATTCTTCCGTTGAGAGCTTGAATAATAGACACTCCAGCCCGGCGGCGGAGTAATACCGTACCTCACAGCACATCCAATACAAGTCAATGGAGTTGGACAAAAACTACGATAAAACCTGTTGGAAAGCATCTTTTGCAGCGATTTTTGTATGAGCATATCAGTGAACACCCCTGACCACTCGGTGAGTTTCACGTCTTTGTAAACGAAAGTTTAATGTGTTTTAGGAAGGATTGTTCCAGTCCACCTATGCAACCATTTTGGAGGGTGCTACAAAAGAAACCGAAAATTCTCGGGCCAGCAGCATGTGTCCAAATTTCAATCTTAACCATTGTATTTCATCAGAAACGATCTGAAAACAGGGCTTTAAGTGTAAAATACCGAACTTGTCCTTTAAAAGATTTGCGAGTGATTTAGAGCACAGAAAACCCTAATAAGCCTCTCTCTGACTGAGTTCTGTGCTCTAAAAAACTAAAATCTGAATGTTTATTGTACTGAAATCCTACTGATATGTCACTTGTATAATAATTTGGAAAACAGTGTAAAGTGAACATGACATAAAAATAATGCTGTTTACTTTCTAAATACACATTACCATTCGTATTGTGCAAGATTCATCAGTGGAAATTATTGCTAAAGGAAAAAAAACATTTGTCATTTTCAACCCCTACTGGCAATGCCCATTGTCATGGTACAACCAATCACAGATTAATCAAATCAAGTATTTTTCCCATAGGGATTTTTAAAAAGTCTTTATTAAAGAGTTATAAGCCATGAACCACACCAAGGGTGAATCAACATTACAAAACTTTGATTTGAAGAAAAAAGTATTTGAAAATTGGACTAAAAGACAAACGCATACAGAGACAAATACATACACATATTTAAAGGGATACTTCACCTCTGGAAAGATGAATGTGTATTTAAAATAGGTCATTTATGTTGAAGAAATGTGAAGAAATTTTTTAATTTGGAGCTTTCTAGACTGAGAAAAGCCAGAAAATGTATTTTTGGCTTATGTGGATGAAAGACAACAACTCCCAGAATGCACTTGCTTCGCTGCCCTAGGAGGCCACTCCCAAGCTACGCCTCCCGGTTAGAGAGCGCAGTTGAAAACAACAAGGTTAGGCTACTAGTGAGTCTCCGTGACGAGTTTGCCCGGGATATCGAGATCGCCCAAAATGTCCGGGATTCGGCTTTTGCGTTCTACAGTCGCCATTCATCATGTTTACTGTGGCGAGCAGGACGAGGCTGAGGGGTGCGGGAGAACGGCGCGAGGCCGGTGGCGTCATTACTGAGACGCATCGGTCTCCTATCTCTCACGGAGGAGCGGGATTTTTCTTAGCAATGTTAAAACGCACATCAACCGATCACTTGTTTAGCGTTCATGTAAACACTACATTCAGATTCACCAATCGGAATGAATTCAGCTAGATTGAAACAAAAGGTGTGCATGTAAACAATGAATGGCGACTGCAGAAAGCAAAAGCCGAATCCCGGACATTATGGACGATCGCGACGGCCGGACATGTCCGGGAAAAAGAGGATGGTAACCCCTACTACTCAGCTTTCTCCACAGAACAAGAGCCTGTTAGCTTAGCTTCCAAAGAAAGACGGAACTGCAGTTCATTGGAAACCGTAGCCAAGGCGACATCTAGTGTATACATCTATACCCGCCCGCGCTCTCAGATCACTTGGACGTGGCTGTGTTCAAGAGGTAAAAACGATATAAATACTGTTCGTTTTCTCACACAAACCGCTCGTTTCGTGTCTTAGGCCATCAATGTGTACTTACGATGGGGAATTGTTTAATTTGGACGATGGGGAATTGTTTTAATTTGGACTCTGTGCATGCTCTTTGAGGTGGTGACCATCGACCTGCATTATATGACTGACAGACAAGAACGGTTTGACCTAAAAATATCAAAATTGAAACTACTGCGGAAAAAAAGACACCTACATCTTGGATGCCCTTGAGGTAAGCTAAAACATACCAAAATTTAATTTCAAAGTGAACTATCCCTTTAATGCTAAATCCTGAAGTATCCCTTTAAGTAGTTTAAGAGCATATAGGGACACTGACTATTACGTCATTCGCAGTCGTCCTTCATGTGAGAGAATCTGCTGTTTAACATGATTATTTAAGTTGAATTAATGTCGGCTGTTGGCTTCAACAAAAACATATATACCATACATTAACAACCTCATAGCTCACAGTAAAGGTTATCTTTAAAAATCAAAGAAAATGTGATTCCCTTATGGAGAAAACTAATGTGATTTTTACTTCCGCAATCTGACGGATGGACTATTGAATATCCTGTTTCATTCAGAAATATGTAACATTACGTAAGTAAAACTGGTTGATATGTTGACTTCATACAGCCTAATGTTCCTTTTAGATAAATATAACCAGACCTGGACTTGTTTTTAACTTTCATTTATGAAAAGGTCCTGGATTAATAAGAAACAGATATGTTTAATAAAAAAGGTGAAAACATGATCAGATCAGACGAAAACCCACCTGTCTTCTTCTTTCTACCCAGCATGGAATAAGACGGGGTACCGTCTCTGCCAAAGCGTGTTATTTTTCCATCTACATGATACTGCGGCCCTGGACTGGAATCCACAGACACCACTATTCAAAAGCAACATAATGGGAAAACACACCAGAATTTCCTGAATTACATTTGGTAGACATTCAAAGCAACACAAATTTATAAGGCTCAAGCATTCCCTGCAGTGACTAGTGCTGTGCTCTACTGTTTGAGCAACAGAAATGCTATTTAACATTAATTAAAATCCAACATATGGATCAAAATCAAGCATGTGGATTTTATTAGCTTAATATGCCAGAGAAATCACATTTATCATTTTATTGCATGCCGTTGTTTGTGATATAAATTCCAGATGCGTGAGACGCTTTTTTGTAATAATACTTTGATCAAACTGGGTGTTCTCAATCCCCTCCAATTCCTTCCAAACAAGTGTTACATGTCACTAATTAGGCGTGTAAGTGTGTGCCTGTGTGTGTAAATCCACCTACTATTTCAGTACTACAATGTAGACACTAATTAATCTATAAAATTATCAGTCCGTATAAATGCCATGTTGATATATATGTACTTTCTACACGAACAAGCATGTTAAAAGCATTCTCAAGTGATTAAACCCAGCATTAGTTCAGTGGATCATGTCGTCTGTCAGTGTGAGAAGTGTTTGATTTCATGTTGTGTCACTCACTGTTGCTGCTCATGCGGCTGTGGAAGGAATAGGCCGGGCTGCTGGGTTTGGTGTAGTCATGGTTTATGTAACCGATAGTGGGCGGAAGAGCATAACGCCCAGGCCCGGGTCCTGCAGGCATAAACAAAAACAAGGTGTGCAGAGCCTTTTAGTATTATTACTGGAATTGTGTCGGGTAATGAATGGAAATTAATGTGTATTAGTGAACATTATATGAGGTAAAAAGAGAAAACTTGTCGTGTTACTACTGGGACTTCCTGGTAAAATAAAGGCAAACAATAAATAAATTATGGTTGTATTTATAAGCAGGGTTATTATCACTACTCTAGAATGATTAAAAACATTTTTTATTAAATTAAATAAAGATTAAAAACAAACTAAATGAAAGTTAGAAATGTTCTAACAAAAACTACTAACTGGAAGTAAATAAAAACTAAAACTGAAATAAATAATAGTAATATTCAAAATAATAAAAAGAAAATGAGAAAGGTGCATAATTAAAGTACTAAAAAAATTTATGAAAACCCAAAATATAAAAATAAAAGCAAATTCAAAATATTAATAAAAAACTATAATGGTTTATAAATTATACTAAAATAACATTGTAATAACTTATTACAGATAAAACTATGTCTGCTACAGGCTGATTCATTTTGTTAGTCAATATAAGTTATACATCTGCTAGCTACAGTATGTTCCTCATAGTCACTTCCTTTTTTTATTAAATCTAAAATAAAACTATGGAATGTGATTCATGTGAGACATAAAGGGTCACACATGCTGTGCACATTTCTAAAGTCCAGGAGAACCTTGGCTGTAAACTTTCATTTGAAATCGTATGATTTTTTTTTTTTTACACAGTTAAATGTCACACAAGCTTTTCAAAGCTTTGGCCAAAAAAAGAAGAACAGACAAAAGAGGTTCTATTCTCAGAATGATACAAGCAGGTGTTGCAATAAAAGACCTAACTGACAGTTTCTTTCATCAAACTGCCAATCCACTCTCAAGGGCCAAATAGAAGCATGTTTGAACTACTTACAGAGCCCTTGCGCTAAAATAAATTGTCAGATCTCCTCGCTTTGCTGAATAATTCTTTCGACACAATCATTTGTACAAATGAATCTACTGAAAAGAGCGGTCACACACTTACCTCGTTCCCTGCCAGCAATGATGGGCCGCCGTCTCACCACTTCCCCCATGCCGCGTATATTTTCTGCCTAGCTTAAAGAGCTGACAGCAAATTCGGCAGCAAGAGTGCTCAAGGAGGTCCAGTAAAGGTTGAAGTTTCAGTTTAGACACACTGGAGAAATACAACTGCGGCCTGAATTATAAATGAATCTTACAAGCGCAAGAAACCTTACCCTTGTCCAGGCTTCAAGAACTTCCATCTCAATATCTTTACGCATAACAGATTTCCAAACATCCATCACTGACTACAAAGGACACCTACAGTTACACCTTGGCAACTTATGTGTAAACGACAGCTAATGAACTAATTACACAATGTGAGACGGCCAACAACTGTGTGAAATTACTTTCGAGGTAACAAGATTATATATTAATAGCCGCCTGAAATGTAAACACTAAGAGATATTCTGAACTTCATTCCATCAACATGTGATATAAAAATATTGGTAGCACTTTACAATAAGGTCTGATTTGTTAACATTAGTTAATGCATTAACTAACAATTAGCAATATCTTACAGCATTTATTAACATTAGATTAAAAAAAAGAAAATTCAGTTACACTTTATTTTAAGGTGTCCGTGTTACAGTGTAATTATACATTTAAATACTGAGTAATAATAATTAACTATGTACAGTATGTACATAGGGATAGGGTTAGGATTGGGGTTTGGTTTAGGGTTAGTTGCATGTAATTATGCACAATTTATAGTTACATTAACACTGTGAACTATAGTTAGTTCACAGTGCATTAACTAATATTAACAGATGCAACTTTTGATCTTCAAAATGTGTCACACTTTAGATTAGGGCTCAATTCTCACTATTAACTAACTATTATCTACGCCTTTTTCCTTAATAAACTCCTAATAACTGCTTATTAATAGTTAATAGTAATGTAGTTTAGGTGTTGAGTAGGATTAGGGATGTAGAATATGGTTATGCAGAATAAGGCATTAATATGTCCTTTATAAGTATTAATAAACAGTCAATATCCTAGTTATATGCATGGTAATAAGCAACTAGTTAACAGTGAGAATTGGACCCTAAACTTAAGTGTTAACCACTTAAAATGTAATGTTAATAAATGAGCATTGTAAAGTGTGAGTGAAAAGTTTTCACCACATTCATATTTTAAAGGGTGCTATCAAATTTTTCTTTTTTAATTAAACATTAATGACAGTTCAGTAGGTTAGTGGTTGAAAGTAAAGTGGGCGAATCCCGATATAGAAAACATAAAATTGATTTTACATTGACAGAATTGATCGAACTTGCTGTTCCCATGGACACCTTCAACTAGTACTCAAAACAAATGAAACTTCTGGAAACCTCCTCTTGTTTCTGTGGCATAGTTTTACAGTATGATAAGTCCCATATCACGTTACTCTGATTTAACAGTGTGAAGCTACAGTACTTCATTGCTTTAAAACAGTCTGGTTCCTCTTTGGCAGCTCTAAACTGATGATGAACTGATGCGGTGTAAAATGTAATATCAAGCTATAAGAAAGTGTGTCTCGTGAAAGCAGAGATGTCATCCCTGACCAGTGAGCGGACATTAAACATTAACCTGCTCTATCTTCAGACTCGGTGATACATGTAGAAGCAGGTAACACTACAGCTGACCTCTGGCATGCAGCCGAGAGGCGCAGGTTAAGTTACCTTAGAGCTGAGAAAATTAAGCTCAATGAATTTGCATCTAAACAGATCGGTCACCTGGTTTGCATATAGCTGGTCCATTGACTCATCCTCAACATACATTCAAGAGTTTAATACCTTAAGAGCTTTAAATAAAAATCAGGGAATGTCAGTCTGCAACTTGATACCGAGCATATTATTGATCTCTGTACCATGAAAGTGCTTGAGGACTCACTTTACAAACACTTATTTGTGAAATAATACTCTAATAACAAGTACAGAGATTCTGGTTACAGTCAGGGTCATTGTTAGAAGAGCATAGAGCGTCTTTTATTTTATGAACCGTATTTATTTGAAGTCACATAGCTGTTAAAGGAGGACTCTAAACCCAATGGCCTAAAGCGTTTTATTTTTTGTTCTTTGTGGGTGTCACTTAGGGAAAAGTGAAATACTGACCGTGGAAGAGGCCAGTGTAAGAGCACTAATTTAACCAGACAACTGCTCGTACACACATTAATCTTTTCCCCTGTAGAGAATCATGCTCTGGCAAAACACTTCTGCTTTGTGCAGTTGTGATTTGTGCTTTTTTTTCCCTCTTGTATTGTACTTCTTAAAAAGTTAAATAAAACATTATTTCAAAATCAGTACTGTTGTCTTGATTTCTAAGTAAAAAATATGTAAAGATCCATAAAGATAAATAACCTTGAGGGGAAAAAAATATTGTTTGCTTTCAGAGTATATACCAAAAAGTTGTAATGTATAAAAAGTAAAGTAAAAAAAAAAACATTCTTACCCTAATTGTTTTAGCATACATCTAACAAAATGTTATGATGTTAAAGCTGAAAAATGTGGTAAGAACTTATTCTCTGAAAACACATGTATTTCTGAAGCAGAATTATCTTGCTTTATATGATTCCTAGACAAGCTTATAAGACAAAAATACTGATTTTTTTTTTCTGTCAAAAAGTTCAAAAGTTCATACGTTTTATCTTAAAGAATGATTTTATGAACAATATTAGGGTTTAACAATTCAGTCAATAATAATATAATCTACCTACACATAACTTAAAGAGTCAAAACATAACTTTAAATTTAAATATGCGGATACAATTCAGTACAAAAATAAAAGCAGTAAAATGTCTCAATACATAAAATTATTTTCAAACAGTTCAATGCTACAAACACAGTTACAGTTTTGTAACTGCAACACATATATAAACACGAGAGAGAACATTGGCTGGCCATAACTTTCCTCTCCATTCATTAAATGAAGTCCACTCTGAGTTTCCAACATGTTAATTTTGTCCTAGTGTAGATCCTGAATATAGTGAATGTCAGTGGGTCCAACTTTATAACTGAGATTCAAACGCAACGGGTCTATTTCTATGTATTGATATGTTCAGTATTGCATTGCATTGCAACTCTTGATAGGCCATGTGCCGGTTACTAAAAGAAACAGGAGACTAAAAGTGGCAAGATGTTCTGTGAGGTATACCTGTCAAATTATTTTAGGTAAACTGCTGTCGTATAGTCACAACTGTCACACTCAAACATTCATGAAAGGTACCTTTGGTAAAACTGGATGGTCTTACAATTCTTCCAGTTGTCTTGAAGTTACACAAACCGTTGGATGAAAAACATCCAGACATTTTTTCATTTGTCCATGAGGAACCTCTTTAACATACAGGTCAGCTAAAGTTAGCAAGATCTGAAAACGTCATGGGTCCACATATAGACCATGTGTCGCATCAGCTAAGCGTTGCTCGAGCATAGCCATCCTCTAAGTAAATGTGCAAATTATGACCTGTAATTAATTGCTCCCCGACACGATCAAGAACTTGTCTCCACGGATAGCGAGATGCGAGGATATAATCCACGTGATCTTCATGGCTATTATCAAAGAAAGACGTTTAACAGTTTGTTTTCCTGTATAATAAGGCATTGTAGAGAACTGCACAATTCAATCTGTGTCCAAGGGACCAAATGCCCGTCACCTTTGTACTTTAACCAGCTGTACTTTAACTTTCTTGCACTGAGCCAAGCAGCGGTCTGGAAAATGTGAATTCTTCCACAGTGTGCTGTTGTTGTTAAATGTTCTGCCTGCCAGGAGCGACGTGCTATGATTTATCTCCTTGAAGAACCTGAAAGCAGACAATATTACAGTAATCAGATAAACGCCCCAGAACATGAAAGGCTTCAAATAGCCATTCAAAAACAACCCGAGATCATGGTTTCTGCACGGACTGAGATGGCAAAAAAGTAGTTAAGAAAAGTCTTTGCATATTTGCGGTTTAGAGATTTAGATATTCTTAGTATAATTGCTAGGGGGTTTATCTCTTGTTGGCAACGTCGGATCATCCAATACGATGCAGTTAGATCTTTCCATACACTCTTCTGTGATGCTGACAAGCATTTGGGTCATGTTTTCTCGTATAACACAGACCACAACACACTTGGGACACATGAAAGGAGCAAATAGTCTCTGTTGGGTATATTCTCGAGTGAAGGACAATCCCTGTCATTTCCAAAACAAGATTACTGTGGAATCTGACAGATGTGAACTCAGAACTAAATACATATGTTGAATGATACTCGACGTGCAGAACTTCATTACTCAAGTTTATTTAAATAGTCTGGTTTACTTCAATGGTTTATGAAATGTTACCTGAAATCATATGAGTCGCCTCATGTTATTTACTTCTGTGGTTACCGAGCAAAACACAGGAAACTCAGTGCAATAACACAAGAAGCACTTTAATTCAATTAACTCGGGTAACTCCAATAACTCAATGCAATGGATCCAGTCTCACAGTGTTATGAGAGCAAATATTCCTGGCATAACACTGTTAAAGAAACTAAAGCTGAAGAAAACCAGACACTTAAGCCGTGATTAATGGGGTTTGTGGTTAAAAAACAAGTAGAATGCGAATGAAAATCTCCTTACCAACCTGGTTGCGTGTTTTGTGAGATTTCTGCAGCCAGACCCGCCACTGATCATAAAGTTTGATGCTCATCCCGCTGCAACCGTAGGCGTGTTTGCGCACCCAGCCAAAGAACTGCTTCAAGTCCCGCCGCAACGTGGAGTTCTGCTGCCCTGCCTTTGAGTCACATGACCCTGTCAGCAGCCGCTCTGCAGGGCGAAAGACAAAAATCAACACATGTCCATCCAGGGAGACAAGCGCCTATCATGCATGCATCAAGCTTATCACAGATACAGGCCACAGTTTATACAGCCAACCAAACACAAGTTGGGATAAAAATAAATCCTTTTCCATTTTAAATAAACAGCAGGTTTCTGAGCTCCAGATGTGGGCCGCTCCAGAAGAGTTAATGTGCAGAGGAGTTAATCTGTTAATCTTCAGAAACAATCCTCTGAAAACATAATCCAACACTCCCCCATGGCTCTCTGGCAAGCCGCAAAATGGGGAGATGTATGACTAAAGTAATGCGTTGCATGTGCTAGCTGGTGTTTGCTGGACCGAGCATCGTCTCGGAAATATTTATCTGATTATAGGATGGACTGCACGACACATCCAAAATGTGAAAATATGTCGAAGGCCAGCGAAGACAACATCTCAATCTGACTCTCGTTGCTACCATTTAACTAGAGGCGCTGGCTATATTTATTTATTTTCTGTGTTGCTTTTGGGATTTCTGTCATTATTAATAACAGAAACAGTAAAATATGATGGGAACTAATTGGATTTGTATATAAGTTGAGCTAGAATCAAACTCATGTTTCCCACATGAGGACCATTGCACTACAAGACTGCTAGGTCATGACTTTAGACCTGTTGAAAATCATTTAAATTATCAGATTTTTCATGATCTACATGAATGGAAATTCAAATAGAATTAAATAGCTACAAGAAGAATGCATGATGTTTTGTTTTTGTTTTGTTTTTTTATGTTCTTCAATTGATAAGTGCCTAAACCCCTTACCTGTTGTAAAATGTGGCTTTTTACTATAGGTACATTTACAGTTAAATTCATCAATCTGGTGCACTTTGAGAACTCTGAGAGCTCCAACCCATTTTCAGAGGGCTTTTATATAGTAAGTTGGTAAAACTTGTGTGTTGGAATATCACAGTCCTCTATGTCACATGTTCAAATGGTTCAAAATGCTGCAGCCAGATTTTTAACTTAAATGAGAACATATTATTCCAATTTGAATGACTCTCAGTTGGTTGCCAGGGGATTATAGAGATGAATTTAAAGTACTGCTGTTTGTTTTTTAAATCCCTAAATGGTCTGGCGCCTTCTTATTTGTGTGAACTAAACCTAAATAAGCTGGTCAGATGCTTGTGATCTCATCCGAGAACAAGGCTGAAGTTGAGAGGTGACTGTGTGTTTGCAGTTTCTGGACCTAGGCTATGGATGGAACAGTCTTCCTTTATCTTTGAGATCTTTACCTTCCGGGTATGAGTATAAATAGAAGTTTAGCATCAAATCATCATAGCAAAAAAAAAGTCATAGCATTTAAATCATCATAAACTATGTGCTTATTTTAATGATGTGTTTTTATATATATTTTAGACTTATTCTCTGTACTGCACAGTCAACTATTGTTGTGTTTATTTGTGCTTTATAAGTAAGTTAGATGAAATGACTTTGTTTGCAATAAGGTCCAACAATGAGCAATATATTTGGTACTAAATTTATTTATCTGTTTATTATTTTTCATTGTTAACTAATGTAGTTAACCAAGATTTTATCAAAGGTCAATATATGTAGAATTCAGAAACCCTTGTTTTAGCGACACCGGTGGTCATTAAGTGAACTGCAGCCAGCAACTTGCTCGCGCTCGTGCACACGTAATGCACTAGAGACTGGAGACTGGAGACTGAACGTGATTCAAGGTCCTGATATACTCACGAGTCACGACGAAGCTCTTTTTGTTGTTTGCTTAGAAGTAAAAAGAGGTTAAAAAAAATACCTTTGCAGCGATATACTGTTAACGTACAAACCGACGGTGTCCACACTGCTGATAGCGACATTTAGATGATTATGTATATATATGTACTGCACGCTTTTTAAACACACAACAAAAATGACAGCGGTGAGAAAGCAGCAGTTAAGAAAGCATCTGATCATAGCGATGTGGATATGTTCTTTCCAATTGGAGAGATAATTGCTTTCTAATTCACCGGCATCATGCCGACAGATGAGGTAATTAAAATTACACTGTTATAATAGTTTGATTATAAAGTAGGCCTATATTTGAGACTATAGTCTATATAGATCTGGCTATGTGAGACTATAGTTTGAATTAATCTCTTTTCTTTGCATGCCTCATTGACATTACAGTACAGAATAGCTCTTTCAGCACTATCCTCTGAACAAAAACATTTGTTTCGTGTGTCATAGAACGGATAAGAGGCTCTCGGGAGCGTGCATAAAAGTCACATCCTTTTGATTTTCCTGGAAAAAACGTCCTTCACATAAAAATCAGTATACAGGCTTTCATGGACAACCTAGGAGGTCGAGGAAGGTCTCATTTTTTACGTTTTGTTACAAGCTGTTCGCCAAGTAATATGGTTCACATTGCCAAGCAACACAAAAATGACACATTAACATGGAATGTGTGATCACATGTGTGCATTTACAATAACTTCTTTTTATATATGTGCCTCATTCAATCAATTTCAATCAATAAAACAATTTTCGTTGCACTTTATGTTACAGTCCTGTTTCACATGTGCATATACTATACTTATTGTAGTAATTACAATAACTGGGTAATTGTCCTGAACCTAATCTTAACCCATTTAGTTACCTTATATTACTCAGCACTTTCTTGTAAGTACATACTGTAAAATAAAGTGCAACCACAATTTAAAATGTTTTTTTTGTTTGTTTTTTTTGCAAAAGAGCAAAGTGATACCTCTGTACTTTGATATTTACCATGGTATTTACCTGGTACTTTAAGAAATATCATGATATTAGCACTGTAAACTTCCCAATAAAATAGGTTCCGCTAAGTAACCGCTTTCGCAAGGATAGCGTAAATGATATTTCTCTTACCACTGTGTGGTGTTGAGGCTGCAGTTGGGTGACTCCAGTCACTCCAAATGCCTGCTTTCCTAGATCCCAGAATCCCTACCGGATTACAGCGCACCTGCACAAAATACACTGTGCCTGGCCGCAACCCTGCCAGTCTGCAGGAAGTCTGGTTCCCAACATCATCCACCACCTGCAGAGAAAGACACCCAAAACAGTCTGTTACATCAAACACCTACAGCGGCCTCATACCACACACACACACACACACCGTTACCCTAACGGGCATATTTAATGTTCTCTATAAGAAGAAAAAAAAGCCATTCACTTTCAAATCCTTAAGCAAGTTCACACAAGCCCATTTACAAAGAAGAAGAACAAAGAAATTTCCCCCTTTTTGTGCTCCTGGGGAATATACCAACGTATATCAGAGAAAAAGACAGGAGGTAAATGACAGGGACACACACATAAATAATTGGCCTGCCTCCTGGCTCTACATATACACAGCGAGCATCAACACTACCCTGAGAGAAAATCTGTTATCTATTACTTATTACAGATTGAGTAATTGCACGGTCGCAGACGGCATCAACGAGATGTAGACAGGGCCATGCCAGGCCCAATGCTTCCTCTTTCTGTGCTAAAGCAGAGGTATACTCGGGATTCAAATGCAGGAATGTCGAAACAGCCTGGGCCCCCTGTAATTATTTACAATCCCGGTACCCCTGAATCAGTCCCTCTCCGCGGTCCATTTCCAGACTCACATTTCAAAAGCTACAAACACGGTTAATATGCACAGCTCCGTAATCCGAGGACCATCATTACTATTGGAACGTGATGAGTGGCAGAATGTTAACATCATCAGGTTGCCGTGTAACAGGCGTGCTGGGTAATTATTTCCCTTCGTACAGACTATGTAAGCAATCTGTGGGGTTGAGAACGGCCCGGGTGATAATGCAGCTTTCTAAAGCGCTTTGAAAACAACAGATCATCTGCTATGATGTGCTTTTGATGGTCACTGTCATATTTTGACTTTGTTAACTATGTAGGACTGTGCAACTGACAGCACAGTGATGGGTAAGGGGGGAAAACATTATGTAACCCAACTCTGCCCAGCTTCAGAAGGAAACCTGCCAACTGATTGGATCCATATGAGCGAAATGGGGACAGCGAAAGCTTAAGTTTATTTGAAGCCCTAAAGTTTAACCGGACTCTTCCGTGGCCAGAGGACTGGAAACCATGTGCTGTTTTGCTACAGCTGGAAATGACGTTTCAGACAAGTAATACAAACACCCCACATTCTACTGAAACATGGCTGTTATCTTTTGAACCGCTATAATTAATCATTGCGCCACTCTGCAAATGCTTTAACATTGAGAAACTTAGCTGACTTGGCTCCCATGCATGCACAATTTGCACTACAAAAACAAGTGGGTGTGGTAGTGGGAATATGGTAATAGTAATGAGGATAATGGGCATTGTAGTGCGTATGGTGGACGCTGACGAACTGTGCTCACTGATCGAGAGTGCTACTGTACCTTCCAGTCGCTGCTTTCCTCCAGTCTGTATCTGATCTGGTATTTGGCCTGAAAGAGGAAGTCTTTTAGTGCAGGCGGTGTCCCCCAACGCACGGTCAGCTGGTCTTCCAGGTCGCCCACTCGGCTCACTGTCACGTCAGTCGGTGGGTCTGTTGTCACTGGGAGAGGAAAAGAGATAAAAACATAAGGTTGCGACAAACGCTGCGACAAAAAGCACCTTATTCTATCTATCTATCTATCTATCTATCTATCTATCTATCTATCTATCTATCTATCTATCTATCTATCTATCTATCTATCTATCTATCTATCTATCTATCTATCTATCTATCCATCCATCCATCCATCCATCCATCCATCCATCCATCGTATTGTAATTAAGTTGAATTAAGTCTACTTCTTTACAATTCTTCATCCTGTTTATGAACCGTATGAAATAAATAACACACTAATAGACTGGCACAGAAAAAATTTATTCATATAGTGTCACAGCAGTCTAAATTGTACAGAAAACACAGAAACAGCAAGTGTATATATTTTGTGATCACAATTTCTATCTATCCATAACTACCGATTATTGTAATATATAGTTCTGGTCTCATGGATATCTAAAAATGTTGCCTTGTGATTACTGCATCCGATAAATTGCATCGGATCTTCTAAAAAAATTTTTTTTTAAATGTGTGCTGCCTTACTTCCAGTTTGCAAAACAAGCCCGTCATTTTGGAACTGGTGATGTCAGGAAGCTTTATACATTTTTTGTGTGCAATTTGCATGGGCAAACTGGCCAATGAATGAAGTCTGCAGACCTTTGTTCATGTGATTCAACCATAGACTGTAAAAAATAGGATTCAACTGAGATTAAATATACCAATATTCTATTCTATTCTATTTTAGTTAAAGTTGCAGTCCGCAGTTTTTTCTCTTTGTCGCCATCTCTGTTAGAAATCTGCAATTGCAGTCATTCGCGGAATTACCAACTTTACGTGCGTTGTGCCTCGGCATGGCACAGCGCGGATGAATCCAATGTTTTAAGGAGAATGTGCGGCTGTCAATCACCGCGCCGGTGTGGATACTGTCATTCAAAATCACAGATTCTACTTTTTGGAAATATGAACAAAATAAGAATTTTCACCGGAAAATGTCGTCTAAACAAGTAAGTAACATCCACTTTTGTTCTGACCAACTAAGGGGAAAAAAGCATTGCAGTAAATCGCGCTGATTAAATCTAACGATCGCTTATCATATCACGTCAAACCGTGCAAATTATACTTTGTTTTCAAATTGTTAATGTTAACAACATCAGCATTGCGTGACTACATTTAATGCCCCTCTGATATTTGTCCTTGTTTTCGCATGGGCCGGTTGCAGTCTCTTTTTTTCTCCCAGGTCCGAAGACCAGGTCCCAGGTTTTACAACGGGTGAATCTCCAGTTGTCACTGTGATTGTCCTTTCTGGATCCGCAATTAAATTGATAAGTTTAATTATATCAAGTGCTGTGAGAAAAGGCTATAAATCTCCACCTCCAACATCCTCACACGCAACATAGCCTACTAGCCGAGACTCCTTCTTTATGTGTACAGATGTGACGTAATGACGCAAAGACATGCTCGAATTTCCCGCGGAAATCCACCCGTACCACTGGAATTAAAAACATTATTACAAGCTTACCATTTTGAATCGAGCTATGGCAAGCAGATAGTTTTGAACACCGGCTGGTTATGTACTTGCCCCAACATTTTTTTTTTATAATTTTTAACCCAAAAAAGCTACGGACTGCAGCTTTAACTAGTCGCTCAGTATTTTTCCACTTTGCATTTTGGTGTAGCTGCTATAAAATCCCATTGCATAGATAATGCTTCACATTCCAAATAATTGTAGTTTGCTTGGTTCTCAAAGCTGTTGTTTAATTAACTGGTAACATAAATGAGCATTGTCTCTATTGCTAAGGAGGTGGAGGCACTAGGTGTGGTGGCTGTGTCATGACTATGGCATGTTTCGAGGAGCACCCACCTTCCTCTTACTGCACTTTCCATTCAAAATTGCCCTGCCTCCCCCTTCAGGTGCAGTTACACTGATTTATACAAGCAGGATGTAAAATTTTATAACTTTTCTCATCTCCTTTTTAAGGACGCGGGGCTTTAGTTCAATGTTAAGGCTATTTCAGTTTAATTTCAAATACTTTCTAATGTCTTGCCAAGACACAATACCCCTCAACTTAAGTCCTAACAATACTAATTCCATTTTTATTAACATGTTTGTAGTTTAAAATGACTGTTTGAAGAGATTATGTGTAAGCTTGGCCTGCACTCAAAGCACATAAGATCTTAAGGATTCAACAAAACAGACTTCACCCTATTCCAGTCACATTGCTAAACAGTAGCTCCAGGCAGGTCACGGTACTAGGATTAGTGCAAAACTTTATAAAAATTCCACTCGTCTGTAAAGGAGGGGGCTGCAAGGTTTTTCAGGTATGTGTGAGTAGGTGGGTAGATACTGTGAGGCAAAGGGTTAAGGATGACGCTGTGATGGACCGCTGCAATTCGTCATGCCTCCACCCACTTTTACAAGGAGTGGCGCTCTCACGTTGCACATGGTCCTCTCGTATTGCATGCTGCCCATGAGGAGAACACCTGGGGCTTGTGTCTAAAACGGGGTCAGAGGTCAGGCACACTCACCCACGTCTAAGATATCCAAGTAGATGACATCAGATGTTGCAGTTCCGAGTTGGTTAGAGGCCTCCACCCATATCTCGTAGGGCGTGAAGAGGGCGAGGTCGCGGGGGATGTAGCATGTGTACGGCTCTCCCGCGTTGTAGTCCTCACACTCCTTTTCTCGTCCATACCACCTACAGGTGAGCAAACACGGTTTATTTTCGAAAAGGTTCCGATAACTTTTTGGACACTGTACATTCGTAAAATTCTTTTAAAAAGCCAATGGAAGAGCCAATCATAGTGTCAAATGTGGGAATGGTTCCTTAATTATGGATTATTACTTCAGGTTTGGGAATGGGGAAATGAAAATTGCTGTGTCTGGAATCTGCATTCCATCTGCTCACTGGGCATGAAAGCCAATGTTAATTAAAAAATATATATATATAAAAATAAATATAAAAATAACAAAATGAAAAAGAAAATACTAAAAGATTAGACTAATGTTAAGTAATATTAGAAGTAATTGTTTTCATCAGTCTTTCACCCTGACAAAAAAAGAAAAAAAGAAAAAGTACAATATATGGCATGTGCCCATCAGAAGGAATTAGGAATTATCCACTGTCCTCCAGTGAATAGGCATGTGGGAACATGAAATATACAAACAAGATAAGGCGTGAATTTGAGAAGAGGCATTAACATGAGTGTGAATGACCTGTGGCACTGACCTGAGCTTATATTTGAGTGTGTATTTTGTCTTGATGAAGGTTTCTCCCTGGCCCCCAGGGGCCCATCTACAGGTGAGGTCTTTAGTGTTCCTGGACCAGCAGGTAAGATTCACAGGTTTCTCAGGAGGCACTAAAAACAAAAAGAAAGACAAAGAAAAAAAAGAGTTTTCACTGAGCTGTCAAAGTGAGTAAGTGGAAAGTGACTCATGCCTCTCATAACACCTAATTAAATATGCACTAATTATACTTGATGATTTCCACTACATACAACACCAAATTCTGTACTGTAGATAGTATGGAAAATCACTTAAAAGCTTGATGTTCAGAATTTCAGAAAATAATCAGTTGGTTTAAAGTCAACATGAACAGTGTTTGCAACCCATTTTACTTTTTAAGGCCGAAACAATTCAGTTGGTAAAGATATACATTTATATTTAATATAAATATCTTACATTATATTTTGTATTTTTTCTATAATTTTTGTTTTATATTATATATTTGATCTATTCTATATATTATTTTATACATAATTAACATTTTAAATATGTACAATATTCATCAAAGAATCGTGAAAAAAATTATCACGATTTTTACAAATATATTAAGCAGTCAGTTTCAACTGTAAAAACAAGAAATGTGTCACGACCGCATCATTAGCATATTATAATGATTTCTAAAGGATTGTGTGACACTAAAGACTGGAGTAATGATGCTGAAAATTCACCTTTGCATCACAGGAATAAATTACATTTTAAAATCCATCAAAATAAAAGAGTTAGCTTATTTTAAATTGTAATAATATTTCACAATATTACTGTTTTTTTTTACTCTATTTTTTATCAAATAAACTCAGCCTTGGTGAGCATAAGAGATTTGAAACGTCTCTTAAAAAATAAGTCATTTCAAAAGAAAAGAAGTTTAATGAACGTTTATAAATACTGCCTTTTTTGGAGTAATGTGCACAGATGAATCATTCACAATAAGATCAGAAACGTGTATTAAGAAAGTAAATAGGGTCAATTTTGACTTTGTGTTGACTTTAAATATTTTCAATAATGGATGAGTGTCTTCAGCTGTCATCCTCATTTAAGTTCAGGAATGGGGCCAAGATTCCATTCAGCTGAGAACAAAAGACACTGCGTCTAAGTGTAAGACTGTGATTATATGAACCAAACCTTACAGTGGAGACCTCAGAGACATAGAGAGCTTGAGTCAACACAGTACTTCACACACACACACACACACACACACACACACACACACACACACACACACACACACACACACACACACACACGTCTCTCCATTTCTTGCTTTCAATCTTTTTTCCAAATGACCAGACACTCGCTTCCTTGACTTTGTCTCGCTCTCTCAATTTCTGCATTTGTGTGTGTGTGTGTGTGTGTGTCTGTGTTTGCAATTTTCCATACTGCCACCATTCCATGTAACTTGACAAATGTGGTACATTTGTTCAGTCATATGCATCAGTCGAGGAAAGCGCCTATAATGGACCACACAGGTGCTAAAAGCATAACAGTGGAACAGATAGCTATCTTAAGGGGCTTAAACAACTCTCGAGTTCATTGGCGGACAGGCAGAAAACATTAAATACTGCAACAACTGTGGCCCAGTGGCAGGGGGTCAAATCATAAAGACTGTCTAATACTTCTAGGTCTGACCTATATTCCCCAAGGCTCCAAGCTTACCCACAAAATCCATTTAATTGTATTTAAGTTGGACTGCGCTCACAATCGCCAATTAAACGCACTCCGCAGTAAATGCGAACAATATGGTAGACAAGACTCACTGCCAACATAGATGCAGGAGCCGGCCAGCACATGACCCCCGCTGTTATGGCACACAAGGTTGTCTCCGGAGCGTTGGCGGGACCCGGAGAGCCGCGGGAGGGTGACACTGAGCACGGAAGGGCTCAAAACGCTGTAGGTGCTGCTGGGAAGACGCTTCCCGTTTAGTGTCCAGTAGAGTGAGCCTGCATGAATGCCGTGGTCTGGATTCACTGAGCATGTGGCTGTCAGGCTGGAGCCGATGGGAAGGGCAGGGTCTTGAGGGTAGATTGTAGCCACCTCTGAGGGAGGGCGAGATATAGCAGGTTAGAGCTGGAAAGAGGCAGCATGGTTATTATAGGCTGTCTGGTTATTATGGGTGAGTTCAAATTATATGATGTTGAAGGAGGAGACCGACCGACCTCATGACTAACACATCAAAAAGGTTGATAGTGACAGCCTAAATCAGAGCAATGTGGGATATGCAAGATGATCACAAAAGGAGATGATATCCATTTACTATGAAAGGGAATACTTGCAGTCAGATGGTCCGTCTTCATCTGACTGTACATTTATCTAACCTATTAGATTGACTAACTGAATAAATAAATAAATGCACTTTATTGGTTTGAGATTTTTTTATTATGTGAGAAAATTATGTGAAACTAGCACAGCGTTAAAAATAGTGCTTGCATGATTCAATGTTAAATCAGTTTAATCTTAAATAATACAGTTTAGCGATCATTAAAAATGATTTGGCCATAGAAAGCTGCGATTGACCAATAACAATCAAGTATTCCCGATAGCTGCATAATTTTGTGCATTTTTTTTGTGTTTCAGAAGACATCTATCACTGCGCTGAATGATCCCAAACAATCAGCATAATAAAAACTCACACACAATTATAATTTTGTAAACCCTGCTGGAGTTCATTATCACCCTTGTAATGTGACAGTGGAATCCCTCCAAAAAAAAAAGTGTTAATTCAACACAATTGGGTAATGGATGTGATGAGTGAACTGCCGTGTGATTACATGTAATTACATCAAGATGGATAGATAGACTAACCTTAAAAGAGAGATTACATATTCAGCACACATTCAGAGTGAAATCTTCTCTACGTATCAAAGGGGAAAGATACAAATAATTTATTTTATCTTATAACACTAATGAAACAGGATCTTTATATAGTTGAATAGTCTTCAAAAGGTGCTGTTTCATTTAAGTAGATTACAAAATTCAGACTCGAAAACATTTCACTTCAAACTGTTTAGTGACAGTAGCAATTACAAGTATTTATTGCAGGTGTCTGAATAGGAAACGAGAAGTAAGATATTTGGTTTCAGATCAACAAGATCTCATGAGGTAAGCCTGTAGTCCTGTCATCACTAATGCAATGGCGAGGGAAACTCAGTAAAGCTTGGATGCACATCTTACCGCTGAGACGGTGAACAGCGGGACCACCCTTTGGACATTCCTGCCCCGTGTTGTCAAACCGCAATGATCTTTTAAAAGGTTACTTCTGTCTACACATTTTTTTTTTCCTTTTAACTCTGTTTATATTTCACTGAGGCCCAGAAAAAGTCAGCCTGACGTTTTTTGCGTTTAATGTTAAACTGTATAACTAGGAGAGGGAAGTGTAGTCTACCATCATCAGTGGCTGTAATGCACTTCACTTTCTTAATTCCCTGCCTGGCAGTGAAGGTGTGAATGAGGCAATACTTCATTAGATGTAATTACTCTCAAGCTTCCCCTCCACCAACACCTGTGAATGTCACGTAAGGGGAATGTGCTAAACGCTTGCGTTGTAAATGTATTTCTCAATAGCTATTAATAATTTAGCCCTTTGTTATTTACAACGCAATTATGCCCTTTGATCCTGATACACTGTTCTCTGCGATTCATTAAAAGCAAATTAAACTTTCACAAGCACCTATATTTCACCAACAACGAAAATAGCTATGAACAGAACTAATCATCTCTGTGTTGATTTGAGGTGAACCTTTTCTTGCAGTCACATATGTTTTACAAAAACAAGCTTAAGAAACATGATGTCAGGGTTTTATTGTGGTTCATAAGGCTGAACCCTCCATGTGTTAAATTAAATATGTATGCTCTGACCTTTTGAAATTGTAACCCTTAGTAGACTTTTTCAATATAGTGCAATATTTTGCACCGATACCATCAGTTGGCCAATTTGTAAACCAAGAAGTTTAAAACAACAGCTTTCCAATGTAAATAAAACATTTAATGCTGTTCTCTAAAACTATGACATTAATTAAAATACGTTAAAAATGCAATTCATACAAAAATGACCTGTATACACATCTTCTACAATAAACATGTTTCCAGTTTAAGGGTTAAAAATTAATTCAGTTAAAATTAAGATAATTTTGACATTTTTGTAGGGCTTAACGTCTTACAGTAATGTGACTTTCTACACTAAATACTTTATTTTTTATTTTTATATTGTTAAACATTTTAACCAATATTTAAATACCCAATTTTGATGTGATCATGTGACAATAAAACAATGTTTTGTAAAAAAAAAAAAAAAAATATATATATATATATACATTTTTAAATGCATCATACAATAAAAAGTTCAAAAAAGTTAATTACAGGAACCTGATACATCCTCATTTGTTATTTATCTATACACAAAAAATACTGTGCTTAATTCGCAGATGCTGGATACCTACTTTTTTTTTTATTATTATCACTGTACGTAACATTAAAAATACCTTAACATTAAAAAAAAACTTAAAAGTAAGTTACTATTCTATTCAAACTATTCTATTAACCTATATAAATTCAATACTGAACGCGCAAAGTCCCCAAAATCCCATTCGATGAAAAAGGTACGTAAAAACACATGTAACACACACATAGAGAGCTGTAAATGTACTCACGGGTAGAAGACGACAACACGCCGGCAGCACAGAGCAGCAAAAACAATAGCCAGATCATCTTATGACAAATGTTCGCTTTCTTTCTTTTAGGACAAGAGAGTCTTATTGGTCTATGCAGGAATATTTGATCCACGCATGCCACACCGAGTCCAGCTCCAGTGCACCCGAACAGTTGATCCCAGCGTCAGTTCCTGAGAAGCGGGCGTCTCGCGGATATTCCAGAAGAATGAACTTTAAAGAATATCCGCTAAATGTTCTGTTAATGCGACGGTGCATTCGTCCTCTTCATTTACTTTTGGCATCGTTTACCGTGCTGAGGCTCTCCACTGCTAGGAAACATCCAAGTTTATACTTTGCAAGCTCCTCCCATGTCTTCCCACACAGTTCCAAGTCATTTTTGCCTCTTTCGTTTTATTCCTCCCTTCCTTCTGTTTGTGCCCTCCTCTTGTTTCCCTTTCCTCGTGAATCCCGAAGCTTCAGCCTACCTGTGGGTCAGAACAATCTCTTAATGGGAAGTCTTTCCACTTAAGCCCTCTTATATAAAGCTGAGTAATTACATTCTGTGTTAATTGACTGGAAGGAGTAAAAGTTTAACTTGCCGTCTACACCTTGTCTCAGATCATATGAATATGATACGAGGAATATTATATTTTAATTTGAACAGAACTGAATAAAGGTAGATAATATGACCCCAAAACGAGAGAGAAATAATATTCGTTTCTATGTTCCATTCATTTGCTCAAATGTTCTACGGAATATAAGAAAAACTGTTTTTGAACAGGCTACATTTTATATAGTTTTGCCAAATGTTCTGATATGAGGAAAAAATGCAAGAAAAATTCTGTAAATATAATTCTGTAATGATATTATAATTAAATTAGTGCTGTCAAATCGATTCATCTCATCTATAAGTTTATATTATATTCATATATGTGTGTGTGTGTGTGTGTGTGTGTGTGTGTGTGTGTGTGTGTGTGTGTGTAAATATACATATAAACACACACACATTATATATAGGCCTATATATATATATATATATATATATATATAATATATATATACACACACACACATATTATATAAAACACTTTTATGTTAGATACAATTAATCAATTTGAGAGCACTAAATTAAATATAATTATATAGAGAAATAATTATAACAGCAATTAAAACAATATTTCATTAACATCTGGGCAATCATTCTTCTATGAAAATGTGAAATAAACTGAATTAAATAGAATTATTTAAGACAATAAGTTTCCAAAAAACATAAAAAATTTGATAAAACTGCATTTCTCTCCTTTTTTTCTTGTCTGTACAAAGTTTAAATCAATGGAAAATGCATGTCCATTCAATACCAACGCCTCTACGTTGTCATGACTAATGTTTGAGTAATGGTGCTTATGAGCAGTTGGAGATGTGGTCCTAGTCATTGAGTCACTCATTCGGTGACAATGTATATTTTGAAACAATAACCATGACAGTAAGTTCGCCCGTGGGTCAGCAAGCCACAATGCAGTGCTTTATTCTATTGTCGAAAAAACGCTTGTTAAAGCCGGGTTTACCGTTAGTTCCACGCTGGTTCTGTCTCGTAAATGAGTGAGTTGACTTCCTTTCCAGTTATCACCATACAATGCTATAACAAGAGGGATGTCATCCAAAGTCTATGAATGAATGGAGACAAAGACCATTCATCTAACAGAGCTGGAGTCTCGAGAGAGCTCCCACCACATTCATTAATTCTGCCCTTATCCTATAACTTCATGCTTATGTCTTCTAAAGATCTGCACTTCTAAACACCATGTTCCTAAATATAATCTATAAACTAAACTTCCAAACAGTTTACTCATGCATCATGCCTATGAGTAATGCATAAGAGTCAATGCATGCTTAAGAATGTTATGTCATATAAATAGCGCACCTCAGGAAATGTACATTTACAAAGCATGATGATGTAATCACAACAACCTCAGCAGGCTTCAGATGAATGAAAGCCATACAAACAGATTAACAAGATATAATTATCCGTGAATGAAGTAGCTGTTGCTGGGAAATACATGACTATGTGGTCATATTACACAGAAATAAGCTCCAGATTTCAAAGGAAATTGTCTTACTATCATCTGCCTCAGATCTTTGAGTCTTTAGGAATATAATCCAGTCCATTAAACCACTTTGGATCAACTTGAAGGGCGAGAGTGATTATACTTTTCACTAAATCCTAAAAGATGGGAAAATAATCCAAAACATTAGCTATGCAAATCAACTACAGGAGAGAAAGAAAAGGAGTAATTGAGTGATGTGTTAAAAGAGTTCTGCTTTGGAGACAGAACAACAAAGATAGTTAGAAACAGAAAAGCAAACAAGAACTTCCTCCAGACAAATGAGTTCCAACATAAATCTCTCGGCCAATTCACTGACTGCATCTGATTGGACACATACCCAGCTAGGTGATGCCAGACCAGAACATGACTTACAATTCAAGGAATTGTCTGTATCTAAGAGGACATTCAGAAGCCTGCTCCGAGACAGCAAAACACACCATAATGAGACAGGGAAGCATTGATTACCGGGACCCTGTGATTTAGTGGGTGAGCTCTGGCATGTGGAACAAATTATCCCACCATAAAGATTTCAGTGGGAATTCTCTTCGGGACACAGGCTTTGACTCGCAGCATTCAAGCCGAGTGTGAAAGTATTGGCTGCTTTGTTTTGAAGCCCTCCGAGGAACCCAAATTGGACATGCAGTAATATAATGATGATTATCCAATGAGGGGTAAACCTTAGTCCAACACACCTCAGCATTTTATGTCCAATCAACTTGGCCGACACAGAAACCCTCTTAAAAATGTCTGGAAAGCTGGGAGAGGCTCCAGCTCTGCGAAACATGTGCTGAAATCACTGTAAATCAAGCAATTTCCTCTTAATACACAGAGACAGTCACTGACCCCAGCGGTCCAATCCTCACTGATTGGGAGAAAATGTTTGTTTGAAGTAGGGTCAAAGCCTTTCCAGACTCGGCTAAGCTTTGTTTACATTGTAATGTATGTTATAATGTATTATTATTTTTCTAAAGAACAGATAAATGTGAATTAACATGGGATGAACAGTCACAGAAATACAAATCAGACCATCATTTCTGACAGATACCCCTGAAATAGTTTCTTAAGCCAGAGAAGCACCTTTGGCAGCAACCCCCCCCCCCCCCCCCCCCCCCCCCCCCCCCGAATAATGCATGACAGATGTATATCAACCATACACTCGGTGATGGCAAGATCTAGCAAATGTGTAGCCGAAAATCCCAAGGAACACGGAGTTGTTAACTTGCTCTTTCTCCTCATTCCATCTGGATTCAATGTGCTGGGTGAAATGCATGAACAATCAAAAAAGAATACAATATTTCACCCTTCATTCTCTTTTTTTTTTGCCAATTTTTTATTAATTCCCCACAAACCATTACTCCCTATAACCTCTAACTCAAACGGGTTCTGCACTCTCAAGTAAAAATATTTGGGGAATGTTTTGTTGTTCAATTCAAATACATGACTCAAAGCCCTAAAATATCTCAAACACACCCAGGGCTTTTGATTTGATTAAGAAAACAGAGCTTAAGTCAATGCATTATATAAACATGTAGGCAAATTAACAGATACAAACTATTCTGTGATCATTTACATGCTCTAATTGTTCTGCCAAAAGATGCTGTTCAAATTTATACATCATGATGCTTTTGTTTTTTACTGTCTAACAACATACAAAGAACATGAGTCGCATAAAGCAAATCTCCAGGCAATTGAGATGCGTGTCATTCAGAGGCAACCATTAGAGGGAGCACAAACACAGTGTGTTTAACTCAGTTTGACAATTGATTCCAGGATTGAGAATTATACCAAATTTATAATGAAATCTCCATAGTTGTATGGCTGCAAGCAGTCAGATCATCTTAACAAGCACATAAAACATGCAAAAAAAGGTTATTTGGCCAATTTTGCTATTTTTATTTTATTTTAAATGAGCCATTGCATTTCAGTTCATTGTTACTGTTTTTTGTGTTGAATAGGCTAATCAATCTACAAATTGCTTTAATACACATTACCAATGAATCTTTGAAGCAATCAGACACAATGGGTTTTTAATATGATAAATATAATTATATTATATTAATATATGATAGATGTCAAACAAGTAGAGCGGGTTGCATAATGGGATGGGGGCTGACTGGACAAAGTGCTGTGCATGCAGGGTCATCTGTCTATCTCATGTTCTTCTGAACTGCTGTGTCATTGTGCTGTTTGGCATTTTCTTTATTCTCTTGGCAGTAAAAGAGCACACCTGAGGTCTTGCACGCATGACAAGAAAGTGGTTTACATATTATTGCAAGACAAAGTCTAGTATCTTGTGCAGTATGAAAGAACACAAAATAACAATTGCACCTGTCCTCAATACCAAATATTGATATTGCATTGTGTTTCTAAACAGTAAAAGGTGGCAGATGAGTGGATTACTTATTATAATTATCATAGCAATCATAAAATTATCATAATAAATTGATTAAATGTTACAAATACTTTCATGGAACTGATCAAAAAGAATTCGATGCTATCGCTGCCATATAATGCTTTGCATATGTACCTGATCTTTCTAACAGTAAACTTTGCTGTCCTTTGTTGGAACATTATTTGCTCTTGCACCTCCTGCTCTTGGTGGAATTTGCATGTTCCTGCTTCAGTGACTTCCTTAATACTATGACAAGGCGAGAATCAGCAAAACAAACCTCACAAATTCTGCTAAGGTCAAAGGCCTGGGTGTAACCCAACAAGGAATAAGATCTTCGGGAAGCCTTTCAGGAATACTGTAAAACAATCTGCTATCTGCCAGAGATCCATAAAATCTGATATAGGTCTATGTCATTTAGATATAAAACAACACTCTTAATATGAAGGATGTAAAAAACAAATTACATTCTACATAGAATCTCACACGCAGGACTATTATCCATAAAGTTAAGTAAATTTGTCGTGCATATAAGCAACGATTTAATTAAGTTAATAGTCATTTCTGTTAAACATTTTCCAATTTTAATATTGGCATTTTACTGCGCAGCTTTCTGTCAACATTGTTAATCACTACTTTTGAGGAGGCTGAAGTTCCCTGGTTAAAATGTGGATTAGCTTGTTCATTATTGTGGAATGCCACTCACCATATAACTTAGCCTATTCTGACTCACTAAAGCTTCAGAGACAATTAAAATCCCAACAAGCCCAAACAAATACACAGCAAATACAAATTTCATCTAGGATTAGGAAGAGGGTTTCCCAGTGGGTGTCTGTTTGCTTTTTACATAACAACGTTTAAGAATTCTTGGCAACGAACTTGTCAATTTTTCCAGACCGTGAAGCACTCAGTCTCAGAGATGGATTACCTGAGACGAGTATTCAAATGACAAATGAGATCAACTGACAGTCCTCGATATATTTGCTTTCGGTTTGTCATTCAACCTGTATTAGGTCTCGTTCAGCTGAACGAGGAGTTGCACAGTCATGCTGATGTCAATGGCAGGCACTCTGTGTGTTTGGAGCGCTGCCAGCGGGAGCGGGAGCGCGCACGAGCCTCCTTCACCAGTTCGCTCTGCTGGCGGGCGCGCGCCGCGCGAGCGTGAGTCACAGTGTACGCGCGTTTCTCACACACAGGCAGTTGACAGCTGGAAGGCGGTGGAGCTTCGCGGCACAGCAAACTTTCGTTTTTTTCCTGTGTGCTTTGCTTTGACGTTTTACGCGCCCAACTACAGGAACATTCTGTTCGTGAAGGCGCGCGGAGGGCATTCACCTCTTCATTTATTCATTTTTATTTTTATTTTATCAGCATCATTCTTTAAATAAATCATCTATACTGACAGTACGTAAGTGGAGAACTGTCGCCGGTTCCTGATTCAAGGTGAGTGTTTTTAGCGGGTGTAAGTTAGATAGATAATTGCGTTTGGTGTCGATGGAGACCTGCACGCGCTTGACAAGGGGCTAACTAACTAAAAGTCTTTTTTTTTGCTTCTCGTCGCATCAGCACAATTTTATCAGGGGTGCGATAGCCCACGGTGTAACGTTAATGATGTCACATTTATTAATATCTCGGATTACTGCTTCATGTTTTTCCCCAAAGGAAAGTGCTGACAGAGTAGTTTTGTTCTTAATAATGCAATATTACACGAGCATGTTACTGTAGTAGCATTGTACTGATCCAGCTGTTGGCACGAGACTGCGGTGCTGATATTTACTACTACAGCATGATTGATAGTGTAATATTATACAGTAGTTCAAAATATCGAGTAACTTACGTTTCACGCAAAGTTTGGCGAGTTAGTTCGTGCATTTCTTTTCAGCCAAAAGAAAATAGTTCCGAAATAAGCCAAAGCGTCAAGCTTTGGGTCTCACCAAGCAACGAACATGCTAAAACCCGGACTGGAACAGCGTTTATGAGTGAAGAGGGGCGACCCCTCCCACACTCGAAGCGTTTTGTAATCACTGGGCTTGGAGGCAATTCCGGGTTTTCTATTTAATGTCATGCTACTTGCACGAGAAACCCATTCCAAGCGGTCGTGGAGTATCAATTTCATTTCAGTTAGTGTTTTTACGCATTTTTACATTTATAATGGCAATAACAATATTATTTGTGAACTAATGTTCAGCTTTTCTTTTTAATAGTCAAACTTATTTTCATCAGTCATCAAGCTTGTAGCCTACTGGTCACAGACGAAGATGTACCTTTAACTTCACCAAGCAGATTGCTCCCTAAAACCACCCACAGTCATAATTTGTTCAGGCCATTTCCAGTTTGATTTTGACATGACATAAAGCAGTGATATCATTGTTTACTTACTTTTTAATTAGTCTTCCCATTAGCCATCATTGTCTTCATGCAGGCCGATTAGAGAACGCGCACGAAAATAAGAGGTGGGATTTACTCACATCCAATCATAACCGATCGTATCCAATCATAGCTCGATGGAATTGCATACTCATTCCCCCCCATTCACCCCATGCTTTGGGAATCTGTTAAAACACAAGGGGTTCAGGGGAGACAAGAGAGATGCAGTCCAATGTACAATACATATAGTTAAACAGGAAAATAATGCAAAATATAAAGTGGCCCCATCTCAGCAAGCCAAAATGTGACAGTGGCAAGGAACTCGGTGTTGACTATTAATAAACCTTCTTGCTTTGTGCACCATTATTATAACTCTATTTCCATTTGTGAAAGAAAACATCAACACACCATTATGCTAGTAGGTGTTGACATGAAGCCCTACCTGTATTTATGACCAAATCATTAAATTGTTCATTTAATACATTCGTTCAAAACATATATAACAACAGCACTCATACATTTTATTTTTAGCTTCATATTTTTTATGCCTCTGTAGTAATTTAGTTTTTATATATTATTTATTAACAAATAATAGCTAGAAGTTCTGTTAGGGATAAAGTACTGTACAGTTAGCTGGTCATTATTGCAAACAAAATCAAAATAATAATAACTCTAAAAGGGGATCAGGATTTCATAAGACTATCCCGAAACTCTCTTACACTGACCCAGGGCCATCAGGCGATCCTTATTGTTGAGCCCTGAACTAATTCAATTATCATTAGTCATCTCTATGAATCACACTGCACTGCATTCCTATAGATATGTGTGTGAACATATCCTTCTCTTTCCGAGTTAACATATAGATCACAATCATTATGCAAAAAGTTCAGTGTATGTAGTGTACTTAGAAACTTCATCTGAACAAAGGCTTTCCGGTCAGCCTGATTCTAGGTCAGTTATCACCACCCTTCTATGCACCCGTGTCTTTATGATTCACAGTTTTCCTCGTAGTCATGAACACGTTGCAGACTGCTCATAGACTGACTGTCTCTTTAACAAAGCAATGGAGATGTGTTATGGTGCAGTTATTAATGAAGTGTTTGGTGCACTCAATAACCTCAGCTATATAACCGTGACACAGTGGAACTTCGCTCTCTCTCTCTCCCTCCCTCTCTCTCTCTCCCTCTCTCTCCCTCTCTCTCTCTCTCTCTCTCTCTCTCTCTCTCTCTCTCTCTCTCTCTCTCTCTCTCTCTCTCTCTCTCTCTCTCTCTCTCCCTCCCTCCCTCCCTCCCTCCCTCCCTCTCTGCCTTTCTCTCTCTCTCTCTCTCTCTTTCTCTCTCTCTCTCTCTCTCCCTCCAAGTGATGAGCACTTTGTGTTGTTAAACTCATTGTGGCTTTCCGTGCAGAAACCGGTCTTCTGTGCACTCCACGTGTTTCCATTTGTTGGTAGTCAAACTCAAGCTCTGATCACGGCTCGTGTCCGGACGCAAAGCTGAACAGAGGTGAATGAACAGCACCGACACTGAAATGGTCTTTTGTGACATCTGAATTCTTCACTGTAACGCAATCTCATACATAATACTGCGTAGTGATTGGATTAAGAGTGTTTATTGTCATGAATAATGCTGAGAAAAGCTCACAAAATGATGATGTTGACATACTCTCCAGCCACGGCGGCCAATCACCACTCCGAATTAACGCATAGGACTATACGTTACTTTTTGTGACGTTGGTTCAACTTTTCTTTTTAAACCGAAAGAACGAAATAGCTAAGAAAATGAAACACTTCCCCCTTAATAATAAAGATAATGAGTGTTATTGTTGTTTTTATGGATGTGTAACCGGTACATATCTATTGATATCTCAAAAAATTTGTTTTAGGGTTTTATGACTTTTATGACCTTTAGAGGGATAGGGATTCATATAATCTGAGCCATAACTGCAGTAAAATGCATGTTTTAATTTAATTGTACCATGTAAGTGTGTATATATATGATCTACGTTGCCACTCCCAAGTATAAGGGGCTTTCCTTGCCATTAATGCTTGGATAACACACCTACGTCTCCGACGATTAAAAATAATGGCAAGTGTGGTGGTTGCGATATACATAAACCTATACCAATATCCGTCGCCATGATTTTTAGAATGACTTATCGCAAGAGGAAAAATTCCATTTTAGTCGCGTAACATCGATTAAAGGGGTGGAATAATGCCCCTTTTTACAATATGTAAAATAAGTCTCTGTTGTCCCCAGAGTGTGTATGTGAAGTTTTAGTTTAAAATACCCCACAGATATATTTTTTTTTACAGCATGTTAAAATTGTCCCTTTTTGAGGGTCAGTAAAAACGCGTCGTTTCGTGTGTGTCCCTTTAAAGGGGTCATATGATGGTTCTAAAAAGAAAGTTATTTTTTGTATTTGGTTTAATACAATGTGTTTACGCAGTTTTAGGTTAAAAAAAGTAATTATTTTACACACACTGTACATTATTGTTGCTCATCTATGCCCTGCCTTTCTGAAACACGTCAATTTTTACAATGCTCATCGATCTGAAAAGCACGGAATGCTCTGATTGGCCAGCGATCCAGTGCATTCATTGTGATTGGCCCAAAAACCTTAAGCGTGTGATGGAAATGTCACGTCCCTTAGCATATTTGGAACATCAGCTCCCAAAGCAATAATGACAGGTGATAATGTTGGGTACTACCTTATCAATTAGAGGCCGAATCTAAACCGGAAAATGCAGATGACCAAGATAATCGATTAATTTTGCCAGCGCAACTGGACCAGATCGTATCAGATTGGTAAGGTGTTATTTCATTGGGGACATAATTACTGATTATAATGACTTATACTATCTTTTTATTTTTAATAGTAAATTAAGCTTAACCACTGTATTCTAATTGCGTCTTCTTTTGAAAGGCCAAACAAAGTGGTTTGGCTTTCGCAACGGAAAACACAGCGCCTCCACGACATGGCGGTGCCGGAGGCAACAATAATACAGAGAGAATTTTTTTATGAAACTCTGCCCCCACAAACTGATGTAGATTTGCGGGGGCTTGTTTGAATTAAGCGTTTTGTGAAGGTGTGGCTGAGTCTTAACTTTTACAAAGAATATCACTTTAGGTTTGACACTTTGAGCTTTGTAACTCTGCAGATCTTATACTTGCACTAACAGCTACATAACACACTAAAGAAAAAGGAAAATGAGAAATCCCATCATATGACCCCTTTAAATGCAAATGAGCTGCTACTCCCGGCACAGAGGGCGGAGCTTCAAGAGCTCTTGTGTGTATTAGCAGCTCCGATTGTCAGAAACTGTCCTGCCTTTTATGTTTAAACTGGAGTCGGACAATGATGGAGAGATTTAAAAAGAAGTGACAACATGTAGAATGCAACAGGACGTTTCTGAATGGTTAGTTGATGAATTTATGTTGCTGATGTGGAGTTAATTATCTTCAATTATGTCATGATATAAAATCATGATCTATAAAATCGCTCGTGTAGTAACTGTTGTAAGATGCCTACAGTGACATTGCATTTGTGTTACGCAATGTGCATGTGACTCACAAATTTGCGCTACTACAACAGCTCTTCCTCTTCTCAACATGGACTGCTTGTTCCCGGGGGTGGGGTTTATGTAAATTTTAGGGTTAGTGATGTCACTTACCCGGGAGGAATGTCGTGTAGTCCCTACCAGCCATTTGTTGTAGTCCTTAAAAAACAATTTCTTTAAAAGCAAATATCTTCCTTTGCTTGAACTTTGAGCGTTGTAACTTTGCAGACGTTGTTTATGCTCAAACAGCAACATTACACACTAACTAAAGTTAGAAAAGTGAAATCACAACCACCCCTTTAATGGAAACAAACAATGGTATATCTATAGCGAATAATCAAAGCCATTGAATGGAAAGTGCTGTGTAAAGGTTCTTCATAAATATTCCACAGACACAGCATATTGGTTTTGAATGACATTGCATCATCTTCCACAGCACATCATGGTAGTTAACCAGGACAAGAGTTCACTTGGCAGCACTTACCAGGAAAGTTCCAGAGCTTTTCACTTTCTGTTCTATTATTTTTCAAATAACCGGACACTCAGCGAGTTAATGGTTAATCCCACCAGAGCCATGGATCTAATGTGCATGGCTCAGCATTTTAAAGTTCTCTTTAAAGTCCTGCTTTGCAGTATGGCATGTGGGAGCATGACACAATGAGCAATGGAGGCCACGACTGAAGGAGCTCTCTTAGTTCCAAAATAATCCGTGGCTGGCAGCGTTGTCTTGTGATAAACTGTGCTTTAAGACAAATAAGTGTCTTCAACACTGAGTTGTGCAATAACAGCAACAGAAATGACCTGCAAGTGTTGGACGTTACATAACCCATGAAAAAAAATCATTTCTGATGAACAACACCACCAAGACTGATAAACAGCAGAGACTTTGGCCTTCACTCGAAAACCATTTTAGTGTCCAAAAAGGTCTTTTGATACATGGTTGATTCATGGTTATTACTTATTACCATTGAAGCATGGTTTTGGAAGTACTGTCTGTATTATGCAGGAAATCACATGTTTCGTCTGTGAACAAGGCTTTGCTGTTGACTTTTTTTTTTTTTTGTCTACTTGACATCCGTCAAGAAATAGGGAAGTAAAACATGATTCAGCCAAGTCTATGCAACTGTCAACATAGACTGTAATTAAAGACAGTTTCTTGTACATATTGTTATGATAGAAATGTCCTCTGCAGGATTTGCGTAAAGCTGCCATTGTATTCCTTTGTCTATTGCATGTTGTGTTTGTTTAGTTTTATATCCAAGATATCTTCCTTAATCATCTTTGGCTATATTAAATTATGCATTTGATAAACAATGAAAGCACTGGGGGGTGGGGGGAGGGATTAACTAAACATTTCTCAGTGTTTTATCTGTTTTTTTTTGTGTGTTTTTTTTTTTACAGGGTGAAAAGAGCACAATCCATCTTGGAGGACAATAACCTTTTGGAAGAAAAGAATATTGCATTTTTAATGCGTATGCTTAAAATAATTTAAGATAACTTTGCGTGTACATCCTCTAGAGGTTATAAATGACTTCTTACCTCGTCAATAAAGACGAAAAGCAGCATTTGTCTGATTTAAAGGAAGTGATGGTATAATATCTTTTTTATTATATACTGTGAATATTTCAAAAATGCCAACTTGGCTTGATACAGAATCTTTGTATGGTGGACTTCTTACCAGGCAGAAGAAACATGGATCTCTATCCCTAAGCGATCATCAGTTGTGCCTATTTTTCTTCATGACACGTGGATGGATATAGATATTTTGTCGCTGCAGTCACCATCCGTTTCCTGAATATATATCAGTGACATTCTAGGTCTCAGAGAATGAACTGTCCAAGAAAGAAGAGGCCCATTAAAGATGAGGATTTCTCTGCCATCGTGGTGCCCTCCATGAGGGGTCATGGTTACTTGGATTACACGGTTGAAAGTCATCCCTCTAAAGCCATGCAGGTCATGGATGAGTTCCGACATCATGAATTGCTCTGTGATCTGGTTCTACATGTGATGTACAAGGACAAGATAGTGGACTTTAAGGTAAGATTTACAGGGGTCAGTCCTTAAAGGTGCACCAGGTGAAAAGGTGTCATATGGCGCTTTTCCACTGCATGGTACGGCTCGGTTCGGCTCGGTATGGTTCGACTCGGCACGGAACGGTTCGGCTCGCTTCGCTTTTCCACTGCGTGGTACGACTCGGCTCGGTACGGCACGGTTCGGTTCGCTTTAGATCGGTTGCTTTTCCACTGCAGTTAGTACCGCTTCAAAGTGGGTGGGACTGATCGTTATAGTTGCCGTCTCTACTGCCATGACATCATCATATTAAATACGAATTTTTCATTCCGTGTTTCCCCATCCGCTCCTCGGCAACCAACGAGAGGAACGTCTGCACCTCGTCCACTGACCACGATTCAGCCATTTCTTTTTTTTAAAGCATTTTTGAAGCAAATACTTTTAAAACAGGCGCTGTGTTGGCTGTTGTCTACTGGCTATTTAAATCTAGCGGGTTTAGTGTCTCGTGTTGTAAATACAATGACGCTGGTAGTGATGATTCTGTCTGACCAATCAGTGATCTGCAGTGTTTGCACGTCACATTTTAGTATCGGTACGGTACGCTTGGAACCTCAACAGAGGTGGTACCATTTAAAGCGAGCCGAAGCGAGCCGTACCGTACCGTACCATGCAGTGGAAATGCGCCATAAGTGAGCCGTACCGAACCGAGCCGTACCGTACCATGCAGTGGAAAAGCGCCAAAGCGTGCCGTACCGTACCATGCAGTGGAAAAGCGCCATTAGTCTCAGTCATCTCCCTAGTTCAGTAGTCAGGGTACTGATCAAGGAGTCGGCCATTTTAAGGGCTGTCTCAATCCCAAAATCCTACCAGGGCACTCAAACGTTTGCTCCCTTAAAAGTTTCACGATGCACTGTGAAAACCAAGGAGCATCGGTGCTTACTATGTTCCCTTAACGGAAGTTCTAATGTGTGAAACTTAAATCACGTGAGCCAACTCACTACACATAATGACATGCGATAGATGTTTTTTAAAACCCTTATTTAATTATATTTTGGCATTACATTGTTAGACCTGGTTATGAACATAAACTAGCTAACATTTATGATTTATTTACGGCTGACATGTTGCATGTATATGTAACAAGCAAAGTATTTATCATAATGTACTTTAAATAACATAAAAAAATAATGCCAGAAAGATATCAGTTCTGCTGTTGTTCATAAATACTTGTAGAGATGTTGTACAATGAGGATGTTATATCGTCGGAAATAGAGTCATGTGTCCCAATGTGCAGTGAGCCAGGGTCCTATCCTTTCCAGTGCCCGAATTTGTGTACACAATATACTGATTCACGACGTAGGAAGCAAGGGAGCTGATTGAGGCGCACCCTTATTCTACTTAAAGTGTCATGAGATCTCCCATTGCAGTACAGTCTGTTCTAGCCATAGGTTTTTTTTGTTGTTTTTTTGCTTTAAAGGAGTTGAGGTTCAATTGCATGTTAGAAGACAGTGTTAGCATACAGTAGTTTTAATTATTTTATTTATTAGGTTTTTGAGTGAACATCACAGGACTTTTTCCATACCATATACATTGCTCATATACATCAGCAGTATCTGGCAGTGTGTCATGATTATTCACACTGACTGACAACTTTGAGATATTTTGCAACAAATATTTAAATTACATTATTGTTATAAAAGGGCCTTTGTGTATGTAATTATGAGCTTCAGAAATATATTTGTGCATTCTTCATACTGTTGTTATGCCTAAATTTACTTGCAGAATTGGTTTTAGTTTTTTAGTGTTTTGTTTTTAATTTATTTAGACAAATAATATAGAATGTCAATAGCCATGTATTGACTATTGGCCTTAACATATAATAAAATAAAATAAACGTATTGCATCGCTCAGAATTTTAATATCAATGCATCCCTCCCTAGTATATATTAGTTGTTCTCTAGTACTTTGTATAGTAAACTACATTGATTACTCTTCTTGAAAGCCCAAAATTATATTCCAACTAGCAATTGATTACTCTTCTTGAAACCCCAAAATTATATTCCAACTAGCAAAACTCAGAGAAACGGGTCAAGTGTGTTTTAGTTTCTTTTTAATAGGGTATGTCTCTGACACTGCAAATTACAGAGCATGAAGATAAATTGTTCTCATCACAAGAGAAGAATTATGTTAGTACATGTTAAGGCATTTAATTGTAATTACAAGTACATGGCACATACTGCACAGCTCTTATAATTTAGTTTCAGGTGTGTCCTTCCTGTTTTGTTTTTTTACGCCAGCCATGAACAAGTGTCTACATTTCCCAGGTGCATAAACTGGTGCTGGCTGCCTGCAGTCCTTACTTCAAAGCCATGTTCACCAGTAACTTCAAGGAATGCCACGCTTCGGAGGTCACCCTGCGAGACGCGTGTCCTCAGGTCATCAGCCGCCTCATTGACTATGCCTACACCTCGCGGATCACAGTGGGCGAGAAGTGCGTTCTTCACGTCCTCTTGACAGCAATGCGCTATCAGATGGAGGAAGTGGCCAAAGCATGCTGCGATTTCCTCACGAAGAACCTGGAGCCGTCTAACGTCATAGGCATCTCGAGGTTTGCAGAGGAGATCGGCTGCACCGAGCTGCACCTTCGCACAAGAGAGTATATCAACACTCACTTCAATGAGGTGCGTGCCCTGTAGACTCCGTTCACCGAAGTGTCAGTTAGCAGCAATCGATAGTTTCCACCTGCTGTGCTCTCTTAAGTAACTGTACTGAGCCATTGACCTGTAACAGTTAGTCTGTGAATGAATGAAGGCTGTAGAGAACAGCGCTGTGTAGCTAATTGATTTGTCAATGGAACTCAGGTCTGCCTTGCAGATGGATATTGATTCGTATAAATTATCCAGCTGTCAAATGAATCATGCAATAACGCAATAGTTAACCCAAAAATGCTCATGTCACTCCAACCTGTATTATTTTTCTTACTTTATTACTTTGTTCTTCAACTCGAAAAGAGATGTGCAAGCTGCACTTTTCCATACAATCAAAGTGTATGGTGATTTATACTGTCAAGCTCAAATATTAAACGTAATGCATACATGTATTTACCATAACAAAAGTACCATAAAAGTTGTCCACACGACCCATGCTGCTCATCTTCTGAAGCCAAGCAATAGCTACAAATAGAAAAAGCATGAAATTAAAGTAATTGTTTACTGATTATCCAGTTCACATATATTCAAAGAACTAGATGATAAGAGTTTATATATTGTTTTTTAAACCATCCTGTTCTTGCCATGAAAATGGCCTTTGGTGGCATGAAAGGGCGTTTGGTCTCAATGATGTCAAACCTTGCACAAAGTGTCTAAAGTCACCTTTGTGAGCTCCCTAATAATCGAATAATATTCATTTTGGTGCTGTGACATTAGCGAAATTTCTGTGAAATTTTGCTGGCAAAAAACCTCCATTGTCTGTCGCCAATAGTGTAGCGATGTATGAAGCACAGTTCTTACAGTAGTTACTTCTAAACCATATAGCTTTCTGTTGGTCAACTTGGCAAATCTACGTGACCAGCTTGAACCCGTTGCGAAATCTATGTGGGGAAATCTTTGACACTCATGCTAAATTCTCAATCGTGTGGATTCCTATTGAAATGACTGCATTTAGCCCTCAACAATTCACAGAACAATGATAAATGTGACTGCCCCTTTATGGAAAAAGGTGAACATTCCTTTAATTTCTTCTTTTTTAATTTATTGTTCCTCACATGTTTACATATTTACAAGTTTGTTACTGATATTTAAAAATAGTTACAAAGTCCATAAATACAAATTCAATAAGTCAGGACTTTTCAGATCTAACTATCCTCCATGCTCATGTCACAGGTAACCAAAGAGGAGGAGTTCTTCAGTTTGTCCCATTGCCAGCTGCTAGAGTTGATCAGTCAGGACAGTCTAAAGGTGCTCTGCGAATCCGAGGTCTACAAGGCCTGCATTGACTGGGTCCGCTGGGATGCGGAGGGCCGGGCGCAGTACTTTCATGCCCTTCTCAACGCTGTCCACATCTATGCCCTGCCGCCCACATTCCTCAAAAAGCAACTGCAGTCCTGCCCCATCCTCAGCAAGGCTAACTCCTGCAAAGACTTCCTGTCCAAGATCTTCCAGGACATGGCTCTTCGAAAATCATTGCCGCCCCCTCCTCATCGTGGGACGCAACTCATCTACATAGCGGGAGGTTACAGGCAACACTCTCTGGACTCTCTGGAAGCCTTCGACCCACGGAAGAATGTCTGGCTAAAGCTATCTGACATGGGTTCTCCCTGTAGCGGGCTAGGGGCTTGCGTGTTGTTCGGGCTCATTTATACGGTCGGGGGACGGAATCTCTCTCTGCAGAACAACACGGAGTCTGGATTTCTGTCCTGCTACAACCCCATGACTAACCAGTGGACCCAGCTGGCTCCGCTCAACACACCCAGAAACCGAGTGGGTGTCGGGGTCATTGACGGAAGCATTTATGCCGTAGGGGGTTCACATGCCTCTACACATCATAACAGCGTTGAGAGGTAAGGCTGGGACAGGAAGAAAACAATTCAAAAAGGTTTTGTGTTGTCAAGGTTTGTTTAACGCAGTGGGGTTTTTCCCCTTTATATTATATTTCCTTTCTATTATACCAACGCTAGCGGAATCAAAACATTAGCACAGTGCAGAATGACAGATTTAAACTTGGTTGACGAAGTTCTTATTACACCAAAGACTGAGTCGCGCACCTGTCCGACAGAAGAACATTCACACAGAACGTGATAAAAATGAAATCTTACCAGAAAGGTTACAATACATGCTACACTTGTGACGCGTCGCGTCATCAGCTACAGAAAGTGTTTTGACTTCAAGAACAATCTCCTTCCATCAGGGTGTAGAGATCAGTTTGCTCTTCTTTTCAGAGCAGTCACTCTTGACTAACAAGCTTCAGGCAAATCTGTTTCATAACGTACATTCCACGGCACAGAGTCAAGTTAGGCCTTTCAGAAGAAACTCATCTTCTCAATAAGTGTAATGATATGAATATTTTATATTTATTAGCCAATGGTGACAGATCAGGTAAGAGAGATTCATCAGCAACCTGAAACGAAAGTGCCATGTTGTTTGTTGAGTACTGTACCTCAATGTCACAAGTGAATCTGAAAGGAAGGACTCCAATGTACTGTGAGAACATATATATATACTGTATAGAGAGACAGACAGACAGACAGACAGACAGAGAGAGAGAGAGAGAAGAAATTGGACAGAAGTCTCTTATGCTCACCAAGGCGACATTTATTTAATCAAAAGTGAAATTGTGAAAATATTGTACAATTTAAAATAATTGTTAATTCATAATCAGAAATCATTCTAAAATGCTGATTTGATGCTCAAGAAACATTTCTTATTATCAATGTTAAAAATGGTTGTGCTGCTTAATATTCCTGTGGAAGCCGTTAAACATTATCTTTTTCAGGCTTTTTTGATTAATCCTGAGCACACATTTGAAATTAATTTCTTTTTTTTGGGTAATATTACAAATATTACACCATACACTTTCTGATCAATTCGATGCATCTTTGCTGAATATAATTTCTTTAAAACAAATCATACTGACCCCAAACTGTAATGTGTATACAGTAAACATCCATTTAAAAAAGATAAATTATGCCACAAGCAGAGAATGTACAATAAGTGGGATAAACCTCATCAACTCTGTCTTTATTTCTTATTTTTGCTATTTCTTGTAGACGACAGCTCAAGTATAGATTCATAACAGAGGCATGTGAGTCCTATTGAGGATCATTTATATCTGAGCGAGCAGCTCAAAGCGGAAAGTTAATCTGTCCAGGAATGCAGCGAGAGAAAGTGCGTGTATTCTATTTAAGAATTAGAGCTAGACACAAATTCAAACAATAAATGTCGATAGATCATCTACAATTTCAAAGATGTGTGAAATTCAAGACTCAGTAATATATGTGCCTCTGTTGTGCTGTGAGACAGAAACTCTTGGGTCGGTAACAGTAGCTGTCTTCACAAGCTTTTAAATGGAGATTTTGCATTGTTGGCAGGTTAAATACAACCTCTTCTTGCTGAAGGCTCATTTTTAATTTGTGACATTCTGTTGGTGATATAACAGCTCATGGGAATTGCTTGCAAGTATGATTGGTATTTGGCTCTGGATATCATTGTAAAAAACAATGGAATGATGAGGCTGAGATACAGAAGATCTTTTATATTGACCTCAACATTGCAATGTCTAGGAAATCATACATTATCTAAATTGGTTTGTAAGGATTTCTTGCTTATTTTTTTCACAGGTATGACCCAGAGACAAACCGCTGGACATTTGTGGCCCCTATGTCAGTAGCACGACTGGGGGCCGGTGTCGCCATGTGTGGGGGGAGTCTGTATGTGGTGGGGGGGTTCGACGGGGACAACCGATGGAACACGGTGGAGCGCTATCAACCAGACACGAACACCTGGCAGCAAGTGGCACCTATGAACACAGTTCGGAGCGGCCTTGGTAAATATCCTGCACCATTTATCAAATTAATGGATTGGAACTGTTTTCTTTTATTTGACATGTTAACCGCAGTCATGTGATGCATGAATCGTGCCATTATATAAAAGTGACTAAAGGCAACAATAGGAAAATAAGAGAACAAATGACTACATCAAATCTAATCAACAACATAAAACATAATGTTCAGTGTTTGAAACTTTGTATTGTTAGCAGTTGTCATGCTATTGCCTCCTTAAGATGAATCGCTTTTTGTAAGGGGCCTTTGATAAAGCTATCCGCAAAATGAATAAATGTAATAATAAACCTGAATCAAACATAAGCTAAATAACATGCAACTTTCTAAGTAAACAATTAATACACTATGTTTTCGTTCATAAGTTAATAAATAAAAAAGATCAAACTATTTTAAAAATGTCCATGAAGGTGACTGGACTTCTAGGAATTCCTAGTTCCCAGAGTTGCTTGTCCCTGCAGCCTTGCACAACAATTCAGTGTGTTCTGTAATCGCTAAATCTATGGCATAGTCATCAATAATTAATTTCAGAAGAGTTACCTGTGCAGTCGACATAAAGACATGTACGATTTAAAGGGATAATTCATTTAGGAATGAAAATTCTTTCATTATTTATGCACCCTTATGTTGTTCTTAACTTGTATGTTTCTTTCTTCTGCGTAATAAAAAAGGAGACATTTTAAAGAATGTTCACACTGCTTTCTTCCACTTTCAACCATCATAAAAGTAGTGCATACATTTAAGTTATACAAAGAAAATAATGCTTTGAAATTCTTGACAGACTTGGTCACCATTCACTCTCATTGTATGGCTGGAAGATCCATACCAGAAAATACAGTTCTCAAGAATAAAAAAACCCTCCAAATTTACTTAAAATAATGAAGTAAAGACTTGTTGGCATGTACTAAGCTGTTTGATTTGTGTTCTGTTTGTAGGGGTGGTGTGTATGGATAACTACCTCTATGCAGTTGGTGGCTACGATGGTCAAACCCAACTCAAAACGATGGAGAGATATAACATAGCTCGAGATGTGTGGGAACCCATGGCCTCTATGAACCACTGCCGCAGTGCACATGGAGTCACGGTCTACCAATGCAAGATTTATGTGTTAGGTAAGCTGGATTGGTGGAAAGGAATGCATGAACTGATCAAATGTATACCTTGAATGCAGTGGCTAAAAGCATCTGCTTAATGCATAAATGTAAATAATCTTTAATATTATTCCATAACAGGTGGATTCAATCAAGGGGGTTTCTTGTCCAGTGTGGAGTACTACTGTCCATGCAGTAATGTATGGACGTTTGTAACAGATATGCCTGTTGGGCGCAGTGGAATGGGTGTTGCTGTAACCATGGAACCGTGCCCTGGAATCCTGGAAGAGGATGAGGAGGATGAGGAAGAGATGTAATGTGGAAATTTGACCTGTGAACATGTGCCATGTTGAAGACAGCACATGCTGGATTTCCTTCAAATTTCCTTTTGCATGTGATGCCAATAAGAACATTTCTATGTCATTTTAGGTTAATTAAGTTAAATTTGATAAATCTCTATCCACTACAAAGTGTGTGTGATTTAGAGAGAGAAACGTTGCTAATCACTGGGCTGATCACTGTATCAGGACTCAATGAATATGACTGAGACACGCACAATCTTTTTGTCGAACTGCTGAACACGTAATTTTGTGAGCTTGTTCTAAAATGCTTTTCATGTCTGTAAATGCACTGTTTAATGTGCACACCTTATAAAACACTGAAATCTGATGAACGTTTGGCTTGGGGTTTGATTTTGCTTTGAACATGTTTCTGATAGCTTTCCTTTTTTTTTCGGGAGCGTTTGCAGTAAGTCAGGATATATAATGCATTAAAAGGCTATTCTTACAGTTCTTAAAATAATTTGTAATGTCTTCTAAAACACCTTTAAATCAGTTGAATGTTCTCCTAAATAATTAATATAATTATGATTTCATGTTATAATGCTTTATATTCTTCATAGGGTTTAACCACAAACAGGTAAATATGATATTTAAAGATATCATAGATAGCAATTAAGCATTAGAAAGATCTTATATGTAGGGGACAGGCTTAATAAAAAAGAGTTACCGTGTTTGCTTTTTACCACTAGGTGGAGGACTTCTACTTCCAGAGAGAACTCAGAGCCTGTCCCAATCCTGGCTCTTGCAGTCTTTGGACTTGACCACTTGTCTGCTTCCATGATGTATTTCCTGTATTTTGCCCAGGTTTTCAAGTGAGTGTGAACTGTGTGTAATAACTTTTGATCACCCAATGGGACACTTACTGTACATAGTGTCAATCAAATGTAATTGTGGTGCTTCTTACATAATGCACATACTCAATAAAATGTGCAACTTTACATTTTTACTACCAAATTATATGTAATATCTAATTAATTGAACTTGCACTGGAATGTTTTCCTAGGAATCTGGTGATTTGAACATGATGAATGATGCTGGGATACGGTTAACCTCAAATATAGGTCCGAAGCAGTGTTAGTATTAGTGTGGATTTGGTGTGCAATAAGGGCACTGAGCTTTGGCATTATTCAGACTTGGGACAGTCTTGCTCCCTTCCTGTGTCTTGCATGCAAGTCAAGACCGCAAGTGTGAGTATAGGGACAGGATGTGGATTCAAAAGAAATTTCCATGAATTTTCTGCAAGCGTCCTATATCAACTTTTTCAAAGTACATTTTTTCAAATGGTAAGCTGTTATTTTATAAGTAATTTAGTCGTTCAAAAACAAATGTATGTTGATTAAATCGGTATGGCTTTAGTTTATTGTCCAATTCTCACTATTAACTAGTTGCTTATTAGCATGCTTATTACTAGGATATTGGCTTTTTATTAGTACTTATAAGGCACATAATAATGCCTTATTCTGCATGACCATTTTCTACATCCATAAGCAGTAATTAAGAGTTTATTGAGACAAAAGCCATAGTTAATAGTCAGAATTTGTCCCAAATCTAAAGTGTGGCCATTAAATCTTTCACAGATGAATTTAGAACAAAAAAAAAAAAATGGATAGTTATTTTATGCTTGGTAATGCAGTTTGTCTGCTATTTTTTTTTTTTTTTTTTTTACTTATAAAGACACAATTGCTTTTGTGATGTCACAATATTAATCATCCATCATGTGTCATAGGCTTGTTTATAGAAACTGACAGAGCCTCTTTTTTACTTTGCGTCATCCACATGTTTCAGTGCATTTTTGCTGGATTGGTCTCAGGAAAGCCAACGGAATTAGAGCGGCTGCATGTTTAACAGGCCCATTAGTCACAAGACACTTTTATATTCATAATGTGTTAAATTGTTATGGATAGGTCAAGATATAGGTTTGTTGCTGTGTTAGAGCAAGCTTTTTGTTTAATACTCACTGTCTCCATGTTTTAGTTTACACAGAGTGGCTCGTTACATTTCCACGGTGAGACTCGATGGTTTGTTTACCCAGTGATAACTGTTTAATCCACAAACACAGGGGCTCCACTTCTTTTCTGCAGGTTCCTGGCTTTATCCATATCAAATCATGAGGTGCCATGTCAACACTGGCATACTGGGCAAACAGATTCCAGTCCTTGGGCGGCTCGCTGGCAAATCCTCACCGTGTGGCAGGATGTGAGATGTGTGATCAGCGGGCAGTGGATCTGTCACACACAAACACATGCTGAGAGACACATTAGAGTGTGAGTAAGGACCCAAGGCCTTGTTTTGGCTAATCCTGAACTCTGATTGGATGGTGAGCTGGAGCTGTCTCTTCCCCAAGCCTAACAATATATCTGATGACTCACATGGCAAAGTATGACGCACTCTCCAGTACACACACACATAGTCAGGAGTCAGTATGTGTTCAGCAAACCTCAGTGCCTGAATGATCTGGGTTGACACACAGCTGCCTTCCATAGCGTGTAAGGTACTAACTTGAGACAGCATCACAGTGCTTACCACCTGACTGGTCAAAGCAAAGGAAGCTTATAGTGCCTGCAGTCAAGCCACTTGGATATGCCTCACAATAGCGAAGAAACAACTATTACAACTACCATTTCATGCTGAATTTAATGCCTCTGGTTGAGCAAGTTATTGTCAGATGTCAAATCTGAAAGAGTCACGTAAAAATGGTTAACCAAACAAATTACACTTTTATATTAGTAATCTAATTCAAAATATACAACACTCCATATAAAATGCATCAGTTTACCTGTGCTAAAGGTATTGAAAATGATATTGTCCAGTAATGTGTTAATATTCACATCCACACATAGGAGGAACTTGGATCCTTTGCTTTCTTGAACTGACAGCAAAAGCAAAATGATTGTGGTTTGGTTTCTTAGTGTCCTGGTGAAGAAAATCCAGCTATTAATGTCACATCTTAGTTTCCTAGAGAAAATATGCATGAGACCAGTTTCAAAATCTCAAATTGCCGGGGCCCAATACATATTTTTAAGATTGTCATAAAACGGCATATTACATTTAAGTTCTGGACTTATTTTTTAAGCCTTATCAATGTGTACTGTTGATGGCTTGACATTTAGGTCATCTTATGTGGATTACAAATCCAAATGACATTGACAGATGGAAATCATAAGTGTAAAATAATATTTCTGCACATTGCAGAGGTGACATCTGTTACTTGGTGTGATGTTTACACTGAGTAATTCAGTAATTTTTCACTCTTTTCTTGATATTCATATTGTCCTATTGCAACAGTTTTGCAATGTAAGCAGAGTACGAAGAATAATGGGGGTTTAAAGAGATTAACCCTCAAGTTGTTCCAAACCTGTATGAATTTCTTTCTTCTGCTGAACACAAAATAAGATATTTTGAAGAATGTTGGTAACCAGACATTGACTTCCATAGTAGGAAAACAAATACTATGGATTGGAAGTCAATGCTACCGTCAACTGTTTAATAACCAAAATTCTTCAAAATATATTCTCATGTTCAGCAGAAGAAAGAAATTCATACAGGTTTGGAACAACTGAGCAGGTGAGTAGGCTAAATGATGACAGAACTTTCATTTTATCACATACATTTTGGGTGAACTACGCCTTTAAGGTTGGTTGGGGGGGATTGGTTATTTACAAGTTAAATGTATCGAACAGAAATCGCTGTGCAAAGGTAACCATAGCAACTACTGCTCGATCGCAGTCCATTTCGGAGTCGGAGGGCAATTTTTCACCCTTTTATTTTTTTATCACAAAATCGTACAACATATTTTTAAGATAGTTGGGTTCACTCAGAAAATGACTGACAAGACATTCCTTAAAAAAGTTGCCCACTGAAAGTCACTGAATAACTCGCACACGTAATCTAACCAACACTCGATTGTATACGACGTAACAGGAGCTGTGTGTCCTTGGCCTGAAATAGGTTGAAGACCCCTGACTTGAGGATCAAATCTACTGGGTCTTTTTAAAGGATGTTCTAGGATGAGGTTTTATGTAAGAAGTCAACCTTTTTTCTTTAGCATATCAATTATTATATCAGACCAGAAAATATTGTATATTTTACCAACATCATCATTAACTCTAAGTTATGGATTTTAATACAAGTAATACAAACGCCTGTCCAAAACTGAGGATAGCCGATGTCACATAATGTCAATAATTTAATGCATAAGCCCATATAGGAAGATGGATATCTTGCTGCCAACGTGCGATACGTGATTCAAGAACAGCGTCAAGTCAACTCGGTCTAGTAAGCCTCGTTTCATCATGCACGAAATTATCCCTTAACGGTTATATTGTGAATGTCGTGTGAAATAACGAATGACTGGAGTGCTGCAAGAACGTCGCAACCTTCTCTCACAAACCACATCGTACAACTTTAAAATCCAAACTGTGTTCAAGACTTATTTTTCCAAACTAAGCTGAGAAGCACGAGTGAACGGTTTCAAGCTCCCCACTGTGTGAATTGATTCTACTATGGGTCTGCCTGAAAGAGGGTTTCCGGAGCCGGGGAAAAATGTAGACATCATTCCTATTGGCACTTTCAAATATTCAAAATCTATTGATAAATACTTGGTTTGATCACTAAATAGGTATTTTGGTTATGTTTAGTGTTCAATCTTAATAATTTCAGAACTTTACATTCTTATTAATGGAATACAGAACCTTAAGCGTCCCTGCCTGAAAAAATGGAACATTCCACAATTTATTCCAGGGAAAGACTGACAGTTTTTTGGGTCATGAAGCAGCTGTTCAAGTCAGTGTCTCGTCCTCCCTCCGCGGGAATAAGAAATTAGTACATTTGAAATTAGATAACCAAGATTTAAATTTACGGAGCGAAACTAAATACAAATTTCGGAATGCAGCATAGGAAGAAGAAGATTTTACTTCAACTACTAAAAAAATAATTATTATAATAAGGGTTATTTTGCATAGATAAAGCGATGTTTAATTATATTTGATTAATTGTCACTATTGCAAATTAACAATATTGACCATTTTTAACCTGAATTCATTGTTTGGTCAATATTTGTAAATTAACATTAATACAAAAATATTTTATAAAGCCATAATTTGTAAATCATTTGAAAAACATACAATTTAAGGGGGACTGATTATAGGGTATTGCATGACCACTGTTTATATTTCATGGCCAAAACTATTTTGTCATTTATGATGCAGTGACCACTGCTGAAAGTCTCAGCTGAAATGACCATGGGCACATGCCACCTCTTATGCCAATCATTTCTCATCAATTATTCATGGGAATGACTTCCGCTTGCAAGATTACAGTTCTTTTGCCGCTGGGACTTGCAGCGAGTACCAACCAGAAGATATGCATATTTCAGTCAAGATGATGACATATTTTTATGCATATTATATATCTGTGCAGTTAGTACTTGGCGGTGAGAATTGTAAGGCACTGTTGCATGCTGATACTGAGAGTTTGGCATCTATGAGAATGAATGAATAGTGCATATTATTAGAAAATGATGAGGGATAAAGATGTATATGAATGTGAGAAAAACTTTACAAATTCATATGAAAAACCAGGGCATTTATTTTTTTCTATTATATACATTAAAAAATACAGCAACATTATGAGTCACATTGAAACAAATGCTAAATAAATTAGGAGTCCTGCCTAATTCCCTCTCGCTCGCTCTCATTCCCTGCCACTGTCTCTGCATGAGAACAGCTGCAGATGCCCACTCTGCGTAAGTGGATAAAAACTATAATGCAATCTCTAGAGACAAAAGGACATTGGTCAATTGGAGTTAGTTTAGATAAAGATTTAACCTGGATAATAACTGCTGCTGTCCCTGTTGATGTCTTCTCTCCTGCATTCTCAGTTTGCAGTTTACAAGTGATCTATTCAGTTAGAAATATCAGAACAGAGAAAGCAGATGCATTTTCATTTAACCACATCATCTAACACTTGGATGTCCAAACTCTGTCCTGGAGGGCCACTGTCCTGCAGAGTTTAGCTCCAACTTGCTTCAACACACCTGCCTGGAAGTTTATAGTATGCCTAAGACCTTGATTGGCTAGTTCAGGTGTGTTTGATTGGGGTAGGAGCTACACTAAGCAGGGCTGCGTTTCCCAAAATTGTAAGCCCAAGTTGATCGTGGAGACTATTGCCACCAATGTTCGATCAACTTAGCTCATGAATCGATGCTTTTGGGAAATGCAGCCCATAGTAATCCTCCAGGAGAAGGATTGGACACCTCTGATCTAACATCTAACATGCTTACAAGTAGAAAAAGATGCTAATAATAAAATGTTCTTTTTAGAGATCTTTTAATTAAATCTCATCTCTGTCTCTTTATCTTTTAGTCTTTTGTTTTGACCAGCCACTTCACCAGAAACAAGTCCCAATGAAAAGCAGTAAGCAACTGCAAAACAGACTTAATTAACTGGTGCAGGGATGACATATTTTTGTAGGCCAAAACCTAGAAACGAGTTAGCGTTTTAGCACCTCTGGTTCCATCGTCCTGAAGTCAGTGGGTTATTGAATGGGTATTTGGTTAAATGCTTGAAATACATTCTGTGGTGAATACAGGCTCACAATATATTTTTACGTTTTATTCTACAACATAAAATACATCACTAATACCCTAAAGCTTTTACTTGTCTTGTATAAGGTGGATGCTAAAGCGTGACTAAATGGGACCACAGAGGTTGTCGGAGACATTAAACATCATCAGCCGAACAGGTAAACTCTCACTATTCCACTTTCACAGCCTCATTGTGTTTATAATCACGCTCTTGCAAACCATTATAACTTGAGCATTCAGGGAAAATATTTTTAAACAAAGACTGAAAGAGTTGACGGAAGCTTAGTGATGGTGAAATTGAAGTGAAGCGACCGTGGTGTAGTTCGTTTATAGCCTAAATTTTGCTTTTAACTTCTGCTGTTTGTACAGTATTTACGCATCATATATTCATAAAAGCTGTTATCTTAAGATTATCACGATGAACAAAACGTGAAAGAATCAAAAGCTTTTGTTTGTCACAGACCTTATTTTCTGCAATAATCCAAAAGCCAAAGGAAAAATCCTATTGGGTTTTTTGTTCGGGAAACCAGGGTGATGCTAAATTCCGGGTTGTCCTACAAAAATACATCATCCTACACACTATTTTGCAGATGCTGCTGGATGCTGATCATCAACAATACTGATCAAATTTGACATGAATTAAAGCACATCAGAAATTGCCTTATTGACTAATGTATACCCACCTTGGTCATTTCACAGATAGATGTGTGCGCCTAAACATGTCTCCAGAACGGTACCTGTTAACACTTACATCGCACTCAGTCTGTGCAAACCTGCTCTGTTAGACAGTGAAGGGGTGCGGGGTCCCATGAGGCCCTAATAGGGATCATATGTGGAGTCAGCATGTAGACAGAATCCAAGACCTCTGGCCGCACAGAAAAACCCTGTCAGCAGCGGATCCCGGCCAGCCAAACGGCTAAAAGGCTGAGATTTGATTTGATGACTTTGCACCTCTACCTCCTCTTTGCACTTAATCTTTTTTTCTCCTCTGTTGTCTAACCTGTGGTGCCAAGGTGGTCGAAGATGAGCTGTCTGCTGCAGGGTCCTAATCTAATATAATTATTGCTTCTCACCAAATCAACCGCACTCTTTGGTTTCTCTGTAACGGCCAGTGAGATACGGTAATGGTGAGTGCTCGAACGAGGAGGCTATAAGAGACAGAATTGGTTTTGAATGTCCACATTATGTGTCCAGACCCCTTGCATAGAGACAAAACACTCAAGGTGCGTGCGACACAAGGTTCAGCTTCATATATTGTTTTAAAACTGCTCTACTAACTTACTTTTCTTGTTTTTGATTGGCTGCTCTTCTTAAAGCACATTGCCAATATTGTGTGTCTTAATAGACATTTTAAAGGCTGTTGTTGAGATTCATAATGCATAAATCAATACATACAGACATGTTGTGTTGTAGTGTTTTGCAATGCTCTGAAAAGCCCATTTCTAACAGACAATGTTGCTTTTCTGTGTGGTAACACTATTAAACATGACAGATGCCCGTAGAGTATTTATTATTATTATTATTAAGAAGTTTTGTATAAAGCGCACAAAAAGTATTCTCATCACTTCATCAAATTAAGGTTGACCCGTAGTCACATACACTATTTTAACGATGTCTACCTTTCTGGGCCTTGAAAGTGGTAATAACATGCAGTCTATGTGTGGGTCAGAAAGCTCTCGGATTTCATCAAAAATATTTTAATTTGTGTTCCGAAGATGAACAAAGGTCTTACGGGTTTGGAATGACATCCAGGTCTGTTACTTTACATGAAGCAGATCGCCTCATGTAAGCACCCTGAATTTTGTGAATTTTTAATGCAACTTCCAATATATTTACTTTTGATAATTAAGTTCCATGTATATTGTAGTTAAAATAATCAATATGCAAATGCATTGCCTTTGGCGAAACAAACCAATTGAATCCAAAATGTCTTTTACATGCAGGGTTGCCAAGTCTGCGGTTTTACTTCAGAACCTGGAAGTCTAATTTGATGCTGGTTCCTTTGAGATTTTCCTATGGGGTTTCATAATTTTTTTTTATTAATTTTTTATTATGAGTAAAATAAAGCCTGTGGTAAACATAACTTGATGATACTTTGACTATTTGTTCTACACTGCACACAGTCAGGCTCTGTTTACACCTGGTATTAAGATGCATTTTGGTCTATTGGATCACAAGTGGACAATGCTAAATACAGGTGTAAACGGGATCTAAAACGTATTGAGCTTGTCTACTTTCGACCACTTCCAGAGGTATTCGCAAACGCATTTGACCGGATTGCTTTCATAGTGTAATAATAGTGTAATTTATATAGCGCTTTTCTGGGTACCAAAAGCGCTTTTCATAGAAGGGAAGGGAATCTCCTCAACCACCACCAATGTACAGCATCCACCTGGATGATGCGACGGCAGCCATATTGCGCCAGAACGCCCACCACACACCAGCTTATTGGTGGAGAGGACACAGAGTGATGAAGCTAATCAGTATGCACGTGTAGACGCTCATGTGGTCGAATGCGTTCGAACAGCCACAAAATACCGCCTACTTTTGGGAAGCGCACTAGCCAGACGGGATTTAAACTTTGTCGGCTAAAGACCCAAGTTTGGTTTGAAGACGAAAAATGTACCAAGCACGATGTTCTCTCACCATTCCTGATTTCTAACATGTACTCGCTGTGTTCGGCGTAGTCTTGCGGCTATCAGAGCAGAAACGGAAGCCGATGCTCTCCGTGTTTTTCCGTCGTCTCCGGCCGCGTTCATATGTAAATTGCACAAGCTTATTTTGTCCATCAAATGGACAAAATACAGGAGTCTGTCCATCAAATGGACAGAATACAGGAGTCTCCCCCTGTCTACTTGTGATCCAAACGACTAAATTGCATCTTACTACCAGGTGTAAACAGAGCCTTACACCCCATGCTGTCTTATCTAGTTACTTATTAAAAACGTACTTTTTTTAAAATGAACATAACTGCTTAAAAATTTGCGTTTTCACTATGGGTGTGTGTTACACTGTAGAACAAGTTATGTTTTCCACAGGCTTTATTTTACACATAAATCGAAAAATGGCGAATCAGTCTTCCGGATTCTGATGTCATACTCAACTGCACCACTCCATAGCAAACCACAACCATTCAACGATCCAGTCATTTCCCCATGGACAAAATAAACACCCGCTCTACATTTTTTCTTGTTTGAGAAGCCATTTTACTCAGAAATATGTCACAATAGGGAAGAAAAGACTATCTTAACTTCCGTTTCACGTCGACTTTAATAAGACCTGTTGTAAATCAAATCTTCCCAAATGGATGCCATTGAGATGATGGGTGTCTCTACCAGGGCAGAATGTTTACAGAAAGGATAAACAGTGGCTGAGGCTATAATCTAGTGTCGAAAGAGTAGGACATGTGTGGATTACTTTCTCTCTTTCCCTCTCTGTATCTCTCCTCTGCTCTCTCGGCACCTCATGACATTTCTAATTGCGTTAAATCTCATTATTCATGCCCGGCTTTGGGGCTGACACCGCATGCATCCGAATGTCTCAAAACAGATCACCCTTACTTGCCACTGTGGTTAGCACTCTGCCTGTCGGTTGAAAGAAGAGAGGGATTGGTTACTCCGCTGAGAGTGCTTCCTTTACTTCTCCCAGACCCCTCTCCCCTCAACATTCCATTGAGAATGTGTCCTCGAGTGTGTCTTAAACACACACTAGAAACACTCTAAATATGTGAATGTTTTCCAGAAAATTCTGTGAATGAAATGCCACCCCTGCACGGTAAAACGAGCCTTTGGGATGCACACATGTTGAATTTGTTTGCATAGTTCTGTGTTAAGTTTTGGCATTCTGCTAGAGTGGACAAGATCCACAGCTGCAGCACAAAAGAAGTTCCAAAACTCACTGGTGTAGTGCAGAAGCGGTGTAGGGAACTTATACAGTCAGCAAGTTTTATGTTCTGCTGGGGATTTTCACACTGTAAAACATTTTTTTTGTACAATCAACTTGGATGGTTAAGTCATTTAAACTTAAATTACATTAAACTGACTTAAATATTTGTTGAATCTTGTATAACATAAAAAGTAGGAAATTACTACTAATTTGATGAGTTAAATCAATGTAAAATATATGTTGTCACAACTTATTGATCATATCATTTTTTACAGTGCAGATGTTTTTGGGGACCATAATGAAGGAAAACCCATTTGCTTTTACCATAGCTGTCATTTTAAAACATTTTCCTCTTTTAAAGTTCATGATATAGTTCTTATTTAAGTGTCTTATCATTTTAATATAACTTTGAAGATTCTTTAGAGAGAGAAAAAATGCAACAATTAGACTTTTTTGACATTTGGTACACAGCTGTAACATTTATGTGAATAGCATAGTCCATATAATTTGGTTTTGAATTAATTAATTGAGATAACCTAAATGTTTTAAAGAGATTGTTCACCCAAAAATATTCTGTCATCATTATACTCACCCTTACGTTGTTCCAAGCCTGTATGAATTTCTTTCTTCTGCTGAACACAAAAGAAGATATTTTGAAGAATGTTGGTAACCAATCAGTCGATGGGCCCTATTGACTTCCATAGTATATATATATGAGAAAATCATACAGGTTTGGAATAACTTGAGGGTGAGTAAATGATGGCACAATTTTCATTTTTGGTTGAACTATCCCTTTAAGTTCATATTTAAATTTGTGACAATAAATTATAGACTTCGGTGTCTTGACTTCTTGCAACTGTGATTTTATGTCTCACATTTGCGACTTTTTATCTCACAACTGTGGCTTTACATCTGATACATTTCTTGAGTCTTTTTCTCAGGCGAAAAATATGAGAATCAAGATTTAATCTCTCTTTAATCTCATTGCTATCTAGGGGAAGCAATTGAGAAAATAAAGAGATCACATTTGTATTTTCCATTCCTATGGACTTCTTGTCTGTATGAAAAAGGCCCAGAGAGTGTTTGTAAGTTTAAGCCGCTGAGGCACACAGACATTATTTCTCTCATTATTTCTCTTACGCCACTGTTTGTTTTAACATACGGCTTTATGTGTGAATGTTAAAGACTCCCATGTCGAGGAAAGAGCATATTGTAGGGTTTTTGTGAAGTGCTGTCACAAGGAATACTCCAATGCTAATGGCTGAAGAGAAGAGACCTGGCCCTTTGTACCTCTCGCTGTCTGTAGTTTGTACACATGCTGTGTGTGTGTAAGGGAATGGGGGCGGGGGATCACGGAGGCCCTGAAAAGGGTGGATAAGAAACTCTACAGCACTGGCTCAGGGCAAATGTGTATTTCACCCCATTGAGACGAAACACACATTCCTACAGCAGGGAACTTCATTGAGATCACTTCAGAAACATCTGCTCGTAATGTTTGTCAGTGTGTGAAAATGTCATGGTCAAGGACTTCCTCAGAATTGTTGGGAAGTAAAGTAATGTTTCCTTAAGATATGATCAAGTTGGTTTCAATTTATTAGGCCTATTATTGTGTTTTTGATGATAGGATATTTTGTTATTGTATTATATATTTTATGTTAATGTGAGAAATATTCAGAGAAAAATATAAAATAATATTTAAATGGGTTTAATTGGTTTTAAATGTAAGCCATTGCAATTTCATGCCGGAAATTTTTTTAATAATATTACAAAAGGGTACAAAATACAGCATGAAAACCGAATGAAATAGTCAAATTAAAAGCTAATCAAATGATATTTGTGCATTTGTAGAGCTGAAACATAGGTAAATATAATGACTAGGACTGTCATCTCCTTTGAAAAGCAGTGACTCTTTTAAATCTGTCATTTCTAGGTCTGAGTGGAGAGAAAGCTGCAGTCAGAAATAGGCCAGGTTAGGTCAGGCTTTGTTTTATAATCTCACACTGACCTCTTTACTCAGTACTCTCTCTCTTTCAATCTCTCCTTCCAACCCCCAACTCTCTCTTTCCCTCTAATTCTCTTTTCCTCTTCCACCATCTCCCCCTCTCGGCTCTCTCCACCGCCTCTAAAAGGCTGTTTTAGATGAATTTATGTGCAAAAAATTTAGTTTTTCATATTAAATGCACAAAACCAGGCCTGTGTTTCCCTCAGCCATATTAAGTCCCTCCTTCAAAGACTCCTGGTACTGATAACTAAGATGCAAGGCAGTTTCTGGCCAGCTAGTCACCATACAGATTCACTGATCTCATGGAGAGTTAGTATAGTAGATGCATGAAATTGTGAGTTGGATTGTCCACTGATGCACAGCCCATAACCTCTGGAAAAATTTATATTTGCTTTTTTATGGGTCTAGTCTGACAAGAGCCATTTTATGGATGTCAGCATCCAAATTCTGTCTGTTGCAGGCCTACAATTTTTATGAGGTCCTCAGAATTGGCAAGTGTGAAAGTCAAGACGAGCCAACACGAAAGACTGGTAGTGTAAACATGTTCATGTAGTGTAGAGGAGAGGAGAAACATATCTGTAAACATACATACAACATAGAGCTTATGCGCATGGTGAACGTGATTTCACCAAGTACAACATGTTCCTGGATCAACATGTTTGTTGATCCTGGAACAACATTCCAGACAACCAATCAGATTTGAGGGACAAGTTTACAGTTAATGTCAAGTTTAGGCTTATAACCAGGGATTGGTGCTTCTACATCAGTGGTCTTCAGGATCATTTCCTTCTGATTTTAGGAATAACTTAGGGGTTAGGTTTAGGACTAAATTTTCTGACAGGAACTTTGTTCCATGATCAACAAAACTTGACAAAATCACGGTGACCTAGTGTGCATATTGCCATATTATATTGGGTAAGTTGTCACAATGTAAGCCATGCCATTAAATTACCATTTTTATGTTTTTCAGCTAAGTTTAAGCAGTAAAAAGCAATTCCTAAAACAGAAAAAATAAAATAAAATTACATAAAAACTTGTTATAAATAAATTGTAAAAAATAATAATTACAAAACACGTGACAACGACAAAAAATATTATCCTGAGATCACAGTTTAATCTTTATGATATTATAAAAAATATCACAATATCGTAATTTTCGTTTAGGATGTCAGAATTTTTTAGCTGCTTGAAATCAACTAACACACATTTGTGGTCTTTTGACCCAAAAACTTCACATCATCTCCACATGACATCTTGTTTATTTTTTATTATCTATTAGGTCTATAATACAGATTTAAGTAGCTATAATGATATGGAGTGTGATTAATTTTCTTTTTAATTCATTTATTTTATTAGTGATTTTCTATTCCCCTCTCACTCAGACACGGCACTGTTCTTCTTCAAAACTGCTGTGAAGGTCAGCAGCGATGCACTGATTCTCTGTGCAACTGTGATTGCATCCTCTGGATATTCATTAATGCAAATACACACAACTCACAAATAAGCTGATTGACATGCAAACAAGTCTATTCAATTAGCATGAAATCTGAATAAAACCCCTTTCAAAGTGCAGTATTGGGGCTGATGAGAGATGCAAGTCTGTAATTGAGCATGACCTACGAGGAAGTGCTGAAGAGGGTCTCGCCCTAATGCTGCTTTAAGGCTTTTTTTTTTCTGGCATCTGGGCAGGAGCAATTACAGCTTTTGCCATTTAAATAAATCACTCTAAAGAGATCAACAGATCAACCTCCGTTTAATGCTTAATTACTTAGGCTCCTCCTTCAGAATACAGGCTCCAGTTAGCTATGCAAATGAACCGGCTCCGTCCTAATGATACTCCCACCAAGCACTCAAAAATCTCCTCATTCCGAATTATACAGATAGAAGGATACGGAATAATAAATTAATTTAATACTTTATTATTTTCTAAATTGAATTACTAAATTACTTTATTTTAATTAGTTAATATATTTTTATTATAGATTTTAATAATATTTATAAAGATCATTTGTATTGTATGCTGTGACAAAAAGATGACAACTCAGTCTATCCTCATTACTTTTGCTTCGCATTAACCTGTCACTTAAGCATTGAAAAGTTGCTTTCCTTTTGCTTTTTTATTATTATTGAGCATTGATTTCAATTTTCCCATCCCTGATGATACATGTCCATTATGATTGTCTGTTTATCTCACAGGCCATAAGTAGCCCAGGAAGTGTAAGGTTCATAAACCCTCCCTGATCTCTGCCATGACTGCTGTTACACCCAACCTCTCGCAGCCCTGCCCCCCATTAGCAGTTGCATGCAACAGTGCTTTCGCTCGGAAAGGGTGTCATTATTCTACTAGGTGCCCGGGAACACATTCAATTAAAATGAACTTGGGAGATGGGGGGTGATTGCAGCTTGCGTCTGCTGCGTTGAGTTTAGATTAACAGAAGTTTCAGAGTGTTAGTGCACTGGTGATGGGTGTTATGGGGGCCTGAATATCCGAAGTTAAAAGCGATAGACTCCTTGATGCGTCCTTTGAAATGGAAAAAAACAAACATCGCTGATTGTGTATAGCAATTGATTCCACCTAGTTATACATCCTAGTAAATCAGAGTTTATTCACGTGTAATGGCTGGATGACGTTCTGATTACTGAGCTCTGACATTCACACAATTTTAGAATACAATGCTGATTTTCAATAGTAATTCACTAGTTTTTTTTTTATGAAAAACTGGTAAAGTACATCACTGACCCTAGTTTATGAGTATACCGCACACTTGGGTCTTAGAAATGAGAACAATTTTTGGTATATTGTTTGTTGTTCATTATTTTTTAGAGCTGCATGTCAAATCGATTAATCACATCTAAAATAAAAGTTTGTGTTTACATAATATATGTGAGTGTATATATTATTATATGTATATATATTATATATATTTCTCTGTGTTTGTATAATATATATACATACATATATATAAACACAAACTTTTATGTTAGATGCGATTAATCACAATTAATCGATTTGACATCATTCTTTTTAATATATTTATTTATTATAAATATAGACACAACTTGATCAGACCAAATAAAAAATAATGCCGTTTTTATAATGATTTTAAAAGGTTTTAGTTCACTCTTGTTCATTTGCTGTCCTGATGCAGCTATTTGACATATTTGCATACATTTTTAAACAATTGATTTGTAAATTAATCATTGTTTGAATTGTTTCATTTACATTTTTTGGTTTTATTGTTTTAATTTTGAGTCAATTATTTTTAGCGAATCAGTTCATCTAGTTTACAATCCTGGTTTGAATGATTAATTCACAAACTGAACTGATCAATTTCTGACTCAACTCACTGAGTCAGTGATCCAGTTGCTTATTATTTTGCATTCATTTGTGGAATATATTTAAATATCTCTTTTTTGCCAATGCTGAAAAAAACTAACATTTTTTTTTATTAAAAACAATGCTAAATAGACTCTGCAAAGAGCTCAACTGTCTATGTGTGTGTGTGTGTGTGTGTGTGTGGTTCAGTCATTTCCTAAAAAGTGTGAAGACAAAATGTTTTGGTCCCCAAGAGGTAGACAGCTTATAAATAATATTAAATGATGTTTTTTTGAAAATGTAAAAATGCAGAAAGTTTTCTGTGATGGGTAGGTTTAGGGTTAGATGATACTGTTTGTACAGCATTATATCTATAGAAAGTCCCCATTATGGAAACCCAACATGTGTGTGTGTGTGTGTGTGTGCTTAAGATGTTTTGTGCAAAATCAGTGTATTATTGTATTGTGTATGTGTGTACTACACCAAGAAAGCTGGAGATAGATAAAGTGTTTGTGTGTCCTCCTTGAGCCAGCACAGCAGGTTATTTCTGCATGCACGGTGCATCCACTTATTCTGTGAAGAACATCTATCATTTTATCCTGTGATTAATGGCTGTCCTGAGCCCGGCTGCTACTAACGCAAATGCACTGAGAGGGAAATGACGGAGAGAAAAAAACACCAGCTGCATAACACACATACACACACATTCACTCTTTGAGACCACATTCTGGGAACTCACTTTTTTGTAGACTTTGAGAACAATAATAATTCATTGGAACCATGAAATTCTGCATATTTTAATCAGGTTTTCCAGACAGCGAAAACTCTGCCACGGAATAAAAAGCAGAGAGATGTAGTTTAGGCGTCATTATATATCCTTAGAGATCCTTATCAATTGGTCTCCGTCACATTAAGCGGTTTCTCAGGTTCTCTGTTACCTGCTTATAGCACCATCAGTGAGAAAAGCCATGCGAGTGGACCTGCTGCTCTTGGCCCCTGAGAGCGGCACAAGAGGCCCACCCATCTCCAGTTTAATTAAATATTTCCCTCCTGAGTCGGCGAGGTGATGCCGTGAGCATTATAAATCAAGAAAAGGGCATCTGCTGATAGGCAAATGAAAACAGACTCGCTGAATAGGCAGTACGGGATGAGCGCAGCAGATTAAAATAAACAAAGAGAGTGACGTAAATAGCTCTCCATCCTCACCCCGTCTCAAGTCAGTGTCGCTTATTTGTTGTACAACCATATGTGAGTTATGTTAATGAGATACTGGGAGTGTGTGTCGGTGTGTTTGCGCATGGGGGATGTAGGTCACGTTTCCCTGTTATACCCCCCACCTCTCTACAACCTCGGTTGGGGTTGTTATGATCTGGATTGCCCTCACCAGACATACACAAATGATACTTATTGGACGTTGGCTGTTTGTTATAATGCAGGTACATACACATGCAAATAAGCTCACATTTGCATGCATTCATGCACACACTTAAACTATTTCTGGCATCATTTATCAAAATCCTTATAATATATTCACATACAGTATGCTGCAATACGGCAACCTAGCATTCTCACATCAGTGTTATCAGAGTTAACAAAAATTAAGAAACTAACTAAAAACATTTTTGATACTTGAAATAAAATAAACTTTAAATTAAATATATGTATATATATATATATATATATATATATATATATATATACGTCCAATAATATATATATATACGCCACAAGAGGTATTTTTTTAAACTAATTTTATGTCAGCTTGCCCAGGCAACATTTTTCATTTTTGTTTAGTTTATTTAACTTGATGTACTAAACAAAATCTGATTTTTTTTTAATTGGACATTAATAAAAACAATATATATCAAAAAAGAAAACCCCCACAGCAAAATGACTAAAACTTGGAAATTATAAAAATAAAAACTAATTCAAAATATACTATAGTTTTGATTTTTAAAATTATATTCAAAATAAAAACAATTTGAGTGTCTCAATGATACTAAAATAACACTCACTTAAACTCCCTGTGATTTGCCTACTGAAGCAGAATTTTAAAAGGATCGTTTACCCCACAGTGTATATTCTGTCATCATTTATTCACCCTCATGTTGTTTCAGACTAGTAGGCCTATGACTTTCTTTCTTTTGTGAATCAACCATTTTTGTTCATATACAGTGAAAGTCAATGGGGTCCAAAACAACAACAAACAACATAAAAGAAAAATATTTTTTGTGTTCCACAGAAAGACATTCATGGGTTTGGAATGACATGAGGGTGATTAAATGATAGAGTCTGCATTTTTAGGTATCCCTTTAGTTTTTCTGCCTGTACTATGAAAATCTAATTTTGGCCACATGTATCCACATGGTGAATTCAGTCCCATAATGCATTTCAATGAAGTGAGAGAAATATTTGCTAAATTGGAATAGCATACTAGTATAGGCTACTACTCCTATACGCTGAGTCTGAATAGGCCAACTTCCATAAGCGAAAAACAGTATGCGAGATGAGTAGTATGTCTGAATTCAATTGGCGAAGAGTACCCGGATGACCTGCTACTTCTGATGAGATTCTGAAGTTTGCATTCAATGGACACTTTACTATCCCATGAAGCCACAGGAGAGGATTTGGGACTGACGGTGAAGTGACTCAACTGACGCTGGTAGGTCACATGATAATGACAACATGGCGGATGTAGTACTTCAGAATTTCTTTCATACTATATAGAACATACCTTTTTAATGGTTGCGAAGTAAGTTTCAAACCAAATGTACTATACAGTATGCGATTTCCGACGCAGCGTTATTTATGCCATTTTAAGGTATGTCAGAAAAGGAATGCTTTCCATTTTTATACATTAACTTGCTTGTCCAACTTACTCTTCCTCCTGCTTTTTCTTTCTCAACTGCTCCCCCCCCCCCAATCCTCCACCACCCACAACACGCAACCGAGAGCAAGGAAGATTTCTCACTGGCACTAATAATGAGATCCTTTTCTTGAAAGCAACCCCTACCAATCCAATTCAATATGGAAACCACAAACACATTATGCACAACTGTCGTGACAAGAATCTGGCTGCAGTGCCCACACTGCGGATGCCAAAAAATAAGGCACGTTTCACAGAGCACTGAAACTACTTTGTGCAGCTTAGCATTAATACTTCAGGGAACATTTTGTTTTAATGCTTGGTTTTCTTCATCAGTTCTTCAAAGGCAGTGGATTGATAATTCTCAAACTTTCTCGTTGGGGGTTATTCTGAATCGTTAACCCTAAGTGAACTTGTGTGATTAATTCATCCCGAAGTGCTTAACATTACAAACTTATAGTTTCAGTCTTAAACGGATTCATCTTCTTTTATGTTCAACAAAATAAAGAAAATCATACACTCTTGAAAATAAAAGGCTTTATTGGCATCTATGGTTCCATGAAAAACCTTTAATATCCATGGAACCTTTCCATTGCACAAAAGATTCTTTATAGTAGAAAAAGGTTCTTTATAGATAGTTAAAATGTTCTTCACACACACACACACACACACACACACACACACACACACACACACACACACACACACACACACACACACAAAGTTTCTTTAAAGAATGTTTACGCAAAGGTTTTCTAATGGCACAGCTGCGAAAAAAAAACCTTTTGGAGCCTGTACCGTTTTGAAACAATATGAAGGTGAGTAAATGATGACTACTTATTTTTTGGTGAACTATCCCTTTAAGTTTACTATCAAGTTTGGGGTTTTGGAAACCTTATACATTTTAAAAGAAATTTAAGATTTTAAATTGTGAAAATCTCACATTTGCTTACACTGATTTTACTGCTGTACTGAATAGTGATGTAAAAATTATGTCTTTATAATACATGCATACTTCATTGTTATTGGTCTTTTTTCTCAAATGAGTTTTTTATTTGTATAGCGCTTTTCACAATTCACATTGTTTCAATGCAGCTTAGAAAATCATTATGTTAATATTTGCATACTAACTTTTGATTGGTCTTGCAGTGATGCATATATTTAACTATTTGTAGTAAGTTCAATTCACACTGCCCCTGACTTTTATTGCTGCATATCACCATTCGCTGTACCAGATAATGAGGCAAACTTGTCACTGCATGCTAAGCTACCTGGGTCCAATAATACACATATTATTAATTGTCACACATACAGCTTATTACCTCAGATACATTTTTCCACACATACTATTGTCTCTTTACATGGTCAGACTTTAAAACTATCAACACTAGCTATTTCCTTTAGAAAAATACTGGTTTAATCACTATCATGGTGGAGATTTAGGGGGGAATGTTCAGAATAATAATTGGAGTGGAAACTGTGGCATTTACGTCAGAGTCATTAGTTACTTTACACATCAGGCTGGAAGACAGTTAGACTGACCAAAATAATATTTACGTAAGCCTCTCTCAGGAGTTTTCGTGTTTAGCTCAATGAACACTTGCAGGGTTCAGCTGCTGCTTACATTGAAGTGTGTGTGCCTGCATGCCCACCTCACTGCATATCTCAGGATCTTACTGGAGGGATGTTAACAGACTCATACTGTAACATCATCTGAGGAAGGGACTATCAGCAAATGATGTTCAAAAACTGTGTTAATTTTTTTAAACTTTGATCATTATATTCATATCGAATCATTTTTTCACTTTGATCGAGAAACAGAGGGATGGAGGGAGAATGGTGTGGATTGGGTGATGAGGGTGATGACTGATGACAGATATGAGGTCTGCTTGTTTATGAAGTATTATACTTTCCTTATGAGTGTGAAAATATTGTGAATGTCTATTAACACCTGGAGAAAGCATTCCCAGCCATCTCATTGGCAGTTGCTCACTGATGCATGACCATTTTGCTCATGGGCATTAAGTTCTGAGCCAATCACCTGAGCCATAAATACCATGTGACTAATTACTCTGGAGACATTGATTGGCGGATGGCGCCATAAGAACGCACACAGTACCAAGCATTTCATTAGCAACTATCATGAATGACAAAACAGCTTTCTTTCTTTTCTTTCTTTTTAAAAGTCATACAAATGAATTAAATGCCACAACTGTGTTCATAGTTTCTTCAAATTAGCAGAATGATTTCTGAATGATCATGTGACACTGAAAACTGGAGTAATTAAGCTTTTCCATCACAAGAATGAATTACATTATATAGATCTTGACCAAAATGTATGTACCTGATGGAAATAACATCACAACATTTTTGGTCAAGATCTTGTATTGACAATGCAAGAGTCAAGCACTCTGTAAAGTCCAGCAAATCCCAAAGGCTTTCCATGAATTTAAGGTCTGGATTCAGAGCTGCCAATTCATGTGTGAAACCATTCTTTCACAGTTAGAGCCTGATGAATCTTGACATTGTCATCCTGGAATATGGCCATGATACGTCTTCCTACATGGTTGTTTAAGAAAGGAAAAGCTACACACTCCATCAATTAGGGTTAGAAGAACTGTTGCCAAACATATAATATGCAAGAAACACATTAATCACTGCAATAATTATACAAATAAGCATTTGCCTGTTTAAATCCAAATGAGGAGTTATTATTTTGTTTGGCTGGGTAGTGTATATTCTGCATCTACTAGCAGGGGCTAACTTTCCCATGCTAACTGTAACGCTGTGGTGTACTCAGGAACAGGCTGAAGACTCAGAAGATGAAATCCAAACAACACTTTAATAGTAACACTCAAGAATCAGGTAACAGGCAGGGAAACTCACGTTAACACAGTGTAGGTATTACGGTGACCGGACCAGGAGTGCAGGAGAAGGAGCAACTTAGTGAACATAACGAGAATAACTACTAAACACAGTTGACGCACATGAACTAATAATGACGGTAACCAAGGAGACGGATGAGTAGCGGGAAACTGAACAAAGAAACATGTGACAGAAGAAAACATGAACAAAACTAAACTGAAAGTGACACTAACTAGCCAAACTTTAACCCTTTGGAACCTACAAGGAATGCCAGAGAGAAAGAATGTGATAGAATGGGGAGTAGGGATTACTATAAGGCTGTTTTTAAAACTCTCATTCTCATTGCTTTTGCAATGGTCTAACATACTGAAATACTGAGTTTTGAGGTTTGGTGCGTTTCCATGCAATGATGCCATTCACCACACTTGTTCACAGCGCAGCGTTTTTCCACAGGCTCTTCTGCACGATCTGCCTTTACTCCCCAGGCAATTCATTACAGTTTCTCGGTGGTCAACAATGAATGTTGCATCAAAAATGCAATTGCACCCCTGGTTGCCATTTAAGCGGGTGTGTCTGTTTATACTTTTCATTACATTGCGTGATTAGGAACAGAAGTCAATTTTACATGCCATTTCAAGCAGCACTACCCATCCTCATAGACGCTTATTTAAAATTTGAAAACATTTTTTAAATGAAAACATCCAAGGATAAATGAAGATTGTCATTTTGAAATGTTGGCTGTTTTGGGTCTGTTAGTACAGATTGTTGTGGTACTGCTGCAGAGGTGGAGAATGCAGGTATTTGCTATTCTCAGAGTGTCTCGCCAAGTCGCTCTCTCCATCTCCCTCACCCTCCATCTTTTGCGTTCTCTCTATCTCCACCTTACCCTCCATCTCTCTCTCTCTTTATATCTTTTCCTTTCTCTTTCTTTCACCCTCCGTCTCTCTCCCTTGCCCCCTCTCTCTCTCTCTCTCTCTCTCTCACCCTCGCTCTCATTGGGAGACGCCTGTGGAATATAGTCATCAGCATGAATTTTTTTCCACTCTCTGGAAGAGGCAAACCCTAACAAACATGTAGTCAGCTGTGCAGTGGCTCTGTCTTTCCCACAATAAAAAAACAGCATGAAAACATCACCTCAGCTTTGGCAATCCACTCTTCAAAGTCTTAAAGGAACATTTAACAACCACTCACGACAATACTTATATTAAAATGCAGCGAGTGATTCATTTCTAACAGGTAGATAGATATTATCCAACATGTCGCCAAGCAGATGTATTGGTATTTAAAAGATGTTGCCTGAGCTATTGCCATAAACATGACTCAGCCATGCCTCATGAACCACAGAAGGAGGCCGGAGAGCGTGGAAGAACATTCCGGATAAACATCACTTGTGTAATGGAGATGATGTGGTTAGTTGTCCTACACAAGCCTATGGTGTCCTTGTTGACCTAGTATTGATATGTGCCCTATACAGTACATGCTGTAAATCAGAACCTGACAAATGCATTTTTCAAAATACAAGTCACTTTTTGGAAGTTCAGATAAGATTACACCGTATGAAACAGAGTTTAAAATAACAGGATGAGCTACATGTTTTGTGTGTGTTTGTGTGTAGATAGGAGGAAATGCTTAATTTAATTGATAAATTTTTACTTTATTGATTCATTTAATTCGTTTTTTCGTTTAGTGTTCATGCTGACAAAATCTGCAGCATATTACTCACTCTCAGTGTTATAATTGTCATAATTAGATTGATAAAAATGGCTGCTATTTATGAAGTGGAATATTAACTAAGTACATTTTTAATGCTTAATTACACCTTAAATGGTGGCCGAAAGCCACAGAATGAACTCTGTCTTACAATGTCTAATCACAACACAGGTGGGCAGTGATTGGTTAATATTCGCCATTAGCTTGATGAGAGCATTTTTGCTGTATTTCCTATTGAAACAGGATTTCAATATAAGAGAAGAGGAGCTAAGTCCTACGTCAGGTGAACTATTCCTTTAAGTGGACAAAATTATTACAGAAGTCCAGCTTACGTCACCAAATAGAAGTCTGTCATTTTCACCGGAAGATCAAGTGTAATCAAGTGTAATCAACGTCTTGATTAAACATTACGAGGTCAAAAAAATAAAAGAAATAAAAAGAAGAAACATGGATGATACATGGATGAATCATTCACAATAAGAAATGTGACCCTGGATCACAAAACCAGTAACACGTAGCATGGGTATATTTGTGGCAATAGCCAACAATACATTGCACGGGTCAAAATGATAGATTTTTCTTTTATGCCAAAAATCATTAGGATATTAAGTAAAGATCATGTTCCATGAAGATATTTTGTAAATTTCCTACCATAAATATATAAAAAAATATTTTTGTGAGTGAATGCAGCACAATCGCGAACATAAATGGACAGTTTTAAAGGCGATTTTCTCAATGTTTAGATTTTTTTGCACCCTCCGATTCCAGATTTTCAAATAGTTGTATCTCGGCCAAATATTGTCCTATCCTAACAAACCATACATCATACACCCTTGTGACTGGTTTTATGGAACAGGGTTCCATAATATAAAATGCATTCACAACTATATATTCATTCCATGCAGGCTTTAAAGGGCTTGTGCCCCCCTTTTTAAGGGCCAATACGCTGATTTCACGCAGCCGCCATTTTGAAATCGAAAGTGAGGCTCCGGTGGGAAGAACCCCGGAAGTAAAGATAAACAACAATGCCTTGGACTACCAACCTGAAGCTGCTGCCGCGATTTACACTATTAGATGTTAATATCCAATATAGGATATGTATATAGTTCATTCCTTCTTCTTTTTTTACTTTCTGAATTATATATATAAAAAATATTTTATTTATAAATGAATTTCACTGTAGGCTATATAGTCTAAAGTATGAAAGAAATGTATGTACAGTTTTAGAATAACTCATTTTATACATTAAACACAACAATACGCCATCACATTCACGACTCTCCTGTGATTAAAGGCGACACTTCCGGTTTTCTTCCCACCCGAGCCTCGCTTTCGATTTTTAAAAAACGGCTGCGTGAAATCAGCGTATAGGCAAGTTAGTTGCATCATGAACCATGATTTGCTACTTTCTGTAAATTTTTTTCAGAAATCAGAAATCTTTATAGTGCAAGATGAATAATAAAAATGTTGGTTGATTTTTCCTGGAATAAATAAATAATACAATTTTAAATGTGTATTTCTGCCAAACATATTTTATTTCATATTTTATTTTAAATGTGTATTTCTGGACTAAAAGCTACTCAATTACACAGCTAAACTCTAACCCAGGCAGCAACATAGTGTCGGCCCGGATCCGGCCCACATCTGGTACACGTGGATTCCACACGGCTCAGATGTGGGCCGGATCTGGGACATGTTGCTGCCTGGGAAATTTTATATTTTCGGGTCTTTAAAATTAAGTCACAATGATTTTCAGAGAAACAAAAAAAAACTAAAATAAAAAATAAAGAAGAAATATATTATAAACTTGCCTACCATGAGTGAACATTAAAAAGTAAAGACCCTGGAAAAACAAATCATAGGCTGTGTCCAAAATCGCATACTCTCTTGGTATTTATTTTGAATATGTAATTACTTAATGACTTCTAAAAAAGTATGTTCTATAGTATGATTGTAGTATGAATGTAATCCGGACGTACTACATTCGCCATGTTGTCATAATCATGTGACCTACCAGCGTCAGCTTCAATTCCATTCATAAATCCTCTCCCATGGCCTCATGGGATAGTAAAGTGTCTATTCACACTTCAGAATCTTGCCGGAAGTAGTAGGTCATCTGGGTACTTTTTACCTACTCTTTTATGAGTAGGCCTACTGTGAATTCGGACACACTTCTTTTGTCACATACTGTTTTTCGCCTACTATATAGTAGGGAAGTATACGATTTCGGATGCAGCCATAGTCACACTGATTTAAAGCCAAACATGATATGGGACTTGGTCTGGCCTCTTCTTTTGTCAAATAAACATATTTATTGCTGAAACATTTTTACAATTGTTTCTAATTTTATTGAGAATGCAAATGTAATCATCTAGTAGGCTAATAGTGCTCTGCGTGTTACATATTTTAGTTTTCAGTTAAGTTTGTCACTTGATTTACACAGGTCTGGAGAGTACAACAATCCGACGAATACAGCCTGCCTTCCCCTTTAAGAAGCCCCTCCTTTTCTCCACAGCAGGGGAGGGTGAGCATTATCCTGGAACAGCGATTGAAAAAAAAAAAATCCACCAGTAGACTGTTTCAAGTTCCCCCAGTAGAAACTGTGCCTGATTTGTGGCCAATGCTGGAGATGTACGAAAAGGGAGGAAAACACTAAGCGGGTAGCTATGGAGATAGACCGTTTTCCTGGCCGCTTCCTTTGACAGGTGTTGAGTAGGTTAAAAGTCTTCAAACAGAGTCCACCATGTACGCCAAAGGGAAAGGAGCTGTCGTTCCATCCGATAGTCAAGCCAGAGAGAAGTAAGTGAATTTGTGCGTTGTCACATATAGAGTAAAAACCTGCACGTTCTCTGATGTCTGCGCTGTATTGCACGAGACGGCTAACGTTACCAGCGACACTTTTACAAAGTAGTTTATTTGCAGGGTTTGTGCAGTGTTCGTTTAGCTTGTTTGTGTTTATGCGTGCTGCTTGTACTCGCTTTAACGTTACTTTGTAATGCATTCAGGTAGTAGATTTTATGTGAAGATGTGTACCATGCAGATGCAGAGTTTGTGGAGGGTTCGTAAATGAATGCATGATGTAGATGCTCTGATGCTTCTAGTGCACGAGACATACAGAAATCCCACAGACCATGTTAAACTGTGCACGAGCAGCTGTACAAACTACTGTAATGAAATAGTTTGATTTGATAGTGTGTTTGTGACATGGTAGTAGTTTTTAATTAGTTTAAAACACACAGTGTTTCTCATTACTGTTATTCATTGATCATACTTCCACTTTAAGTTGTCATAAATTGTCTGTTTTCTTCATTTGATTGTGTGCTGGTGACTTTGTTGTCTTAAATATATAAGCTAGGGCCTTCATTGTGTACAAAGACATCCAAGTAATGATGCTTTGTATAGCATTATGTTTACAGTGTAGTTTAAACATGGTTCCCCACAATCATTTAAAACCTGACAATCTTAGGAGACTTTAGACTTTAAAAGTATGACTTCCACACAAAGTCAGATATTTCTTTAGGGATGTTTATAAGTTCTGCAATGTTTAATCAGCTAGATATTGGTCTTTGTGGAGTAAAATACATTTATTGGAGACATTTGTACAATAATAAGTTGAATTGTCTAGATTATGCATTCAAAAGCACTCTCTCTATGAAATGACTTTTAAAAATCCTCATCTGGTAATTGTGGCTTGAAAGGTTGTGGAAAAGTCAGTGTGAATTCATGGGTCAAAAAATGTGGGAACCTCATTTAAAAGAAAACAGTCTTACATCTCGGCTATATCTAATGCAGAACAATCATGTGGCAGTCAATCCTTTACTGGTTTGTAAGGTTGTCCAAAAGTTGCTTTTAGTTCAGCATATTAGGCTATATCATAATTCAGTGATGGCTTATAAGTGTCCATATGGCTAGTTTATGACAGTGTTGTTCTCGTACTTGTAATTTTTGACTATTTGCTTGGGTCTGCACCTGTGATCAGCTTCAGTTGTTCTGTTTAAACCTCTAATTCAGGTTGCGCTAATAGTGACCACTCAAAATTACGAGATGCTTCGTTTTAGTTAAGTGGTATCATGGATGTTAAATGCCTTTTGCACGTCTAGAAATGGCTTGAATGAATGATTCACCTTAGCAAGCATAATTCCTGCTGAACTCACATGTATTGTGCAGTTTGTATTCTCAGTAGTCGAGAGTTTCTATACTTAGTTAAAAGTTTAAATTACAACTTGTGGCAGAGCATTGAAACACTATAAAATGGATCCATCAAAAGTGCACCGTCTCTGGCCAAAGAAGCAGATGGATTCTCAGTTTGGCAATGTTGATGCAAGGATGTTTTTTGTCAGAAAACTTTTTAGGAACTTGTCATTTTCACCCTTTTCTCTTGTCTTGTGAATAATTGATAGGAGGGTTGAAAACATGATTTTCTAACAGTGCCTTTGTAGGACGGTTATGTGTGATTCATTCATGTTTAAAGACGGTTTTATCAGAGAGCCTCAGGCAAGATGTCAGGTGTGCTCAAGGCATACATTTGGCAGATTTCTTTGATGTGAGGACTCCGTGTGGGCTCTGTTGTGATGAGAGCAGAACGTGGGGACCCGTTTATCTCTAGCAATACATTTAGAGATTTTCCTTTGGAGCTTCCATAAGCTGATTTGTCCTCGCCTTGGTTCATGTCTAATGAAAAATGTCACGTCCCTGAGCGAACCCTTTTAAATGAATGTTACTTTTACCTTAAACTTATTTATTTTTCCTCATGTCATTCCAAACTGTTATGCTGGTAATTTTTATGTGGAATGCACAATGAGACATTTGGAATAATTTCCAATACCTGTTTTCCATACAGTTGCATAATAAGTAGTCTGTCAAGCACCAAAACGTTGTAAATGTACCATGAAACTAGTCCATGGTGGTTTAGACTTCTTTTTTTTTTAAATTCTAATGTTAGACTTTTTTTGTTTTTAGTTTATTTAGTTTTTATATTAGTTTTAGTTTTTTTAGGGCTGCCAAAGTTGATGCAAGGGTATTAGTATCATTTAAAAATTCTGAACTGTGTTAAATGCAGTCCTGTGTTACTGCTATCTAGTGGCATTTTTATATATTTTTTTGCAGGTGGGTGGTAAATATTTCATTTTGGGTCAGTAAGAATGTTTTTTAATGTTTTAAAAGTCTCTTGTTCTCAACATTTAGCTTGTTGATTAAAACTACAATAATATGAAATGTTATTACAATTAAAAATAAAGTTTTCTAGTTTTCAATTTTTATTTTAAAATGTAATTTATTCCTGTGATGACAAAGCTGAATCTTCAGCATCATTTCTCCAGTCTTCAGAGTCACATGATCCTTCAGAAATCATTCTAATATGTTGATTTTGTGGTCAAGGGGAAACATTTCCTATTATTATCAATGTTGAAATCAGTTTGGTGCTTGATGCTTAATATTTTTGTGAAAACATGATTAATTTATTTCAGGATAATTTTGATGAATAGAAAATTCAAAAGAATAATAACACTGTTTCTGAAGGCATATGATAGCTTTGTGTGAGTCATTTTTCAAATCAAATAATTCATTAAACTCAGAGTTTTCATGATGTCTGATCACAAGAGTCGAAACCCATGACGCTTGATGTTACTTATTTGATTTGAGACAACTTAAAGAGATTGTTCACCCAAAAATGAAATTTACCCCATGATTTACTCATCCTCAAGCCTTCGGAGTACAGAGCAGTGTGGAGTACTTTTATGAAGGATGGCCTTCAAAATCATATCCTCCATTCACTGCCACTATAAAGCTTGGAAGAGCCAGGACATTTCTTTTTTATTTATTTAACTCCGATTCTATTCGTCTGAAAGAAGAAAGTCATATACACCTAGGATGGCTTGAGGGTGAATAAATCATGGGGTAATTTAAATTTTTGGGTGAACTATTCTTTAATGACCCTTTTTCCTTCTCTTAAAGGAAGGGGGGAAAATGACTATGAAAGTACTATTTCGCACCTGCATTATATTGTAGGCCAAGCAGTCTGACCTGTGTTTAATGTTCCCACTTCCCAGTGCGCTCGAGACTCCACACAGCGCTACAGGGAGTCATGGTGAGGCTATTTTGCAGAAAGACCTTATGTTCCAGCAGTACCGTAACATCAGCTCTTTTTACCTCACTCGCCTCAAAACAAACCCACCTACTGCACTACTCCAACATCACTGGAGTTAGCTCTTCTGAACACCTCTGTTTGGCAAGACTTTCTCCCAGAGGGAGAACAAAAGGGGAAGGGGCTGAGAGACTCATGGGTTGTCCCCCTGGGCATTCCCTCCAGCAGACCTCTTTTCGGGCGTTTGAACAGGGAGGCTGAGCTTTAAGACGGCATGCCGCAGGCTCCTGAGGCCCCAGCCAGTGACAAGGTCTCTACCACCCCCTCCCCATTGCCATAATGTGCTTCTTTATATGTCCTTTGCTCCTCTGGAGAGAGCCTACCATTTAGATTTTGCTGATCAGGTCTGCATACATTAACACCTGCTCTCAGCCATTTGAATATGAGAGAACCTGGCATGTAAAGCCAGATGTGTTTGAATGGTGTGTAAATATAAAATAGAATATATTTCTTTTTTAGCAGTACCTACCAGCTAAGGCAAGTATTACTATTACTACTATTGCTTATACAATTCAAATGAAGATTTCTTAATCACAATCTCCTGCACACAGGCCTAACGTTTCTTAAACCAGTTGTGCTTCGAACATGAACCTCAAATTATGTGGCTTGTTAAGCAAAGGTGGACTTTTTCATTTCAAAGTGATGTAGGGAGTTTTCAGACCTGTAGATCATTTGCTTTGTTCCGAAACGTAGCATTTGTTCCTTTTTGTTACAACGTAGCATTTTCTTATTTGTTCGGTTCGCTTTCACAAGGGAACATTTCAAAACGTACCAAAATGTGTTTATGCAAGTCACATGTGCGTAAAACTTTCTCTGACTTTCCTCTTATTGGTCAGAGTTTTCTTAAGATGGACTGACAAGTTCGCTCTATCATCTGAAGAAGGCAAGAAACATGAAAAGTGCTAACTGGTAAAAATAAAAATGACAAAAATTAGGCTATAATACAAAAAAAAAAATCATATATTAGGCCTAATTTATAATGCAGTTCGAGCAGGAATCAAGGCTTCGCCGGGACAGCATTCTTGCAATGCACGGAGAAGAGCAATACACAACATTTTAAGATTAGGACACGCTATTTGGTTTTCAGCTGCGATAACTAATGTGCTCACTCACAGAATCAGACACGCTGCTTTTTATATAACCCAATTCCCATTATGAATTATGATACCGCTTGGTTCGTTGGTCCATTGGGTCGGATTTCTTTCTCACCTCAACCGAACCGCTCCAGAGTTTGTTTTCAATTGGTCCGAGACCACCTCGTTCAGGCGATTATTTTGGTGCGGATTGCTATTGGCGCGTTCATATGCCTAAACAAACCGAACTAAGGGAGAAAACGGACCAGGTTCCGAAACAAATGCTCCAAATGAGTCAGGTGTGAAAAACGTCCTAGTATTTATAATTAATATTTTCACCTGGTTGATCATGTAACGATGAAAAAAATCCCATAGACATAAAGGCATGTCCCATAGACATAAAGGCACACCCAACAATAAAACTAATGTTATCATTTATTCTTCCCCAAACCTGCATGACTTTGTTCCCTAAAACAAAAAAGATGATATTTTATAAAACATATATTTTTTTCTATCTATACAATGAAAATCAAAAATGTGAAATTTAATCTGCATTCTGCAAAAGAAATGAAAGAAAGATATAAACTCAATGATGAAAGAATTGTCATTTTTGGGTGAAGCATCCTTTTAACTTAACTACAAAAAAATGCCCAGACAACCACCCATAACATCCGGGCAACAGCATACATTTGTATACTTTTTTTTTTTTTTTTTAAACATTCAAATCATCTTTGCATCCACATTGCAACATGCTAAAATCCTTCAGAACACCTTAGAAACTGCATTGCAACGTGCTAAAAACACTCATCACACCCTATCAACCGCATTGCAACGTCCTGAAAACCATCCACAACACCTTGCATTGTGGGAACGTGTTTTGGTGGTGCATACATCATTCCGATTTTCCCGAAAATCGGCCTTTTCATGTTGTATTATAAAGGTTTTCTTGATTTTGATGATTAACTTAACCATAATCTACAAAAGAATTATTATCATTTTTAAGTACCACTTTTGTATCAATATAAAACATAGATCTGTATTGAGGTTGTTGGTAAGAATGTACTTGTTAGCGGGCTGGAATTGCTGTGATTAACTTATCTAATGAACTTGATCTAATTTATTTTGGCCGCATCCCAGCATTGCTTGTAGTGTCTGCTCTAACAGCAAGGCCAGACGCTTCTTCTTGCCCGCACCTCAGGAATGCATCCCATCAGCTGTAATTCCCTGTTCCCATCCCTCTGTGATGTCTTAAATTGCTCGGTCCTTCGGAATCCAGAGAACCCGTTCTTGGCTCTCACACTCAATGTTCCTGACAACTCTCCTTGAAGGCGCAATTGAATGAATGGTGTTCAATAATGCATCAGGGCCAGATGCTGGTACCCTGTACCAAAGCTCACAGTACCCTCCTTCACCCAGATCACATGGGCCTCCCTTCCATGAAATTTTTATCAGTCCACTCCTGGGATTCCACAGTTTGATCCAGATCATCTCGCGCTCCCTCATACTTCAGCAGATAGCAGCTGTTAAATGTTTTCTTCAAGCCCAGAGATCGAACCCCTTTGGCTTTCCTAAACTCTTGCTTATGGTAAGAGAGGTAGTGCGCTAAGTGAGTAGCAAATTGCAAAGTGGAACAGTTCAGTTATCTTGACTAAATTGCTCATTGCAGTAAGTCAGTCAGAGACATGTAATGGGGGTTTTTACTTCCTCCAGAAAACAAAATAATTCCAGTGTTTTGCCCTAAATTTTCAGACTCTTGCAGTTTATTTCATAGCCAATAAATATCTGGATATGACGCACAACTGTTTTCAGAGCTCTAGGCCCTATGTGTTTTCTTGCACTTTAGGTTCATTTGAGTCACATTATGTGTTAAGTTTTGATTTAATGCACTTCTACAGAGAAAATGCCATGGTAGAATTATATCCGACATGTTTTTGTTTATTCTTAGGTTACGTTGTAGAGATGCACTGGTCGACCGGCCATAAATCGGAACCGATCGCTTTTTGCTCCAAACACTCGAATGGCTTATAGTCTTACTTTGACTGATCGCTATTTTGGACTTGCAATCATTTCCCAAAACGTCATTTGTGTGGAAATATTACGAAGTCTGTATGTTAACACAGGCCAGAGATGGGGCACATCGAAGATGGACACAAAGAAGGGAACACAGACGTGCCAGCAGAGCAAATATTGTGCTGGCACAGCAAGCTCACTGTTTACGACGCTCAAAATATAGGAGGAAAAAATATAAATGATGAGTTGGGGGGTGAGGGTTTATACGAATATAGTGAAGGGAACTGACTATCTTCAGAAAAGTTTTGATGGCATTTTCCTTTCCTCTTACCTATGCATAAAGCAGTGTTTATAAGCGTGTGTACAGCAGCGGTACCCAAAGAAATTACTGCTTTTCCATAAGCACCACCTACTGTCAGAGAGTGAATTTTCATTTTCATTCAGTCCGTCTGCTGTGTTTGTTTTGTGCAGGTGTGTCTTATGCAGCATCTTGTTATCCAGTTTGCCTGTTATAGAGCAAATAAACAACAATTAAATTTGCTTAAAGAAAAAAATTGGCAACCCATATCAGAACTGGCCAATTTGCTTGTAAAAAAGCGGAATCGGACATGAAAAATCATGATTGGTGCTTTTCCACTGCATGGTACGGTACGGTTCGGTACGGCACGCTTTGGCGCTTTTCCACTGCATGGTACGGTACGGCTCGGTTCAGTACGGCTCACTTATGACGCATTTCCACTGCATGGTACGGTATGGTACGGCTCGCTTCGGCTCGCTTTAAATGGTACCTGGTCTGTTGAGGTTCCAAGCGTACCGTACCGATACTAAAATGTGACGTGAAAACACTGCAGATCACTGATAGGTCAGACAGAATCATCACTACCAGCGTAATTGTATTTACAACATGAGACACTAAACCCGCTAGATTTAAATAGCCAGTAGACAACAGCCAACGCTGTAGCACCTGTTTTAAAAGTATTTGCCTAAAAAAAAGAGTATAAACTTAAAAAAAAAAAGAAATGGCTGAATCGTGGTCAGTGGACGAGGTGCAGACGTTCCTCTCGTTGGTTGCCGAGGAGCGGATGGGGAAACCCGGAATGAAAAATTCGCATTTAATATGATGATGTCATGGCAGTAGAGACGGCAACTATAACGATCAGTCACACCCACTTTGAAGCGGTACTAACTGCAGTGGAAAAGCAACCGAGCTAAAGCGAACCGAACCGTGCCGTACCGAGCCGAGTCGTACCACGCAGTGGAAAAGCGAAGCGAGCCGAACCGTTCCGTGCCGAGTCGAACCGTACCGAGCCGTACCGAGCCGTACCATGCAGTGGAAAAGCGCCAATAGAGCTAAGGTCCTTAGAGTAGATGCCATGTTATAATTTGTCATTATATACAAATGAAAATGTCTATGAGGGACCGATGTGCTGTATGTTTAATGCAACATTGTTTACATTGCAAATATATCTGGAGTTGTGATATGTGACGCTATTGTATAGACTGTACATCTAAAACGGACTGCCCTTAACAGCCTTGTTTTCATTCAGGTAAAATTAAATACGGCATTTTTCCTGATTAAGATCTTTAGCGGAGCTTGAATGAGTGTCATGGGTGCTGTTCAATTTAAGACAAGGCTCCAGTTACTTTAGCAATATCATAGACTTTCTGACTTGCAATTTTGATTCTGGACATCATATCACGAGGATCACGATCCATGATCTTATCACGATTCTTTTTCATGTTGGTTTGACTATTTTACTAGTCACTGAGCAGTACAGCCAAACTAATTGGCCTATTTTTAGCCTTACAAGGTAACAAAACAAAAAATAACATTAAGACCATTTAGCCCAACTGGTGATGCGACCAAAATATAATTTTTTTTACAACATAAGAACAAAGATGCAAATGACATATTAGGAAATATACAATATTAGATAGCTACAGTAGGTGTATTTACTGTAGCATTCAAGTAAGAAATTGAAAAAAACAAATGTAAAAATAAAACTAGTTCAAAAATAAAACTTCACTCTACGAATTAGGCTGATTAACACTGATTCTTAAAGCTACTGAAGTTATTTAGTCAAGAGCAGTGAGTGTTTTTGTCTTTGTATTTTGTTGTTTGATTTACAACGACACCGACAGGAATATTAGGATGATATCACTATAAGACCGAATGCACGGATCCAACATACTGACGCATCCGAACTGTTAACATAAACTATGTGTTTATGTAAACCTTAGTGTGCGTGTACTGTCTGCGGATGAACGCGCTCAGAAAGCTTATGTCGGAATAGTGTGAAAATTAAAAACTTTACCTGGCAAGGCTTTAAAACGCACGCAAATAATAAACTTTCATGATGGCCAAGTACTTCAATTTCATGTGACCGTAACCCTAGCATTGCCATATATGATGTGTATGTAGTACATGGCATTGTACAGTATGTTGGGATGGGGCACCAGAACTGCTACTGATAGAATGTGTATCACGAGGCTACAATCTTTCTTTAAAGAGCTGTATTTTTTTTAAGGGAATTTAGTTTGGCTCTAAAGCTCAGTATCTGGCAAAATAGTCTTAAAAATCAACATGAAAAAGAATCTTGATAAGATGTGATATGAAAAACTGTGATATGATATTTTTGCCCAGGTCTCCAGACTGCGACCACAACGTTGCCGAGCAGCGAATGCAAAACAAAATGAAAGCGGAACGAAAATGCGCTGCTCATTTATGCTTCACGGACCGTTGATTAGTTCAGACCAATAATAGACAGCGCAGCGCCCCGAACTTGTCAGTTGCGGGCCGATCTCGATCACGCGACACTGTTATTAGGAGATCCAGACTCTGGAGATCCAGTGAAGAAATCCATTGAATTCGTCTCAGAATTAATAACATCATCGCTGCGAGATCCAGTGAGAAACATTCCGATTTGGCGCAGAGTTCTTTGTTATAAACCACATATATCAGATCAAACAGCGCTGACGTGGAAACCAGGAGAAGCACTTATAGAAGGCTTTCAGTCCACAAATCAGCAACATTCACCATGGATTTAGGCTAATGTAGTAACTCTAACCATAACTATGGTATTGTGACAGAAATAGTCAAACGCTTACAAGTACTAACGTTACACATCTTTTTGCAGCACTTCAAAACTATAATATCATATATAAATGTTATTTTTAATGTGATGACCAACACATTTTTTGTTCATCCTTCAAAGATTGTCCTAAAACTAAAAATGTTAAGATGTAGGAAAACTCTTATTTAAACACTTATTTAAAAATACAAATAAATTGCCATTGTAAACAGTAGGATGCTTATTGGCTATTTTCCCTCCCTAATATCAATGTTTTCACTCGTTTTGCTTATTAATTAATATTAAGACATTATGAATGATAATAATTAAAGTTAATTTCATCTACACCCTAAATTAAGCTTAGTGCTGCTTTATTGTCAGCCTCAGTGCTACCAGATATTTTTTGTTGAACTCAGTGGCTCCGGTGCTGCTGCCCTCAAATGTTAGTCTGGAGCCCTGTGAACTTAAAATAAAACTGCACATTGTAATATCTGTACATTAAGTCTATTCATTATTATAAAATTTGTCAGTATTACAGTTATTTTGGGGGAAATTTGAATAATTGCATTGCAAGCTGATTTAAGGTGTGCCCCTAAATTTTCTGCTTGCGCTCCTAAAATTTTCAGTCAGGGGCTACATTGCTCCTAGTAAAAAAAGTTAGTCTGGAGCCCTGTCTCCCACACCTACTTCTGTTTGTTTTGCCTGTCACATGAACTGAAAAGTGTTGCTTAATTTTAAAACCTTACAAGTAGATAAATATAGCTGACTTTCTAATTCTGTAGATCCTTTGTGGCAATATAACCTTTAGATGGACTTTGTTTGAACCTCTCGCTCTCATCCACAGTTTTATGGTCGTCGTTGACTTCCCCCCACCACTATCTCTCGGTAGGAGGCATTGTCATTCTGGTCACTCTCCCGCGCCAGTGCGCCAGTGTTTGTGCTGTAATGGAGCGCTGGATCTCCTCCCTGTCTTTCATATCCAACTTTATCACAGTCATTGACTGGCTGATCAGAGGGAGCTCTCCTCAGCTATTTATGAGCCTGCCACCCTGGATGCCTCCTTCCACTGACTCATTCACCTCCTCGCTGATGCCTGGGAAAGCTTCCTGCTCCCACACAAATACACGCTTCTGCCCACTGTGTTGGAGTATGTGTGTTAGAGAGAATGCTCCATCCGATCAGTGTTATTTTAGTATTATGTATATTATAGTTTTTATTAACATTTATTGTTTGTTTTTAATTTTGTATTTTCATTTTCAGTTGTTTAATTTTAGTAATTTTATAATGTAAAATTATAAGTTTTAGTTTTAATTCATTCCCAGTTAGTCATTTTTGTGTTTCAACTTAAACTTGCTTTAGTTAGTTGCCAAGGTAATGTTTCTAATTTTCATTTAGTTAAAGTTTTCCATATAATATTTCAATTGAAATGTTTTTAATAATAAAAAAAAAAGTTTATAACAAGATTGCTAATTTTCTTAAATATTGGTTACGGTTAGCATACATTCTCCAAAACATTGAGCCGTGGTGTTCATGTGTGTGACACAAATTCGAATTCAACGTTTTCTTTTTCCCATTTCCTGTTCTAGTCTCACCGTATCTGGAAGTGGAAAAGGTTAAAAAAAAAATTCAAGGGATAGTTTAGTATATATTTTTTTTATTCTGTCATCATGTTAATCATTCCCAAACCAATATGGCTTTTTTTTCTTCTGTTGAACATAAAAGAAGATATTTTTAAGAATGTTTCAGCTCTTTTTATTCATACAATGAAAGCCAATGGGGTCCAAAACGCAATGGACCCCATTGATTTTCATTGTATTAAAAATGGAACATAAGTGTGAGTATATGATGGCAGAATTCAAATTTTTTGGGTGAACTATACCTTTATGTTATCTTTTGTGTTTAAGCAGTGCTTAATTTTACATAAAATAAGCAAATATGTTATCTCTGTGTTGAAAAGTCCGATTTGGACATGAACCCGTCCACATCACTGCCACGTCCACTGCCATCATCACCTTACCTTTGGTGGAAATAAGTGTTTTTGCCCCAAATGTGCCGCATCCAGACGAAAACCGTGTTTCTACCAAATTGTGCCCGTCTCTCGATGCAATTTTGCAAGGAGAGCTTTGCAGGGCTATTTTCTCTCATGGCTGATGGAAGAGAAAAGGAAAGGATAGGAGCAAGAGGGATGGTATGTTTCAGCCCTGCGGTACACTGGGAGCTGGGTAATTGCTAGCCCAAGCGGCTAAACAACAGACATAAATGGATACAGAAAATGACAAAAACACAAGAACCGCGATGGTGCTGTCTGATTACTGTGACAACTCCAGCCATGCTTGCTTTGGCTGATCTCTCGGTTCTTTTCACAGAGTAAACGGGCTGTGGAGATCGGATACGCGGCCGCTGTGGTTGATGGGTGTTTTGTGTGTGCATGTGGACTTGTGTAATCAACAATCTGTCTGTAGCCACTGATTTTCTTTCGGACACTTTTGAACAGCATCCAAACTAGAGTGACAGCAAGTTAGGGACCAAAAGTCTATAGCTACGTTCTAAAACCTAGCGAGCTGCCTACATAAGCAGCTACCTTCTAAGGGGCTGTATACACAGAATGTGTTTTTCCAATCCACTGCGCTGCTTTTCCATTGTTTTTCTATGTAAACATGCACTAGGCGGATGTGTTTGACCATTGTGCTCACTTGTGTCTTGTGTTTTTTGCAGTGTCTCATGCAGACAAGGTGTTCTGCAAATGCTGCACTCAAATTAAAAGAACTTTTTTTTTATTTTATTTTATTCCACTGCATTGCGTCTCACATTTTTAACCGCAAAACGCGTTCTGTCTGTGTGAATGGTCCCTAAGGCAGCATGCAAAACTTTATGGAACCTTTATTGGACGCTCTACATTGGCAGCAACACAAATAGGGATCTGCACTGTGAACTTTACTTGTAGTTGATTTTCATAAAATATATACATTAGCAACTTGCTAACATCAAACTTGATGTAAAATAGTCTATATGTACTATATTTGTATTGATATTGTTCATGAAATAAGTTTATTTAGATTTACATTTCTTCTCAGTGAAGTCTGTTATAACATGAATATAACGACTGTTTCTTTCTTGTTCTCTTCTAGATTAGCTTTATACGTGTACGAGTACTTGTTGCATGTTGGGGCCCAGAAATCAGCACAGACCTTCCTTTCCGAGGTAAGAATTTTCACACACACACACACACACACACACACACACACACACACACACACACACACACACACACACACACACACACACACACACACACACACACACACACACACACACACACACACACACACACACACACACACACACACACGGACTCACACACGGACTCACACACACGGACACACACAAATTTTTCCTAATGAGGACATCTCATAGACTTCCATTGAGTTAATTATATTTTCTATCACCTAACCTGACCCCTAAACATGACACTCACAGAAACATGTGCAGCATTAGATTTAAATAGAAGCATGATCGATTTATAAGCCTTTTTAACTAGTAGCCACCTAACTAATCGGTGGTCTGGTTTCACTATATTAGTTAGGACATTTTGGACCCTACAACAAGTATAGTGATACTTTTACACGCACACAATTTGTAGTTAGAAAACTACATATAAACACTACAAGCTAAAAATGGCAAAATATTTGATATTGTGGCTTTATATGTGATCATGTACTTGCATGTGTCATTCAATTATTAACCAAAATCAAGCTCAAATGAAGTTAGAACGTTTTTTTTTCAGTGAATGTCGTGTTTTTTCTTCATTACAACGGCTGCATCTGAGGCAGTCAGTCCATCACATCACGTTTTCATCAGCTTAAAGTTATGAAGATTATTGTAGCTGTAGCTATGTGGTGGCTCGCCCCCCCCCCCCCCTGTTTTTCTGTTGTTGTTTTTTTTCTGTCATTTGGCCAAAATCTCACATTATAATGAAGCGCTACACACAGGCTATTTTGGCTGTAACTCGAGGTCAAATCCAAGACGCTCTTCTCTGCTCCTCAAATACATAAAAGATCACCCTTTATATATAAATATTCTTGAGTAAAGAAATCGCTGTGCTTATTCAAAGAACCAATTCTTTATTTACCCTTGCATCGTAAATAAGCAGAGACGCTCCAAACTGCTTGTGGCACTTCATTTAGGATTGAGGTGGGAAATTTGGTCACAAGCACTTTTTAATACTTGTCATTGGTTAAATATTTGCAAACCCCACAGACAGATGTAAAAAAATATATATTTTATATTGTATTATTAATTTATAAAGTAATTCAAAAAAGGCTCCCAGTTCGTTTGAGTTTAATGTGAGACCAAATATTCACTATAGGTTCAAACCTGGATGGCAGGCCAAAACATGAGCCTAATGGACTTGTTCTCAAGCCACTTCTTTGCGTTATTTGCAGTTTGGGCAGGAGAGTTGTCTTGTTGAAAAACAACATCTGATCATTCCTCTTTAGATAACAACTTTTCATTTGTGGGAAGCAAGCCATTCTGCAATATTCTCCTGTACTCAAAAGTATTAAATGACTGTTAACAGTGAACCAATACCAGCAGCTAAAAAGGCTCCCCACAAAATATTCTGCCAAAACCTTCATTCTGCCTTTGTTTTTTTGAGACAGCAATGGCTTTTTAAGTAGTGCATTTGCTTAAATTTGGCTAATTTCCTGACCAATCACTTGTGGTTAAGACAAATAAAAGCTTAGAATATATATATATATATTTGTTTTGCCCAGGAGTCTATATAACATGTATACTTGTGTTATTATAATATAAATGTTTGTGTGTAAATGCATACATTAAGCAATATGTATTTATATTTTGCAATGTGTCATGCATTGCAATATACTTTTTTTTTTCTAACGTGGTGATTTGGCATCACTTATAAAAGCATGTTTTCTATCAAGCTTGTTCTCTTCTGTAATGCTATAAAATCTAAATTGAATCCACTTGTTTCATTTGAACTGGTCAGGATGTTGTGAGTCTGTGCTGTACTGCCACAGTAACATTTTTCAGGAAATTTGTTCATCCACATTTAAATGATAACTTTTAGAATTTTTTGTTTGTATGAGTAAATATCTAACACACAACATATTCACATAATTGTTTGCTTTTCCCCATATTTCTACTCTCTCAGAATCTATGAACCAGTATGTGTGCACCAACCATGTGCAAAATTATTAATTACCCGTCATTAATTATCTGGTAATAGCTGTTTATGTTACGCCGACCGGCAGGACTTATAGTTGCAGTGTATTTGTGAACAGCCATTTCCGCCCATTGCTCTGTTACCCCAGGCTGTTTTTTTCCACCCTGTTGACTTGGCGGCATCTCTGCTGCGTTGCGGCATTGTTTCCCTGTTTCTGCAGCACTTCTCAAAAGCACCACAAGTTGGTCAGATGTTTATCGTGCCGTTTGGCAGCCCGACGAGGTGAAATTGACTGATAATGTGTTCTTAACCTTCAGACCTGCTTCGGTAATCCACTTTCAGCTGCAGTGAACAAACCTATCCTCTCTATCCTCTTAGAATTTTTTTTTCTCGCTACAGTTTCCTGTGTAATCATCCATATATAATTGTTATAATAGGCTAATTCTTTCCTCACACTTTCCATGGTCAGTTCAGGTCCCTCTACTCACCTATTACAAAGGGGAACGTTTCTTAAATACACTGAGATTATGGCCTTAATGAGAGGCGCCCTGGTCATTTCCACACAAGCAGAAGGGATGGAAAGTGAAAGTGAGCCCCAAGGACTGAATGAAGCGTAGGAAAAAACAGAAGCCATGATTAATTTTTAGGGTCATGGCTCTAGAAGGCTAAAGCCTGATGTAGGTCTCCACAATAGTTGATTGACCAGGATAAAGCTGAGTAATGACGTTGCCTTCAAGTCATGTAGCAGTAGTCGTATTTATGAGACGTGGGCATGTGAAGGGCATAAACATTGTAACTACCAGTTGTGAATCTCTGGTTTTCTTTGAGCTCTGACTTTCTGAGTTGAGAGCGTCTTAATTAATCAGGCATGGTGGAAGCCAGTTAGTATTGGTCATAATTATGTTTGCATTGTGAATGCTGACTTTAGAGTCATTCGTAACATTTTGTATGTTGTTAAAGGCATACTGCAGTTCAACCAAAATATGCATTTTTTCATAATTTACTTGTTATGAACTGTATGACTTTCTTACTTCTGCAGACCAAGAAATAAGATATTTTGATGAACTATTTTTGTCCGTATAACGAAAGTCGTTGGGGTCCAAAACAACATTGGACCCCATTGAATTTCATTGTATGGACAAAAAAACATTTTCATAATACCTTCTTTTGTGTTCCACAGAAGAGAGAAAGTCATGGTTTGAACCAACGTTACAGTGATATGCATTGACCATAATTCTGTTGTATTAGTCCAAAAAATAATGAAATTGCCCAGACCAAAATTACTTCAACGCACGTCCTATCAGAAACATCTGATATATTTCTCCTCTCTGCCTATAACATTTGGAGCTCCGCTGTCATAGAAGGATGGAGTGAGGAACAGTGTAATGCTGTGGTGGAAAAAAGCAGGATGATATATGGGATGTGGATTGGGTCAGGGACCAATCTGCAGAACGTCTGACAGGAAAATGTTTCGCATATTATCTTCAATCTCAAAACCACTCTCTTTCTCCTTTCTTTCCTCTCACTGCCTGTTGTAGATCCGATGGGAGAAGAACATTACGCTAGGGGAGCCTCCTGGATTCCTCCATTCATGGTGGTGGTAAGTCCCATGTATTTTTTGTTTTTTGTAGCTTGAAGAGCTGTATATCTGTCTGTATGCAATCTAGTACTAATAAGTGAGTATTTCTATATGGACAGATAATTTTCTTTTATTATCAATGAATGCGCCGTCAAGTTGTTTTGATTTTTTTTTAAAACTTTTTTTTCAGTAATTGCTGAACACACACATTTTGCGTTAAGCTACTAAATCACAGCTCATCCGACCATATTTAGTAGTGCTTACTAAGATAAGCATCACTATTACTGTTACTCAGAGTTAGTTTTATTACAGAGTTGGATTTATAGCTTGTAACTGTATCACATTACACCTGCTTAACAGCAAGGATGGAGGATTCTGCCTGTCAACTTTTTTAACTTGTCAGCTAGGTACAGCTGAATGACGCTGAAGCTGAGGTAGTTCGTCAGCTTAGCGGAACGGTATGCAATGCGCTAGTTTATGATCGAATCAGAAAAATGCACGAGCGTGGTCACATTCTGACGTCACGTGTCTTTACGGGATCTTTACGGGATGTGTGTGAACGCACTCACAGATTCCGGCAAATCACTGGTAGTGTGGATGAACCAAAATCAAACGATCCCGGGACAAATCCAGGGACACATTATCCGTGTATTTTCCAGAATATCTGTGTGAAAAGGGGCTTATGTTACTGTTTTTCAGCAAAAGTGTTTATGAACGTATTGCTGTCTTGGAGATTCCTGTGTGATTATAAGATTTGTATTCACAACTACTATTGCACATTTTGTTTTTATAAAAACTTGTAATTTTATGCAAGAAAAAAAATACATGTATATGTGTGAAAAATGTATTATATATATATATATATATATATATATATATATATATATATATATATATATATATATAATTTTTTTTTATTTTTTTTTTATAATTTAAAAATAAATATTAAAGTATTAAATACATAATATTTAAAAAATAAATATTTTAAAATGCATTTTAAATGATACATTTAAAAATGATACATTTACACATACATCTAAATTCATAGAATTTTATTTTGGTGTTTTGTGCCAACAAAAATGTTGACAGGGCAAGTTCAAATCTGAACTATTGGCCCATCCGAGCAAGCAGAAAAAAATCCTTATCCTTGAACCCTGACCTGGTTAACCGACAAATTTGAAAGCTACAGTTAAACCGAAAAAAATATCCTCACTGTTAATTCAAAAGCAACCCCACCAAAGAGAGAAAGTATATCTATTACAAGAGCAACTTCAATATTGTTTGTATTCACTTTCTCAGTATTGATTTATACTAATCTAGGCTTAAGGTTGGCTGTGACACCCGCCGTCAAACTGTATGTTTAACCTGCTGCGGTTTGACCCATGGCAGTGGATGTATTATTGGGTCAGGCAGCCTTTATGGAGGGCACGTCTGCCCGGGTCTGGCTCTCCCACCCCGCTCCTTCAGACAAAAGGCCCAGATGGTGGGGCAAAGACGTGTCCCATCCCTCCTCTAAACCCCTTCCATCAACCTTTGTCTCTGCTGCTGTCCTTTGTTCCTGTTAAAGACCCCAAACACAGATTAACTCTTTGCATACCGTTCCCCTTTGTGGAGAAGTGTCTGAATCCCCCACTGGCCCAATTTGGATATATTCTCCTCCATTGGGGGTGGTCAGTGACAAACTGAGGGCCAGTGGGGGGCCAGGGGGTCAAAACAGCTCACCGGTCGGTAGTAGTCGTATAGGATAAAGGCAGATAAGTGCAGATTTGAGGAAGGAACTCGAGTTGTTAAACCTCACCTCCTGTGCATTTGCGCATTGTAACTCTTTGTGACGGCTCACCAACTTCCCCATAATTGCATCTCTCATATTGCTCGTGTTCAGTCGGCGAGGATTTCCCATTTGCCATGATTCTGTTATTAACCGTAAGCCTTGCGGATGTTCCGGTACCTGAGGTCAGCGACTGTCCGAGGGTCGGGATTATCTTGTTTCTCAAATGCAAATGACACACCACTGTACTCCTAGTCATACACATGCGAAAGAGCTCCTAACTGTAAAGTCTATATACGTATGGATGTGGTCGTATTACCCCAGCTTTTGTCTCGTACTGTCTTCACCATTAGGATTTGCTTAATTGCCCCTAGAGAAGAGCTTAGTGTTTAAGAGAATCTATTAACATGAGAATGTAGTTCCGTCCAATTAGCATCATAGGCACGCGTAAAGCCCGACTCATTGTAATTGCATTGTTTGGCTCGCAGGGAAGTGCCATGACGTCAGTCAGGCAAACCTGCTCGTGGGGTGTATACAAGTCAGCCACTCGTATGGGTGTATACAAGTCAGCCATTAAACTTTACTACACAGGTTATTTGATTTTAAGGGCCTACCATTTTCCCAATTGAAAATTACAGTACCGTTCAAAAGTTTGAGTCAGTGAGTTTGAGAAAAAAAAAAAAAAAAGAAGAGGAAATTATTACTTTTATTCAGCCAAGATGCATTAAATTGATCAAATGTGACATTTATTTAGTTGTTTTCACAAAAAAATATTAAGCAGCACAACCATTTTCAACATTTAATAATGATTATAAATGTTTCTTTAGCACCAAATCATCATATTACACTGAAGATTGGAGTTATGATGCTGAAAATTAAGCTTTGTCAAATTCAGTTGTTTAAAATGGTGGAGAGAAGTTTTTCCTGAACGCATATTATCTGTGATTGTTATAATTTCAGAGTCCAGTAAATGGTTACATTTCACAGAACCGTCTTTTAACAGCAAGCTAGTCACTTTAAATTTAAAATAAAGCTGACACATGCGTGTTTAATTATTCAGTTTAAAAAAAAATTTATTTAAACCATTTATATTTATAGCTTTAGCATAATGCATAGCATACATTAACCTTTATATTTGTTTGTATAGCCCTCAGTTTGCATGTTGTTTTTGGAGAGAACATTGACATTTTTTTTTTGTAATTTAGAGATTTTGTATTATAATATATGTAAAAATAGGTTTGTTGAAATGTTATCCAGCCATTTATCTGGAACATGAGAGGTTTTCCCCCCACCTATTTCTCTCTCACTTCCTATCCGTCTCTTTTTCTCCCTCCATTTTTCCCCTCTCTCTTTCCATGTCTGTTTCTAGTTTCCTCTTCCCATTAATGTTCCCCACCCCCACATACAAAGGGTCCCTCATTTTTATCCTCTCTCTCTCTCTCTCTCTCTCTCTCTCTCCTTTTCCTGTGTAACTCTTTTACTTGCTCTACAAGTGTTCAGGAATGTTCTTTATCCTGGTAAATATTTGCAGGAAAAAAGCATAGTTTTCTGCATCAGCACAAAGGCAATCATATCAACAGGTTTCCCAATTTAGGTAAAATAGAATAAAACCAAAAAATAGTTTTGTCTATATGATATCCTAGATATACTTGAGATACTATATACTTTATAAACTATGTTTATTTACTCTTTCTTGGTGAGAGCAACAGCAGGCGCGTGTGTGTCGTGTGGCAATGGTTAGCCTTAGTGCCGCTGGCCTTTTCTTCCAGGAGATTTTATAGGTTATCCATTAAATCGATATCTGAAGACCTGGAGTGATCTAATTTGGGCCAGTTAAACAGGTACTTAGTTTCAGTGCAGTAATTAAAATACCATTTGGACGCAAACCTTGTTCACCCTCCAAACAGCCCTGCAGGACCCAAAGGCTCTTAATTGAGGAAATCCCTGGCTTAATTGATTTGTTACCTGCTGTTTTTGCCAAGCGGGTGGGAGCGGTAAAAGAGTGTTCAAATCTCACGAATGCAGCTCAAGTTTGACTGGACTTTTTTATTTTTATTTTTTTTTACCATGCTGGCTTTCCTAATCATTAATAAAGCTCAAATGAAGTCAAAGAAATGTATTGGCTGCTTACAAGTTTTGTATGTGGTATGATGCTTATGTATTTCAACCAGTTTGACTTCATATATGTTGTATTTAACGGTCTCAATCTCTCCTGTTTCTTGTTGCAGTGTATTCTGGGATTTGTACTGTGCCGCTCCAGACCGCCGTGAGACCTGTGAGCACTCCAGCGAGGCCAAGGCCTTCCACGACTATGTGAGTGACAGACAAACTTGACAGTCTTTTAGTCTTCTAGGTGGCGTGGGGCAGAGCCGAGCCTCAACCTCTCGTCCAATGGCAATGTGCGTTGGGGTTGGGTCTTAGCCTCAATCTGTTGTTCATGTTTATTGATGTGATGGTGTTTAGTGAATGACACATGGCAGATTTGCTTACCAAAGCGTCACATGATGCAAGCGCTCCATAAGCACATAAAGGTTAAGTGAGCTGAATAGAGGGTTTTCGCGTGAATAAGTGTGTGTTAGATGCGTTATGTGTGTACATGAGTGTTTTGATCCAGATCATGTTTCTCCCTGGTTGTCCTTTTTAAAAATGCTCACGTTATGTAATTGTGTGTTATAGGAAGACAAGTATGGGATGTTTATTTCCGTTTATTTTTCCGGCAATGGCCTTCATAAAGCAGCCGTACAGCATCCCTGGGAACACAGAATTGTGCGGCTTCTTTAATTTGCACAGACAGACATGTAATCTGATTAACATACTGAATGCTCTGCATTCACAGATGTAATATTTCAGTAACAGTGAAAGGCATAATGAAATGTCAGTTGTTGTTGCCGGGATGCCCGCGGGTGCGAGTCAGCGCGAGAAAGATAGATGGACGGCTCAGAACAGGTTGACTGTAAATGTTTGGTTAATGCATATGTTTGTTAAAATTAAGGTCATTTAAGGTTTGCTGAGTCTGTGTTGCAATGCAGTTATTGTCTTACAAACTAAATTAAAGGAATTTATTGGGTTAAATGCAGTTTATGGCCTATATTAAATGGATAGTACAGTTTAATGATACAAACGAATATTTGTTACACATTGTTTTTTTATTTTATTCACTGAATATATATTTTTTTAAATTGTATATTGTCCATTGAAAAAGCTGTCGGAGTTTTGAACTGTAATTTCTGTTAATCAGGTTGTTGGCTAAAGCTAATAGTCTAAAAATGGACAAATATTGGCTGATTCATAATCTTGTCACTAATATGATACAATTAGTTTTAAATATACCACATTTTCTAGTGTTGTTTTTGCTTAAAGAAGTCAGTTCTACAAGACCTATGTTCTAACATCTGGTGAAGTAGCTTCAGAAACATTTACATAAGCTAAGACAGAACGAGAGAGATAAAAAGGGAATGTGATTTAGTGGATAATGGTATCAGGGTTAGTTCAGAGAGCCTGACCTCTAGACTATCTGCTGAACTTGACTGGTGGCGTTTATGGAGACGACAGCTCAGAAGGAGTCTGCACAGTGTCAATAGTTCTGTCAACATCTGGAAGGAAACGGATCCAGTTTCATTCCACCGACCAACATTGCACTGGCTTGTATAAAAAACCAAAGCAAATATTTGACTAAAATGTATCCGCCCTCTGGGATGTGATTTGCAGTATTTTACTAATAGCTAATCGCAAACGCCTCATGCATGTCGTCGCTCATTGATCTTAAATGTAGTACTTGTTTAAATGACTTTGTTAAACATGATTAAATATGCACATCCTTTTCATTAGTTGTGCAAATATTCCTTTTTTTTCTGAACCGAATTTTTTTTTTTCTGATTAGAACGTGGGGATTTTTTTCCATTCTGCATTTTCAAACATTCCCTTCATCTGCTTAAAGGGATAGTTCACCCAAAAAATATAGTTTTATTCATTTTATCCCTGTATGCTGTTATGTATTCAGTGGAACAGTGTTATTTTAGTATTATGTATACTTTTATAGTATTTTTATAGTATATATTTTTTTGTTTAAATAAAAATGTTGGTTTTAGTATTTTATGTGCTTTTGTATTTTTTATCAATTTAATATTTCTATTTTTAGTCATTTTAGTACTTCAGTTAGTTCCCAAGGTAAAATTTCTAATTTCTGTTTGTTTTTCATCTAATATATTTATTTATTTATTTCAGCTTTATTTCAATTAGTTACAATTATTTCAATAGTTTTAGTGAACTGCCGTGGAACACAAACGTGTTTTACAATAATTTTTGCATATATCTTTTTAATATAACAAAAGTAACCATCAGCTGTCAAAACAAAACAAAATAATGGTAAAATGGTAATTAAACGTATAGGTAAATTTCTTTTTTGTTTTGTTTATTTTATTTATATATATATATATATATAGTAGTGCACAATATGCCAATTCTTCTGAAGTGATATAATAGCTTTATATGATCAACAGACCTGAATTTGTCATTATTCACAGATTATCTTTATTTCTGCTGCAGCTCTGTAGCTAAAAATCATGACATCAAACCTATGCCATTGGCCCCATTTTTTATTTGAAAGCTTAAATTTCAGTGACTTTATCAAAGTTATCATACGTCATATAGAAGTTATCATAACACTTCATAACACTTGGACTGTAGCTCACGAGTCATAAGGTCTATTTTATGGTGTTTACAATGCTTATTTGTCCTTTTTGGAGCTTAAGGTCACTATAAACTGTTGTTTCATGAACAATCAATGTATGTGTAGATTCCTTTTTGTGTTCCACTGCAAACAGTCTTTTGTAAGGGTGTGTGTGTAAATGAGCCCATGTGTGTTGTAGAGCTGCGGTATCATGTGTGCCTGTCTTGGCAAGGTCTTTGCTGCTACTAGGGTGTCCTTGAGTTCAGTGATTTATCATGTTCTTATTCTGATCCCTTTGCTCCCTTGTTGGGTCACAATTTTGTATAGGCCTGTGCTGTGTGTGTGTGTGTGTGTGTGTGTGTGTGTGTGTGTGTGTGTGTACCTGTTTGGGTCTTCAGGTCTGCATTGCCCACACCTTCCTGGCTGCTTCTGCTGCGCTAAAATCCAAACAGTCAGGAATCCTTTAGGTACAAGATAATGGAATATAACGGTCTAATCCTCTAATCCTGGGAATGGTTGAGGGCTAATCCAGGGATCTTGTGGGATTGGTGTCTTGGCAATGGGGTTGGAATTTGGGACGCAACACCTCTGAATGCCAGAGTCGTCTGTGTGCTCTTCAAGCTTCATAATGAGCATTGATTACGCATTCTAACTCAGAACATGCTTACACCTCAGACCTGCTTGATGATCCAAATACACCTTCTGTTAGTCCTGCTTAAGATGTTTTGTTTTTTTATCAGAATCCAAAATTTTACAAGGAATAGAATAAAATAGTAAAAAAATTTAAATCAATTTTTAATTTGCTTGATTAAAAAAAGATCATGTAAAACAAAATAATAAAGAGAAAAAAAATGACTTTAGACAAATGTCTAAAATCATGTACACGCATAAGATTAAAATAGATTTCAGTTAAATACTGCATTTTATAGAATTTTTCCATTCTACATAAGGTGGGTTGTCCTGAAATCACATGACCATCCGTGTCTTGAATTTCAGTTGGGTTAATAAACAGACTTCGGACAAATTTACCTCTGTTTTCCAGAGAAATAAGACTTGGTGAATTTTTTTTTTGTGTATCTGTTTAGTCATTTAATGCTAAAATCTTTTAAAAATCTGCTTCATCTACAAAGTTTCTCTCTATATTTCTAATACTGTACGCATCTCTTTTCCATTTTTATAATTCTTGGTTTACAACCTGTTGCCCATATTTTTCAGTTTCCCCTTAATATTTGCAGAAACATGGAATATTTATTCCTCAGGTTAACGCTTCTAGTTAACTGAGCTTGTGGACAACATCTGGAACCAGACATAAGGGCTTTTCACACTTTGCTTAACCATGGGTTATTGTCGTTCTTAACCCCGCCTTTAACCTTGGGTAATGGAACGTTTTACACTTGTAATTTAGAAGCAGGGTTAGCACTGTTTTTTTACCCAGGATTATAAAACCCTGCTCCGGAGAAGGGTTAGCACCACATTTGCGGGGTTAACCCCATGTTCTGTTGCCAAAATTGTGCAATGTTAGAATGTTACGGCTAGATGCTTATCAACAGACAGCCAATAACGTGACTCATATTTACATGGTTTGGACAGTCAAGGAAACACAGCCTGTTGTATAAACAGTAGTTTCACTGTGTAATGGGAAAAATGTCAAATTATGACGGAAAACGCATCAATTGGAGTGAAGAAGAGACGTTTATTTGAAGTTTCATTCTTACCTTTATAGTCTGAAAAAGCCCTATTTAGTGCACTAGACATGTTGAGGTTCGAGTCCTGCCTGCAACATATCCAGAGTGCAATCACAGTCTTTCTCCTCGAGAGATTTTTCCAAGTATCCCCTGTGTCTGGAGTATTAGGTCTCCAATTAATCATTCTGATGGTTGCCGGCTGGTATGATATCATCAGGAAGATTAGTGTAGTAAAATATGGAAATTGCGTACTGTATATAGACGTTGTGTGCGTATATGCGTGTCTGCCTTTCTCTCCTTCCCATCCCCCTCATTCCCTCTCTCTCTCTCTCTGGGGAAGATTGATTGGGTAATCTTGCTGTTTCCCCCATGATGCTGTTCGCTAGCTGGCTTGGGGGAAGGAGAGGCAGTGCGGGCAGTATGACGACACACAGGAATAATGATAACACGCACACACATGCACATATACACAGTGGGAAACAAAGGAGAAGTGAGACTAAGAGAATCCCTAGTTAAAGAATCTATATTGAGAAGTACATATACATGTACTCTAAATTATTTTCTCTCACACACTCTCACCTGTCTTTTAATATTATAAGGATATTGCATTCAAAGCAGCTTTCTTCATTGTAGGAGAATTTGTCCGCAAACATGAAAAGTTTCTTAACAACACAGGGTTTTTTATTGTTGGCTCGAACATGTTGGCGCTCTGCCGTGAGTTAAAACTAAAAGCCACTGGTTGTTTATGATTGCTATCCAGTGAGGCGCACAGGGCTGCACTGAGCATGCCCAGTTATAGTTAATATTTGATCCTGACTCACTGGAGGAGGACTAGAGTTGAAAGTATCAAGGAAGGGTATTTGGAATGGTATGGGACAAAAAAAGAAGGAATACTTCCTTGTCCTAACTAGTCACAATTCAAAATGTGTTCAGCTCTTGCTTTTCTTGCCAACTTGCTAATTTCTGTTTAACATTTAAGGTTTATTACAGAGCTATATGGAGCTGGATTTTGGACCAATCAGCGTTGACAATGGGAGGAGCTATGTGGCTCACAAATGACCTTTTTTTTGCCACCGTTCCAGCCGGGATAAAACCTCTAATTAACATGGAAGAGATGATATCGCTTGACGCTTCAGGACGTGTCAGGAAACTCTGATTCTTTGTGCACATGGTCTACAGGCCAGTTCTGATTGGACGAGACAGCACAGATTTCTTCACCACGCACACTTATGACCGGTGCTGCATCGGCTTATTAATTCTGTGTGTGTCATGTCCAAACAATGCTGAGAATGACCCACACACAGTTTACAAGTTCTGCCTCACTTTGTTGATCGCAATCTGATGGTTGAGACTTAAAGGTGAAGTGTCCTATTTTTTTTGACGTTTGAATCCTATCTCAGCTTGATATGCAGAGACAATTATCGGCCAAAAATGGCTGGATTCTGTTGCATAGAACTCATTAACTGAATAATATATTGATATTAAGTATTATTCGATTTTCTGTCCAATTTTATTGCGGTACTTTCAATAAAAGTGTGGTTATTTAATTGTATTAGCTTGTATTTTTTTAAATTCAGTTTCATTAAAATGATTGAATTTCATTAAATATTCTAATATTAATACAATTATACCAAAAAAGCTCATTTAAAATGAGACAAATTTTTTCGCTGTCGGCCAAGTGCAGAATTTTCGGTTTTATTTCGGTGCATCCCTACTTTAAAAGCCTAAATCTGTTTAAACATTCTTCGTTCAACTTTTAAAAGTACAAGACCTAACTATAGAGCACAGTTGTCATCGCTGATGAGGGTTCAAACCTGCAACCTTTCGTTTACCAGCCCAGATCTGCCACACTACACTTCTTTTTCCCGTCTCCTCCTTCTACTCTTCCTTAGTCAGCCTGAAACCCATTGCTCATCTACACTCTTCCCTGTTAGCCTCTCTCGTTCTTCACACAAATGTTCTCTCTCTTCGGTAGGGTTGGCAGGCAGTGCTGGCAGGGCACTCTTGGCATGGCGTGCGTCTGGTGCTGTTGTAGCGCGTTGGCTGGTAGCAGCTTGTGAGGGGTGGCGCAAGTACACCAGACTCAAGTACCAGCTGGGCATCCAAACCCATCCCTGAACCAAAAGAGGCTTCCTTGGATTGCTTTTCTTTCCTTTGTGTGTTTGTGTGGGTATGAGCGCCTTTACATGTACACACTCAGGCATGTTTGCATATGGCGTGTTTGTGTGTGTTTGGACACACGGCCTGTTTTTCTCCAGGGGTGCAAACGCTCTACATCTGTGTACAACGCACTCGATGCTTATTCAGACGGCACACGCATGTTATTACGTGCCCCCTTTTATCTGAGAACCACTGCACCGCCTCAGCTAATGGTAACAAACGGGAGTATCAACACAACCGATTACTCGCTTTCCAGTTACGCTGTTACATTATAGCTGTTGACACAAGTTGCGTTCGTTAGCGCTCAACGAGGCACTAATTAATGGGACACACGGTGAGAGGAAATGATAATGATTGAGAATGAGAAACTCAGCTGCTAAGGCTGTTGTTTCTGTTGTTTTCTTGAATCCAGCCACATGATTGCAATCAAAACACCAGGGTTCAGTTTAGTGGTCACCTGATATTTGTCAATTGCTAATGAAGTTATCAGAATGACCAATGGCCAGTATAATGCTGTTATTTTAATCATTGAACTCCACGATGACAACAAAGATATTTATACAATTTCTAAATGATTACTATTAAATAATCTTTTTACGACTTAAAGGGGACATATCATGAAAATCTTGTTTATAAGTCCTATAATCGGGTCCCCAGTGCATCTACCAACCCAGAGAACATGAAAAGTGACAACCCAGTAACTTTGTTTTGGTAAGCCTCTCTCTGCAAGCATGTCAAAAAATAGGCCGATCAGATTTCGATCCCTTTCTGACGTAGGAAGGGGATCTTATAATATTACCGCCCCTTAATCTGCACGTTTCCACCCACAACGGCGCCGCCATTTGGTTTTCGCAAGCGACAACAGTGTAACCAGTTCTAACGCAATGGCAAAAGTTTGAGCAAAGCATGCAAACTGTTCTGTCGTTGGCTGCACAGACAAGCACAGAACACAATTTGACCAAAAAAAATGTCACAGCTGTCTTATAAAGACCTCAGCGAACTGTCAACTTGTGTAAAAGTTAAACACGACGGTACATGCAAGTCGATGAGATGAATCAATGTAACTCCACAACAACTACATAAATGTATCCACTAACCATTCAGAAGCTTCCAGATGCGTCTAAAAGTTGCAACCTCTTCTTGAGTCTCTCTGTAAGGCTGCACTCCATTACTGGTTATTTCTGAGATTTTGGATGAGCGACATTATTCGCGTGTTTTGTTATTGTATCCTAAGCTCGTGTAAAGGATCGTTTTCTGAACGTCTTCTGAACGGAAGTGGGGAGCAGCAGCTCATTTGCATTTAAAGGGACACACACACACACACAAAAACGGCGCGTTTTTGCTCACACCCAAAAAGGGGCAACTTTGACTAGCTATAATAAATGATCTGGGGGGTATTTTGAGCTGAAAATTCACAGACACATTCTGGGGACACCAAAGATTTATATTACATCTTGTGAAAAGGGGCATACTATGTCACCTTTAAGTGCGAATCGAGTCCAAATGTCTTGAATTTCCGTCTTCGCAGTGAGGATGCTGAAATCTTGCACATGGTGTGAGGTGGCAGTTTTGCTGCAAAATGATGATAATGATTCTGAGACATCTGCTGTAGAGGGTGGATTTTTTTTTTTTTTATCTGCAGTTGTGTAGGGTATATCATATATAGGGTCTTGCATATATTTGCAGCCGGTGACGGTAATGCTCTCCGATTACCGTTGTCATTCCAGCAGCATCTCATGGCTCCCTAATGAATACTCTTGCACCTTTACCTGTGTGTGTGAAAAAGAGCAAAAGCATGCAGTCCCTCCGGTCAAAGCCTTCAGTCTCGCTCTGAACCAACATTTGAACTTTGCAGTGTTGATTTTTGTGTAAAGAGTACAGCAGGAGAAAAAAGAGCTTTATCAGTACCTGCCCAGACCAATTTAGCAGGCAGACAATGATTTAATGTTTTTAATAAGCCTGTGGAGCTGCCTCCCCTCTTCGTGACTTAAATTTCTCATTTATCAATCAAAAATGTAGACGTTAAAAGGGCCATTACATTCAAAATATTTCAAAACACACTCGGCTTAATTTAGAATAATACTCCTGCAGCATTCGTCGATACTGGGTTGAAATAGGCCTGAAGCGTGGCGGTGGTTTGTCACAGCTGTGGTACGGTTAGACCTCAGGCGGAGGCCCCGCAGTAAGTCTCGCTACACACCTCATTTACATTCTATACCACACTGAAACCCCAGCACATCGCTCGCTCTTTCCTTGACCTACTGTCCTTTTTTGCAGCGTGAGAAAAGTGAAGAGAGTGTGAAACAGAAAAAAAGAAATAAAGGAGAACCGAGAAAGTGAAGGAAAGCATGAAGGAAAAACACAGATTTCAAATAATTTTTCCATTAATTTTTTCTGGGTTTTCTTGCCGTAAGAACACCACAGCCTGCATTGTGAAACCAGGCACAACGCGATACAAATCTATTCTGAGTTAATATCCTAACCAGAGCCACAATAAGCAACTGGACATTTTTGCCAATCGCTTGGTTTGTATCTTTGTGGTATTGCACTGGGTAGCCCCACCCCCTGCGCATTCTGATTGGTCCAAAATCCCACCCCACATAACAGTATAGATAGACCATCTTTCAAAAGTTGAAAGGGTCTGTAAGAATTTTATTGTTTTTGAAAAAAGTATTGTGCTCAACAATGTTGCATTTAAAAAAAAATCTAAAATACAGTAAAACAGTAATATTGTGTAATATTACATTTTACAATAACTATTTTATTCCTGTGACGGCAAAGCTGTCCAGTGTTCAGTCACACGTTCCTTCGGAAATCATTCTAATATGATGATTTGCTGCTCAAGAAACATTTATTCTTGTCAATATTGAAAACAGTTGAGCTGTTTAATATTTTTGTGGAAACGGTAATACATTTTTCCTTCAGTATTCTTTGATGATTAGAGAGTTCAAAAGAGCAGCATTTATTTGAAATGGAAATCATTTGTAACATTGTAAATGTTACTTTTGATCAATCGTTGCTGTATAAAGGTATGAATTTCTTGACCCCAAACTTTTAAACTACCGGTATATAGTACTAAACATAAATGATGTCCTAAATGACTGTGTGACTGTGACATGCAGTGATTTTAGGTTTGGTGTTTTTTTGTATTAGAATTTTAATTTAAAAATATTTACTCATGTTCATTTGCAAAATCTATTATTATAAATATTTACTTTATATTTTAATTTTAACAGCTTGGTTTATCACAGCCAATCAGCTCCCACTTTTATGTTGATTGTGATTGAGTCTTGTCCACTGGAGCTCTCTGCCAATTTTAAATCGATAAAATGAATCCTCTGTAATGTAGAACAGTACGCCGTGGACGATTAGATGCATGTGATGCTCCGAGCAGCTCTGCTTCCACACGTTCCAGGAAGCTTAGTTGTGTGACTGTTGCACACATTCATGGTGTTGACCCACTAATTAGTTAAAGCACATGTCTAAATTCTTATGGATTTTGTATTAGCACAAATTAAGTGTTTGGTTGTAATTTCAGCTCGAGTCGTGTTAATAAAGGCCGTAGAAAGTTACAGTACTCAGATCAGTGGCCCGACACACACTCTCTGACTAAATGTGTCACAAATCTATCACTTCTGTATGAAACAACCAGTAAGGGCACATGTCACTGCCTGTTTTATGCATGCTTATTATTTTGGAGATGATCAGTAGTGTGTTAATGGCTTTGAGCTTTTCAGAGTTCAGTAGAACCAACTTTTCTTTTTTTTCTGTTTTCCCCTCTATTTTTATTCTTCCCTTGTTTCTTTTTCTTTTCTTGTTTTCTTTTTCACCCATTTTCCTGTCTTTTCTTTATCCTTTATTTCTTTTTCTTTCCTTTTCTTTTTTCTTCCTTTTCTTTTTTTTGGTTTCCTTTTTCATATCCTTTTACAAATAGACCATAAAGAGCCTTTGAAGGGACATGACATGGATTTTTTTTGTAATAATTTTAATATGTCCTTTGAGGTTCACTTATAATGTTAATTTAAAAAATTGCACAAAAAAACAAATATTTATGCAGAAAAATGTCTGAAATGACCCGTTTTTAAGGCTTGTCAGTGAACAGCCACTGTTATGATTGGTTAACGTCATTGCGTAGGAAACGGTATCAATGCCACTCGCTATTGCACATGAATAAGTGTTTTGAAAACACCATTAAAACAGTCATTTAAAGACAAAGCATTATGAATTAACTTATGTTTTGTGATGCAGCTGCTGTCAAATCCAGTACAGTTGGCTGCTTCATCTTTCAACAAAAGGTTTGTTGTGAACTCTCCATTGTGTCTCGTTAAAACAAATTGATCCGAACAAACATATAATCCTTCAATGCGATCCGGGACACCATTAAAAAAAAAAAAGCATCCACTTGTTCCTGATGCTGGGATCCTTCTGAAGTCTGTACAGAGACGCCAAATGAGCTGTTTAAACTGGACGCGTCAAAGCAAACGTTCTTCACTCTTCCAAATGTCCTGTTGACGACAGACTCAACCTGAAGTGTAGATAACAGTGATTATAATGGGCTCTATTTGCTTTTGACGCGATGCTTGGATCCAGTGTATCCGGCATATGTCAGCCGTTAAGCGACAGAGTGCCAGTGGGTGGGGCCTATGGTGCGATGATGTATAACGATTCATCAATTTCTTGCTCTGGAGGAAGTCATATACAAATGCATGTGACCAGTCACAAATCCCACAATATCCAAATGAGCTGTTTTTGGAGCTTGTTTAAATGCTTTGTTTATAATGAGGAGGATGTTTTAAAGCTGCCGTCGGCAAGTCTGGCAGATTGGGTCGATTAGCCAAAATTTTGAATGTTTACAACTCTCATGCCCCTCCCCACTACCAGCGAGCACCCTCCCATCGAGGTCGTGCTCGTCAGTGCGTCACTGTGCGTGTGTACCTGATTTTCTGTGAACGCGTCCGTCTCTTCAGCATCTATCAACACCATGGACTCGGAGGAAGGCTGCCCTGGCTAATCTATCCATAGATAACCGAGGAATTGGAAGCTTGTTAGTAGATTTTCTCTCCGCCATCACGCTTCATGCAATCTCCAGGCGAACTTCAGGCGTGGCGTGTGCATGTGATATTAACGTGCGCGAGTGAGGGGGGATCTGTGGCGTGTGCACGACCTGTGATTGACAGTCAGATCTCACACCCCCCTGCGCTGATTGGACCTGATGAAGCGGGAGCGCTGGATTTTTGCAAAACAAATAACACGCTCCAGGTGGAGTTAGAAGCTCGGGTTTTTTTCTAAAACCACCTTATTTATGTTGTTCTGTCGGATTATAGTGTCGATTACACTGAATGTGATCAAAAAAATGTTGCCGACGGCAGCTTTAATGATACAAAGACCTCTTAAAGATCAAAGCAAATTTGATTTCTCAAATCCATGACTCCTTTAAATCGGTTCAGGATATTTAAGATAGTTGGTCTAGTTCCTCATGACTTCATCAGCATTGAGACTTGGCTGAGAATAATGCAGTAATGACTAGACCAAGGATTTCCTTTTGTAAAAGCTGCAAGATTAACATTTTATTCAGAAAATAGATTTATTTCCTTTTTTTTAAGTCATTACATTTATGGAGGAATGCGTTTCTGTTCTGCTTACTGATATCTGTGAGCTTCACCTCCCTGAATTAATGAGGGTGGTCTTCGCTGTGAAAACAGAGAGGAAGGAATCTGCTTTTTTAGATGTGTTAGCCATTGTGCGACCTCTGGAGTTGTTTTTAATGTGGCCTTTTCTTGTGTTGGTATAAACAGATCTAGCACATCAAGACAGGCTCAAACTAACCATGTCCGCACGTACAGCATGCACACGTTTGACATGGTGTCCATGGCAACATTAATGTGAAAAATACTGCTGTTTTTAGTGCTCTACACCGTCCTCGGCTCTTAGCTGTCCTCTGTCATCTGAGGGCATTGTTGTCTGGAATTCTTTTCCTCGCACACACAGATCACATTATGACATGGTTACAGTGGTAACAGTTTTATTAAATTTTTCTATGCTTGTTAGCATAGTGAGACAAGAGATGGGTCATGTTGGTCAACTAACTTACTAATAAAAAAATAAAAAAATAAACACCTGTCCAGTTCAGCATCTGTTTTACTATTATAATAATCTCTGCCTTGCATGACTACTGTGGTTGTAACCCTGATCAGTGGAGTTGAATAGTCACTTAAAGAAGACCAATAAAACCATTTGTCGTCTTCGTATCGTTAATTACTCAAGGCTTCAGGTGAGTGTCAGAGAGGTCACAGGAACACCACAGTGTCACCACTAACATGATGAACAGGCACTTAACCTGACACAAACACGCTTGCACTGTGCTCTCAGATAGTTTCATTCATAAAAAATGTAAACTGTTTCTTCAGTTTTAAGTTCAGGAGGCCAATTTCTTATTGAAATATTTTGAGGTCTCAGTTTCTATGTAGGACTGCCCTCGACTAAAGATTTTTCTAGTCGACTAGTAGGTTTTTATTTAAGCGATTAGCCGACTAATCACGCGTTTATATTAATAAGCCATAAATCATAATAACAAGAATTTAATTGCCTATTACATAGCCTAATCAGCGCTCAAACGCACGCATAAAGTTTGCCACAGCACACCGGCAAATGTAATGATTATGAGTGTGCCGTGAAAAAACATAAGAAGATTGTCTAAACTTTTTAATAATTTGTTGATAATGTTTTCTGTTTTTGGCTGCAGAGATTAAGTCATGATACTTACTCGTCCTCTCAGCAGTAGCTAGTGGACCCGCCTAGCTACCTATATGCCCGATTATAGATTACATAATCTGAGATTTTTTTTTTTCCATTTGAATTTGTTTATTTAAAAGTAGATATTTTAAGCTTTCTATAGATCTATTTCTCATGTCTGTGAGGCTTTGTGACGTGACTAAGACCAAGACGGCAGAAAGCGCATCCTGATTGTTTTCATTATTTTACAAAAGCACAACGTTTTGATATTGTAAGTTTACAGAAATAAATGTCGACCCTTTACAGTTTGCATTACTCTTCTTTGTATGACCAAAAAATTACGGAGTATTTAAAATTAAATGCAAGTGATGGCGCCAGTATGTCATGCAGTAAGCGTGCTCTCCACACAAAGACTTGTGTCTAATAATAGCGAACATTTATCTAGGTGAATATTAGAGCAAGCTGACTTGTTTCAAGTGATTAGCCATATTTGAGGTTGATGAATGATAGGCGAATGTTTGGATTTCCTGCCGTTAACGATCTGTCCATCACAGACTGCGTGATTTCGCGACTTCCTGTGGAGGTTTTTTTTTTCTTCTTGGTCGACCAAACCTCTTCAAGTCAACTAACGTTTAGTTAGTTATGTGTCAGACGTTGTAAAGAGCGATACCATTGCGCAGCATTTACTACAGTAAAGTTGACTGAGTGGGTCTCGTGAGCTGGTGTGAGTGAGTGGAGGCAGGGCTAATTAGCATATTCATGGTTTCCGCGTATAATAAATTAAGCAAGGGTGGATTGCATTCAGGCTATTTCAGGCATGAATCATTTTTTTCACAGGATTTTTTTTTTTAAATATGTAATTTTGGTGATCGAAGATTGACTGAAAAGAGACCCACATGAAGCACAGATGTACTGGAGGTAGTATCTGATTATTTTATGCTTAATTCGTGTCTTCTCCAAAGCAGCGATGCAGTAACAAAGGGCAAATAAAAAAAAATCGATCGTTGGCCAGTCGTGACATACGTCGCTTTCATACGTTTGCATGTTTGGTCTTCCCCACCAGCGAGTGTTGGCTGATCGTATACACACACGCATACTTCCACCCACTAGCTGTGTGATGTGACGTGTTCTTCTCTCTTTATCTGGCAGCAGTGTGAAGCAGTCACCTCCTGGCATCTTCCGTTCATTCCTGCTGTCATCAACACCATCAGACTGACAGAGAGAGAGTGTGTGTGCAAACAGCGTTATCCCGCCTCGTTCCTGTTACGATAGGAGCCCACACACTCACACAATTTCTTTTCCACTGCTTCCCGTGCTCCCTATCCCCCCCCCCACACACACACATGAACAATCTCTGTAGCCTCCTTTTTTATCTTTTTCCTCATTTATATTTATGTTGGAGTGTCTGGAACACGTGCGGTTTGTTTATAACGGAAATCTCACTCCCCCTCTTCCACTTCGACTTATGCAGTGTTTTTTTCCCTATCTTTTCCGCGCGCGCACACACGGATCTGAGGACGAGGGGGTGAAAACCAAGCGGATTACAAAGCCAGTTTAATCTGGCTAAGGCACAGAGGGAATTTTTCTCTCCCTTTTGCTGTCCCCCCTTCCTTCAGTCTCTCTCTCTCTCTCTCTCTCTCTCTCTCTCTCCCCCCCCCCCCCTCTCTCCCTCTTTCTCCTCTGATGGTGACAGAGAAGGTGACTGAGGAGCAGTTGCTCTGATTGGTTAAATTACGGAACAGATGAGCTGGCCATACACAGGCAAAAGGCATTCGTTATCTCGCACAAGACCTCCCAGCCCCTGCATTATCAGCCATTAATGCGCTCACTTCATATTCACACTGGATTTATTGCTTCAGACTTGCGAAAGGCAAATGGAGTGACTTCGCAGAGCTGCTTTACCTCAGCACTGAACACCTGAGGGGCGCAAATGACTGTTTGAGGTATCACAGTTTATGTAATGGAAGTCTAAATGATAGTCTGGAGTCAGCGGACAAAGACATCTGTTATTTTACCTCAGGCCAGACCGCCTCCTCCTCCTCCTCCTCCTCTGTTCTCATTCCGTGTGTTTCAGAGTTTAAAGTGACATCTCTCATGTCATGTTATGACATATCGCCCCCTTAAGCCAGAGCAGGAAACCCCCTTTTGTTCTCGCGACTGACTTCTGTTAGCTACTGGAAACAGACGCGGTAAACTTCTGGAGCAAGTTTACAGGCATAATGGGGGTGCAAGCCAATTAAACAGTGCCATTTGACAGCATGACAGCATTTGATATGTGATCTGGCTGGATTGGAGAACCGATGATACTTTTACGATGACACTCTTCCTTCACTAACATGTTTTGCTGTCTCATTTCTCATCCGTCATCCATTGCAAAGTAGGATTTTATCACTAATGGTTGACGCTAATTGACCAGCCGATTTACTAAATTGCTATGCTAGTCTCTTGTATCACTCTACAGTCTTTTTATTCTTAGACAATAAAAGCTCAATATTAATATTTAATGTCCTTTTATTTATTTATTTATTTATTTATTTATTTATTTATTTGATAAGTAGGTGTGATATAAGCAGGATAATGTTCAGTCAGCAGATCATTATCTGAAAATAAATCCTGTAAGGGTGATAATGATCATCCTACTGAGTTTTTTTGTGATAATTGTCAGCATTATCATTGCATTATCACAATTTGATCACAAACTTATTTTATTTAGACACACAAACACTATTAGCGTTATAATTGCATTAACACAATTTGATCACAAACTTATTTTATTCTCACACACTTAATTGGCCAAGCGGACACTGGTTTCAGACAAAGTCTATATGCTCAAATTGACCAAATATCGGCCATACCAAAATAGTTTTCTCTGTTGCACTGTTTCTTCTTTCCCTCTCACTCACACTCTTTCTATTTTTCTCACTCTTTTATCCTTCTATTTCCCCCCTCTGCCTTCTTGATCTGGGATGCCTGGGGGACGGAGAGCAGACAGGACCCGTCTCCATGGCAACAGCTTCTGCAAGCTGCTGACACCCATCCCCTCTTGGCAAAAGGGGGGGGTGTTCAAAAGGGGGGAGGGAGAAACCATAGAGGGAGTACGAGAGGGAAGGGTAGAAGCAAGCAACACTATTCCTTCTCTTGGGACTCGGCGGCCTGTGCGTTCACTCACAGAATTAGCATAGAGGAGGAAGGGGGAGGGAGAGCTTGGAATTTTCTTAGGTGTGTGTGTGTGTGTGAGCTCGTTTTAGGGGGTACGACTCTCCCCAGGGTCTTAAAGTCTCTGGTTCTAGGTCAGTCTGTTGCCTGGAGGTTTGCACTGTCATTGTTCGTATTATATTGTGTTTTATTATTTTTAAGTCTCCACAACGCTTTGAAAAATATCCCATGTAACCATTGTTTCTGCCAAATGTATTTGTTACTATTATGACTTAAACTTGGGAGATATAGATTATTAATCGGTTATTATATATTTGTATAATATAATATAATATAATATAATATAATAAAAAATACTACTGTTTAAAAGTCTCCTGTGCTTACCAAGGATGCATTTATTTAATCAAAAATATATTATTACAATTTAAACATGATCCTTCAGAAATTTTTCTAATTTGCTGCTCAAGAAACATTTCTTATTATCTTATATGTTGAAAACAGTGCTGATTTTTGTGGAAAATATGTCTGAACATGTAACATAACATATCAACATATAATATAAAAACATATAACATCTATTTTTTTTTATTATATTAACACTTTTCTACTTTTGGGGTCTGTTTTGATGTGGTTGTTTTTGCTGTTGTTATTATTATTATGTAAAATATTCATAATGTGCATATATGTCAAAAGTATAAAACAATTAATAATAATTTCTGATGAGATCACTCGTATAACCGTTAAGAAACGATTTTGGCCGATCTCCATTAGTCGGCACTGAAATTTAAAAACAACTAACAAAATATCAAAATCAACAAAAGAATCCTAAAGATCTCATACAAATTTATTATGATTTTACAGGTGAAAAAAACTGTAACAGTTGTGTTATAGCAGTTACTAAATGATCAAATTTAGAAAGGCTAAGTTCCCTGGTATACTTCGAGGCTACTGGTTTTCCACGATGATTCTCAAGAACATGCCTTTATAATGCCATTTAGATGTTTCACAAAATGGGAAATGTTTTTTGTATGTTGTGTTGTAAATATGCTGTTAAAATGATTTGTAGCTTTGGGCATCTAGCAATCTTACTTTCTAACAGCAGTATGTCAGTGTAGACATGATTACAAATGACATGGAAGTTCTTTTAAACATTCACCATGTGTGCATGCATGAGCTTTTCCAAATCAGATCCAGAAGTTGGATGGAAAAGGAGCATTGATGGGAGGGGAGGGGTTAAACATCTGAAGGAAAACAAAGATCACTCTAAATGTATAGTTAATGTCTAACACACCCTACAACACACACACTTTTGCCTCTCGTTGCGTAACGCTGTCTCGCACGCACCAACACAACGGAGGAGAGTGAGCGAGCAAGCGAGCGAGGGATGAAATTCCATGACATTGAGGGAGTGATAAAGCTGTATGTGCTGTGGTGTTTGGCATGGCCTGCAGGGATATTTTGAGGTGTGTTGTTATTTATTCATGGAGATGCTGGTGCAGGTTGCCCCAATGACATGCAAGTGCCTGTTCGCAGTCTGCCAGCTGCCGAGAGGAAGCCCTGACAACTTTATTCGACTCCACGCTCTTTATCTGCAGTATCTGATCAGGGCCAAAGAAGATTTAAATGCCAGGCGGTTGTTCTTAAAGTATTAGTGCTAGAATTTTGTTGAAGAAATGATGGGATTGCACACCCAAAAATGAAGACTGGACATCATTTACTCATCATTTACTCATCATGTTCCAAACATGTATGGCTTTTTTTCTTCTGTGAAACACAATATAAATTGTCTATACAGTGAAAGTCAATGGGGTCCGAAACAACTGTATGAACAAATAATAATAATAAAAAAATACTTTTCTAAATATATTCTTTTGGGTTCCACAGAAGAAAGCCATACAGGTTTGAAAGACATGGGGGATGAGTAAATGATGACAGAACTTGTTGGATGAACTCATAATACATTTTTTATTAAGCAACGTAATTGGATTATGTCAAGTAATTTATTTACACATAAACCATACAACATGAAATTAAAATCTCAAATAAGGCAGGGAAGTGTATTTGCTGCACAGAGCGCCCCCTGTTGCTATTAGCACTGTATTACGTGCAGGCAGTTTCATAGACCACCAGAATGATCAGTAAGGCTTGAGATGTTTGTGTCCGCTGCCCTGTCAGCCCATCCTCTGAGCTCTTGCACTCTTTACGGGGTGAGCTCCGGCTTTACTCTGGATTAAGAGATGTTGTGACCGGTTGTTTATCTGACCTGTGTGCTTGCACCCTGCTGAGGACATTACTAGAGAGCTTGCTCGGAGCACACAGGAGGTTCAACACCAAAACCGGTCACTCAAACCGTGCTTGTCCAAATTATTTTGATCATAGAGAGGTCATTTAAAGTTCAAGGAAGACTTGCTAGTATAGCAAAATCTCTACCAGTTGACCGCTAATATCGCCCAACTATATCAGTGGTGATTGAGATCTCATGCAGAGCCAAAAAAGTAGTTTATTTTTGATGGTTGTTGTATAATTAAATGGTATAGTTAGTAACTTTACCACAACCAAAATCCTTTTATTAAGAAGCAAATGAGTGAGAAGACTGAGTTTTAATCCTGCTGCCATATATAATCAATCTTCCCGCTGAAATGTAATTTGTTATCGGAGTTAAAGTCATTCTGCATTTTAGCCCAAGCATTCTAGTATGAAGTGACGTCGTATCCCAAAGGCCCACAGTGTTCACCACCCATATTCATTTACAATAGTGGCTCACTTCAAAAGCATGAGGAGGATTTGTTGCATGTTTGGGCTCAGGTCAGTATGTTAGGAAGGAGTGTGCTAATGTGCAGGGTTTGGAGAGAGTTACTAAAAATTAGGTGATAACTGAGTTTAGCAAACTCATTCCAACGTGTTGGTTTTATGAGCATATTTTTTTCTTTCTGTGTCTCTGCCTCAGTAATACAGTCATACCTTGGTTTAGAATGGCATAGGGTGTCACCATACCAACATTTCAGTAGTCAATTCAAATACCTGTAAAAATTAAATTATTTGACTGAAAACTCATTTATTTCATTATGAAAGTTAAATATGTAGCCTTCAAGTATTTCTCAGTTAATTAGATATTTTTTCAGGTTTTTCAATTAGTCAAGTAAAGATTTGAGCAGTTGAGTAGTTTAATTATCACTGTTGTATATTACCCTAAATTGCATGAGCAGATCTATTACACAACAAAATACACAAATCCAATGAATAAGATGAAACCTATTTTTATGTACATTTTGTACAGGTTGTTTTCCATTAAAACATTTTTATTATTTCAATTACATTTTATTATCTACTTTGTAACAAAGCTTCAGAACTTTTAAAATCGCTATGGTAAATATACACTGCTTGGCTCTTATTTATAAAAGATATTAATAGTTATTTGAAATAATGGTTCATGATTTTTCTATATATAGCAAGACAAGACTTCTTTCAAAAACATGAAAACACCTCATCACACCTGTGTCAGTTGGTGGAATTCACACTATATGTTTTACATGTTTATACCATGGTCTGTCTGAATACTCAATTCTGATTGGCTGGAAAGGTGTGCTATAAAACCATTTAATGCACAGGAATTTCCAAGTCAGTTCAATTACTGTTCTATATTAATGTGCTGTTTTCATTGAAGCACACATATACACATACTTTACGTCACACAGGGCTCGAAGATCGTGCTGTGCATACACAGAAACATTCAGGAGCACAGAAACTTAACACTGCCCTGTGACTTTTATCAATAAATACTGAATCGCTACATTATATTTCTCAGCAAAGAGGGGGTAACGTTGCAGGTTTTGAAGTGATTAAAGTAACTCACAGCTTCGTTGTTAATAGAGAGACACACTGCACAGATGCAGGTAATTCACACACCCCCCTCTCTCTCTCTCTCTCTCTCTCCGTAATTAGTTCAATTAAATGCTGTAGTTAATTAATTCAAGTAAATGTAATCTTACACACTACTTTATCTATGTGTCTGATTTAAAGCGGGCAGATTGCTAGATCTAACGAGCCGTAACTGATGATAATAACCGTCATTTTTACCCTTCCGGTCAATATATATAACAGCTTTAAGTTGTCAATGCTGGCAGATGACCATGGTATAAGTACCATGGTACCAGCGGAATAATACCAGCGGGATAATCCACGTTGTGCAGTGTGCATTAAACGATTTGAATGCACAACGTGGAGGCATAGAACCACTTGACGCAAAACGTAGGATTATCACTTACATAAACTCGTGTTCACTGGAATGTATGTGGACTGAGGGAGCAACCAGTGTACTGTACATAATATACCTTTTTTCAGTCCTGCCTTGTATCTTTTAGCTGGGCCATTGCCTGTAACTCTCCCCGCGACTACGAGTTTAAAAGTGCACTGCCTTATTTTGCATTGCGGATTTTCCGTGGGCCAAAAGGTGCGCTCTGAGGTGCCATCTACCCCCTCTTACCCGGGTGACAGAGGAATTGGACACTGTGTGCGCAAACCAGAAACTCTGTGCTCGGTGCTCTCCCGGTACTGTTCACCGTCCCTCTCCTGTTTCTCTTCTGCATAACTGCCTCCCTCCCTCTCAGTGCCTAATTAATGGCATTAATTATCTCCAATTAGCAGTGTGGTCTTGGCAGCCGTTTCTGTCCCCTCATTTCTTTTGTTTCACAGAGGTCTGTGACATAGTATTCTCCCTGTGGGGCTGTCACCGGCCTAATGAAAGGCTACAAGGCCTGGCTTTCACCTCTCTCTCTCTCTCTCTCTCTCTCTCTCTCTCTCTCTCTCTCTCTCTCTCTCTCTCTCTCTCTCTCTCTCTCTCTCTCTCTCTCTCTCTCTCTCTCTCTCTCTCTCTCTCTCTCTCTCTCTCTCTCTCTCTTGTTCTGTTAGAGTACTTCAGTATGTTAGCCTCATTAGTAGTAGTTCACAGTGCCTGAGTTAAGTTTGCCGAGATGGAATCTGCTGTGTGTTTTCCCATACAGGTGTTTATCTCCGTGTCTTATCTGTGGAAGGTGATAGCGAGTGGGTCAGTGCTCACTGGCATGTGAGGCTCATGTGAACGGACATGCTCGGGGACATTGGTGTGTTTGCGTTAAAACCGTTTCCAGGCCTGAACATAATGCTCTGATGAACGTGGTTTGGCTTCAGCTTTGGTTAACCTGCTGACACTAGTCCAATTATCACATTTTAAAGTAACATGTTAGCAACTGTTTTGATGAAGATTGTCTGTATGGGATGCATGTGCTTCCATCCAATAAAGGATGAGGATTGTATTTGTATTGACAAAAGTAAAAGTGGATGAGAATGATGTCTCTCTTAGCTTTAAGATATTTCAAAGGACGCCCGAAAGCTATGGGAATTTGATGGCTAGTTGTTGTTGGTAAAAAAGCTAAAATTACTCAATTTGATAAGGTTCATTCTCTACTGTTATTTCAAACCGATTAATTCGGTTAAGTGCCTCTCATTAATTTCACCCATCCTTTTTCTTCTTGCCATAGCGCTACACATATGACTTCTAGCTAAAAACAAACATTAAACAGGTTAAATTTTAGGATGGAAGCTGTTCTTTAGCACAGACAACCTATAGAAACTGGGTTTAGGCCCATAAAGTTCAGATGCATAGGACGGATGTTGAAGTTCTGGTACCTCTGTGCTTGGAGTTGCTTTAGTCAGTGGACTAGCCTCACGACCGACTTTCACTTCACTTTCCTTCACAGCTTCTTACACATGCACATCTCCCATTCGGTTAACGACACATCTGTCCTGTCCTCAGCTTGATTATGCATGCAGGTCTTTCCAGCTAATCTTTATAGACTCAACTCCAGCTGCACAGAAGAGTACAAGAGAGATGGGAACAGAGCGAAAGTGTGGAGAGAAACGCGAATGAGAGGAAAGCAAGGATATGGAAGCCACCAGAGAGAATGCCATCAGGAGAGAGTTGGAGAGGAGGAGATATGCAAAGGTTAAGGATGCTGGACTGAGCTGAAGGGTCTGATTCTCGCCTCCCACTTTGCCTGCTGAATCATTTTTAATAACTTGCACAGCTGCTTGGAGGTCTGTCCTCAAAGAAGAGACTATTTACAGCAGCCAGGCATTCAGGGATGCCACAGGTCCCGCTACTCGGCCCGATAACATTTATATATTTCAAGTTTTAATTGACTGAAGTTCAGCTTGAAATGCAAATGAATGAGAGAAGCAGCCTTGGTGATGTTTTTATTAAACATATTTTCTTGAGCTGTATGTTTGTGAGTGGCAGTGTGGTGTGTAGGAACTGTTTTGCAAAGAAACAATGCCCCAAAAAACGAGACCAAATAAATTTAATAAATAAAGCGTAGTGGTAAATAAAAAAAAATAAAAAAACTGATACCACCTTTTATAGTGTTGTTGTTGAAAATAACAAATACGAAGTTCTGGCATGAAACTCTAGATCAGGGTTCCTCAAACTCGGTCCTGGAGGGCCACTGTCCTGCACAGTTTAGCTCCAACCCTGATCAAACACACCTAGCTGTGAGTTTCTAGTGATCCTGAAGACATTGATTAGCTTGCTCAGGTGTGTTTGATCAGTGTTGGAGCTAAACTCTGCAGGACAGTGGCCCTCCAGGACCGAGTTTTAGGAACCCTGCTCTAGATGGTGCAGGCTAATAGGTCCTTTTAGGGCGCTTTCACACTGGCAGTTTAGTGCGGACCGGGGCACGGTTCGCATGAAAAATCGCTAATGTGAACGCTGTCATCGGACCCGGGTGCGCACTAGAGTACCGAACCCGAGACTACCTGGAGGAGGTGGTCTGAGCTCGGTTGCTCCCGAACCGTGGTGCGGTTCGCGTTAATGTGCAAGCAACACGGACTCGGGTGCGCGCTTGTTCAGGAAGTATAGTATCCCGCGCATGCGTATCACTGTCGATATCATTGTTTGATTGCGTTTGCGATGACGTAAGATCACTGCAAACGCACCTGGGTTCGATACAACTAATTGAGTGTGAAACCAGACCAACGCTGCGGGGGGCGCCGGGAACTAGCGCACTCGGGTTCGGACCGCAGCAAACGAACCCAGTGGAAAAACGCCCTAACTCACCTGTTCATAATCACATCATTATCTATAGGGCGCAGCTGATTGGTTCCTGCCATATCAGTAGCCAGCTCTCTGCTCAAACTTCAAATACTTGGGTAGCATTTGCCTTAGCAGTCCAGCACGTTTTCAGAAACCCTCCACCTTCCCCAGCTCAACCTGTATAGATCTGCTACGGGTAATTCATGTACGCTATATTGTACAGCAAATAAAAAAATAAAAGCAGCAGCATAGCAGATCTATTCCGCCAAGACCAAACATACAACATTGTCATACCCATTACCATGCCAATTACTCTGAGAGTTGTCATGACAGAACATCATTTCTGTTACATATCCCCACCCTATTTACGTGCCACCTTAAACTATTGCAGTATTTTACCTCCCTATACTGTATGTCCAAAATTAATATTTAAAGTTCTCACTATGAACATTTTGGGGGAAAGAAGATGGAGCCACCATTCCGAGCAAGATTGTGAGAAAGTAAAACTATAAACTATTTGCATATTTTTAAACAAGGTTGAGTAGAATATATATTTCTACTCAACCTTGTTTAAAAACATGCAAATATCCTCACCATGCTAAGGTAATTTATTTTATATGTATATGGTAGTCACACAATTTCATTCTGATACTCTTGGCATACTGTGGTACACTCACAGTACTTTTTAGTATGAGCCACGTGTGTCTATTTTCTCAAGCTATGCGAACTGGGTGTCGAATATTAGTTTTGCAACTGGTGTTGAGATGTAAACCCCAAGTGTTTATGCGAGCATTGCTCGAGTGGTTTGTTTACTTGTGCAGCGGGTATTGAGTACCGTGCTGAAGCGTAATACCCGAGAGAGCGTGTGTTGTGTATGTTTATGTTTACACGAGTACTGTTATTTAGTGGCTGGTGTAGAGGTGTGTATACCGAAATGAGCTGCTGTTTAATGGGTTTGATGAGATGGCAGTAATCAGTGAGCAACGAGACGAGCGCTGAAAAGCTTGGTCCCTCCCTTCTCACATGCATACACACACACATACACATGCACACGCTCTCCCTACTGGCGGATGATTGACGGCCTGAGGGTTTTAATGGCACTGTAGAGGGAGAGCTGAGGTCGGAGTTGTCATTGGCAACAAGACGAAGGCAGGCCTCTTTCTCCCCTCTTCCTCACTCTCTCTTTATGCACCTGAACAGAGCTGAATCTTACTCGCAGGACTGGGTTTTCTCTCTCTCTCTCTCTCTCTCTCACACACACACACACACACACACACACACACACACACACACACACACACACACACACACACACACACACACACACACACACACACACACACACACACACACACACACACACACACACACACACTGCAGTTCTGGTGTCCCTCCCCTCTGTCCGCAGTATACACAGTGCTTTGTGTGTGTTTAAGCGTGTGCATGTGTGTGTGAAGCCATATCTAGCCACCGCTCAGTCTCTCTCTCCTCGTAAAAGAGCTGGAGCCCGAGCGATAATACTCTCTGGTCGCCCGGGTTACGGTTCACCACACGCCCCCTTGCACCTGCTGTGTTAGCTGGGATTGGTTGGTTGGCGCGTGTGTGTGTGTGTGTGTGTGTGTATGGCACAGGGGGTGATGCTGTATAACAGCTCTATTAGTGTGCAACGGATCATCATTGATCCGTGATCCGTTCGGATCAAATATCTTCGGTTCGGCACTCACGTGATCCGCAGGATTGATTGATGAAAAAAAGTTGTGCGCATGTTCAGTCCACACACAGCGTGGTCATGGCGAGCGTTATGAACCGCAGAGAGCGTGACGCCTCATTCGCGCCGCAAAACCTCCAGACGTGCATAAACGCGTCTTTACATTGACTTCACATTGAAATCACTCGCGCCAGACGCTCTATTCGCGTTTGGTGTGAACGCAGCCATGTGGTGACGGCGAGAGAGAGAGAGAGAAAGAGTGCCTGCGAGTGCGAGCGAGCAAGGTAATCGTTGTCAAATATGTTTAAACTTAAATGAACTACACAAGTAGTTATGTCTCTTTGTATTAATTTGTCCTGTTATTGACATAGGCCTAATGCACGTCATTGACAAAATGCGCAACCAGATGTTCGAATAATTCGAATATGTGTTTTTTAGAGGGAATATTTCGAACGTCATTTTTGAGCAATTTTGACAGCCCTATATGACAGTGGAAACACATAAAGCATTGGTCCATGTTTAAAGGAAGGAGATGCCTTTTTATGTTGCACTTTAAGTTGTTTTTCATTAATTATGTTAAAAAGAAGATATTATGCCTTGTGCACTTTAAGTTTGATTTTATATATTTTAATTTAACAATTTAAAAGTGTTAATAAAGAAATAAAATAAAATTTTGCTGATCCGAAAAATGATCCGATCCGTGACTCTGATCCGAGAAACGATCCGACCCGTGAGTTTTTTGATCCGTTGCACCCCTAAGCTCTATAATAAGAGCCACAGATCTCAGGCGAAACAGGGAACCAGACCCTGTTCACAGACACTCACCTCCCTTGAGTATTGGATCAGTACCAGCCGCCAGATCACTATGTGTGTGTGTGTGTGTGTGTGTTTACAGGGTTGAGCAAACTCAATCTCAGTCCTTCTTCCTGCCTCATGAGTGTGTTTGCGTCAGGGCTTAAAAACCAGGGGAGGGGGATCAATCTGTTCACTCCGAGCAGAATCAGTATTTTAACGTTTCTGTTCTGTTCAAAATTCCTTCTGAAACATTACCGTTCCGAAAACGGTTTGATTTGAAAAAATACCGGTTAATAACACAATTTCTTTTTACCTTTTTTATTTACTTTATACAAGAGCTTAGATAAACCTCGTTAGGCCAATGAATCCTCAAACTGTTGGCAAAACCTCGTACAGTAGCTCCAACCCCCTCAGTCGTGAATGAAGTGCTTGAACGCATTTTGGAGACCGTCTCCGCTTGTTTGTAGTTCAAGGGTAAATAAAGAACTGCGTTTTCTTTATTTAAAAACAAGATGTTATTTGCCATCTAGTCGTAGCCAATACAGTCTGTGCATAGCGCTTTGTCTTTCATAATAAGAATTTTAATAAGATAACAATATATAAGATTTTGGCCAAATGTAAACTTTGTTACCAGTAAGTTGATTGTAATGCGATGCACTTGCTGCCTCACATGCGGTTCTAATGACTGACGAAACAAAACATTTCTACATTCACTGGTGAAAAACCTCTTAACTCCATTTGAGCTTGATTTTGGTAAATTGTTAATAATGACACATGCAAGTGCCTGACCATAATAAAGCCACAATACTAACTTGTTTAAAAAAAACAGTAGCAGTTCTACACTAACCTGCAATTTTCGCTGGTTTCAAAACACTTTTAAATGTAATTCTTTAAAGTTGTCATGAAATCAAAATTGACCCTATTTACTTTGTTAGCACATAATAGTCTTATGGTGAACAATTAATCCGTGCAATTTAATACACAGAAAAAAATTGTTTGTCGTGGTAATCTTTTATCAAAATCTGAAAAGTTACTTCTGGTCTGGAATGACTCCTTCTCTGATGACGTCAGTTTGACGGCTTGGGTTGAAAACGCTTAACCACTCCCCTCAAACCGTTAGTCTGCTATGAGCGAGAGATGGAGAGGAGGAGCGCTAAAGTAAAACCCTGCCCTCTATTCAATATTCCGTTTCTCTTGGAAATACTTCACAACACTGGAGAAAAGTCATTTGCAACTACCGGTTCATGGGGACTTCAGTGGTTGGTGACATCTCCTCAAAAAAACTCCTGAGATCCAACATTGCTATTGCGACTTACCTATGATGACTTGACAACTGGGCATGTCACTCACGTTGGATGCCTCAATGTCACATTTGCATAGAATTCATAATTGGTTCACTGCCAAATTAAAATGTTAAACCGAACGATAAAGTAATGTTATTTACCTGTTAATGGTAATTTCAAATAAGCATTTTTGTTCAGAACGATTAAACTTGATATCGTTTTCGTTTTTTATGTTCCTGTTCCTGTTCCTGTTCGTTTCCAGTTTTCGTTCCTTGAACCGGTTCAGAGCCCTGGTTTGCGTAGGTTGGGGCTGGATGATATAGCTAGGAAGATTATATCTTTTATAGGGGGGGGGTTAATAATCGAAATTTTAAAACGAAAAAAGTATCAAGATATAATCTTCCTAGCTATATCATCCAGCCCCAACCTACGCAAACCAGGGCTCTGAACCGGTTCAAGGAACGAAAACTGGAAACGAACAGGAACAGGAACAGGAACATAAAAAACGAAAACGATATCAAGTTTAATCGTTCTGAACAAAAATGCTTATTTGAAATTACCATTAACAGGTAAATAACATTACTTTATCGTTCGGTTTAACATTTTAATTTGGCAGTGAACCAATTATGAATTCTATGCAAATGTGACATTGAGGCATCCAACGTGAGTGACATGCCCAGTTGTCAAGTCATCATAGGTAAGTCGCAATAGCAATGTTGGATCTCAGGAGTTTTTTTGAGGAGATGTCACCAACCACTGAAGTCCCCATGAACCGGTAGTTGCAAATGACTTTTCTCCAGTGTTGTGAAGTATTTCCAAGAGAAACGGAATATTGAATAGAGGGCAGGGTTTTACTTTAGCGCTCCTCCTCTCCATCTCTCGCTCATAGCAGACTAACGGTTTGAGGGGAGTGGTTAAGCGTTTTCAACCCAAGCCGTCAAACTGACGTCATCAGAGAAGGAGTCATTCCAGACCAGAAGTAACTTTTCAGATTTTAAAAGCTTAAAAGCTTGGCATTCGTCACCTGAGAGAATTCTGGCAGTTTCACCGGAAGATCAAGTTATGATATTTTGAAAAAAAATGCCAAGATTAACAAATATTGTAAGAAATTAAACTTATGCATGGATGACTTGTTCACAATAAGATCAATAACGTTCATTTAGAAAATAAGTGAATTTTCCTTGCATGCCGACTTTAACATATTTGAGTGTTGATACAAACAAATGAGGGAATTATTTCATTCAGTTTTTAATTAAATCATTGAAAAGGACAGTTTGAGCTAATTCACAGAAATGAATCAATCTTGCCAGATCTAATGGCACTTTTTCTACTGCAGTTTAATGAATGCTGTCATGCTAGTGAGAAACAAGACAAGAAAGAATTGTGAAACTAATGACACATTCTTTATAAAACTTAATGGCCTAATAAAAAGCATTTTAAAATCATCATGATTTTAATTTAACTTAATTTTATATCGCCAGCAGCATAATTTTTTAAAAAATATTGAATATATTTCAGGGACATGTGCACTGCACTCAAACATTTTATGATTGAATCATAATTTGGAATCAATTCATTTAAATCAACTATTAAAATTATTTGAAATGCTTCATAAAAATGAATCGAACTCACCAACTTTAAAAAAATGTTTTTTTTTGCTACTTAAGTTTATGGTATATGACATCATCACAGTCTTGGCAATGTCTCATTTGCATGAGATGCACAACAAGGAGGAATGGTGAAAGAAGTCTAGGAAAACTTAATTGACAAATAAAAAGCACAATAAAGTCATCACAATGTTCCCTAATGTTATATCATGAGTATTTAATATATCATCCAGCCCTAGTGCGTGTGTGTTTCTGGAGTATATGGGAGGAGTCATGCTCGATAAGCTCCGCCCACTGACCCCAAGGTTTCTGTATGAGAGAGAGGCTGTGTGAGTTTGTGTATGTGTGTGAGGTCAGGGGTGGCGTGGCTGTTTGTACGACGACTGTAGAGAGGTTTGAGTTACAGCAGGGGGAGGGAGTGTGTGAGCCGACTGCCAGCTCTTGCTCTTTAATCCTCCCTCTCTTTCTCTTTTCCTACTTTCTCCTTTATCTTCCCCCTTTCACTCCTTGTTTAGTCTCTTTTTCTCTCGTTTTCACTCACACATACACAGACACACACAATGTGCCTCATCTCCTATCCTCTCTCTCTCTCTCTCTCTCTCTCTCTCTCTCTCTCTCTCTCTCTCTCTCTCTCTCTCTCTCTCTCTCTCTCGCTCTCTCTCGCTCTCTCTCGCTCTCTCTCGCTCTCTCTCGCTCTCTCTCTCTCTCTCTCCCTCTCTCTCTCTCTCTCTCTCTCTCTCTCTCTCTCTCTCTCTCTGGTAGAACAGGGCAGACTGGCAAACACACAAGCCCCCAGCAGCAGCAGCAGACTGTTAAAGAGGTTTGAGAGAGAGAGGGAACGGGGCCAGCGGAGGAAAGGGGCCCCAGTCTCTAAGTGTTCCACTAGCTCAGGAGATTCCACTTGAGGCTCCTCTCGCTCTGTTTGCTTGTTTTATGCCCCCTTTACAAGGGGAAGTATGTACACAGATACACAAGAGCTGTGCTGTAGTGCAGGCGTTTTTCTGATGCAAATTAACGTCTCGTGTTAACAACACACTCCGTGTTGAATGTGCAGGTTTACCGAGAGTGATCTTACTTGTGTATTAACTACACACTGATACTTACATTATGCTCTGTTTAAGAGCCGTGTAGTGAGGTTGTACAGCTAAAAGCTTTGTTTGCGGTAATTAGACAAACTCCAACATAGCAAATTTGGCCTATAATGTTTGTTTGTGGTCCGTGTTGTATTTTGTCTGCTTAACATGGTGTTAAAGTATTTGTTTGGTAAGACAGTTATAGATCGAGATGGCAAAAGAAACATTTAATTTCTTCTCCTACCATAAAATAATGGTAGAATCTAAAAGAAGATTAAGTAACTTGAATGATTTTCATTTTTATAAATTGTGCATTTAATATTTTTAACCAATATATAAAGACTTGACGGGACATGTTAGAGCTGCATGATTGATCATGTAAAGACCGCTATCTCGATTCAAGCACCCAGGCGATGTCATTCCTAAATTACAACGATTTGCCTGTGTCTATTAAAACTTTGACAAAAAGTGAATGAACATTTAAATCTGCGCTCGCATTGCCGCTTAGCCCGAGAAAACAGTTGTCATGTATAGGTACGAAACAGCTTCACAAACAGTCTTTTTAACCACACAGTATTGTTGTTTCTGTGTTAGAAATATTCATATTATCACAGAAGAACCGAGATAAACACTGATGTCTATGAAAGTGATCAAAATAGAGCAAATCCTTCTGAAAGTAACTTGATGCTTCAAATAATGATTGTATCAATTACAATGTTACACCAGTTGGTGGCGACAAGTGACTTAAAAATGTATGTCATTGAATCATTCATTAATTCAAGAGATTCGTTCAAAAACGCTGATTCACCCATTAATGAAATAAGTGAAGTATTTATGAGTGAGTCATTGAATCATACATTCAAACTATTAAAAAAATTAATAAAATCATTTAAATTAATTCAACATTTTAAATAGACTGCAGCAATTAAAATTACATTACCTCTAGTTATTTTGTTTAGTTGTCGCTTGTTTTTTTTAGAATCGTGGAAGAAATTGCGATCTCTATTTAAAAAAAAAAAAACAAAAAATCATGATTCTTTCTCAATTTATCCAGAATCGTGCAGCACTTTCCATAACACGAATTACCCAGATATCAGCATCAATCAAAGTAAAAGTAGTATTAGTGTAACATCAGTATTACATCAGGGTTGACTAATTCTATATCTCTATACTAACTTGTTCCCTCTTTCTGTTTCCCAGAGTGCAGCAGCAGCCCCCAGCCCCGTAATGGGCAACATGCCCCCCAACGACGGCATGCCAGGCGGACCCATGCCCCCTGGCTTCTTTCAGGTAAGCACAGCTGGTTTCATTCTCTTCCTTGCCTACTTTTCCATTCATCACCCTGTCACGCCTGCGCTCCATTCATTCATCCATTCATTCATTCCTTCATTCTCTCTCTGTCTGTGCGCGTGGGCTGCTGGTGGGTCTGTCTGTGGCTGTGGGCGGCTTGACAGCAGCCTGGAGCTCTGCTATCAGAATGAGATCATTCCCAACTTTGCCTTTTTCCACTCTGGAAAAAAAGTCCTCTACCATCCAATGGTAAGATGGAGGTTTAGAGCACTAAGTGTTAGTGGAAATAGCTGTAGTTTCATTTCTGGAGCTGTATTACTCTTCCTATCTCAAGTCTTTCAGATCCCAAATGGAAATCGCCATGGTTACTGAACGGATAAGATCTGGAGTTAGGATGTTTCTGTAATACGGCTCCCATAATGAATCGATGGGAACAGTTGCTGACTGATGATCAATCAACTGTGTTACAAAACATTTAACTGTGAGTGTGTGAGAGAGACTGAATGGGATGCCCACTTTTCATGTGCTTCTGAATGAGTTTTTCCTCTTTAACAAATTTTGTTGTTTCTTTCTTCCCTGCTAAGATCTTTCCTTCTCTTTCTTCATCATCCCTCCATCCATCTGCTCGCAGCTTTATTCATTCCATTCTGCAGGCCGTGTTGTGTTCATGAAGGTGTTAGACGCGATGTAGATTTTTTTTCTTGTTCTGAAGAAAGTGTGAGTGGTGTTCATCTAAGAAAACCGGCTCTTTCGTCTATGAAACATTGCTGCCATGATGCTATGGTGTTTCTCTGCAGTTGCTAAGGGTTTCTGAGTGTTTTAAACAGTTGCTAGGTGGTTACTTGCTGGTACAGGTCAACAAAACCCAAGTCTTTATGATATTATGTTCTCTAGATATATTCCCTCCTTCATTCTCGGATTATTTTTCTGCCCGTTTTATCGTCCACCAGAAGAAAAGTCACTCGATTTGAGTTAGCATTCGTGTCTGCAGTACAAACAGAAACAGTGCAGAAATGTTACTACTAGGGATGCATGATGTATTGGTACCATGTTATCGGCCAATAATAAAGTGTTTTATATCATTATTACCGGTAATATTTAATTGATTGGTTGATTTTGTATATACTTTTTTTTTTTTTTTTTTTTTTTTTTTGTCAAATACATTTTTATTGAAACAATAAAACAATTACACATTCCACAAGATTTTGGAAATTTAATTATGCTTGCTCATTTCCTTTATTTTTACATTTAGATTACATTTGGCATCACCTAAATGCTCACATAATGTTAATCTTCACTAATAATTTAATAACACTTAAATGTAATCTTTAGCAAATCTCAAAATAGACATCTATTTTCACACTGTACATTTATAATGTTACATTCACCTGTAGCATTTTAAAACTTGATTTTTTTTTTTGTTTTATTCGTACAAATTATTTGTCAAAATATTTTTTTTGATTTGTATAGAATTTTTATATTGCCCATTTGTCAGTTATAGGCCATAAGATGAAAATAATTAGTGACTTATTTGTAATAACCAGTATTTAAATATCGGTGCATCCAGAATAGTTAGTGGTTTGTTCAAATCCCTAATTCTCAGTGGGAGCACTAGTAATGGTGGTGCTAGTTATGAAATACTGAAAATCCTATTAACTTGCGTAAAAATTTCCTCTACTTGTCCTGAAGTGGAGATTTGGATATATTTTGTCAAAGAGCTTTTTTTCCTGTTTATTCCCATCTGTTTACATGAAACATTGAGTTCGCATAACAACACGCATACAAGCACGGACACACATATCCTCATAATCAAACATGCTTGTACACATCCACAGACCTTCCCATAATGCAGCGGGGGTGGTGGAGCGTTTGTTCAGTGATGGACAGGCCTGGCATTTGGCAGTGTTAGTGATAAGACAGAGTCGAGGGAGGAGACGCTTTCCACCGCTGTCTGGAATCTCCGCTGTATTGGGAGGGAAGGGTTGGGAGAGCTATATAGGGGAAAGGTTTGAGGAAAAGGAGGGAACGGAGAGGTGTGGAGGAGGTTTTTGGAGAAGCAGAGGAGTGCTATTTATATCAGATCAGCGCTGAGGGAGTGAGAGAAGAGGTGTGAGGTGTTCTCGTGTGTGTGTGTGTGTGCTGCTCCTGAGATCTGTTTCTAAAGCATCATTGAGAGAACAGGACTGTGTGGGTTTGGGTTCATTCATCTGTTTACTAGTGATGTACAATATAGAAATTTTAGTTCATACTAGAGATTGTTCTTGTTTTTGTTTTTTTTTGTTTTTTGTAATGGCAGATATCCGGTACAATAGCAGAGATTATTATCTTTACTATGGTATGTGTTGATTAAATAAAAATACTGCTACAAACTAGGATTTTATATGTTTCTGGTCAATTTAAGCATCAAACCAATATAATATACAATTCAAATCACTTTTACCAAAACGTACCAGGGTACTACAGTGATTTTTTTTTTTTTTCTTCTTCAGTGGTTTACCACAGTAATACCATGTTTTTTTTAGTTATGTACCATAGAGTATATTGGAATACCTTGTAAACTGACCTGAATCATTATTTTAAATTAAGATACTATAGTAACACTTTACAATAAGGTTTCATTTGTTAACATTAGTTAATGTATTAACTAACATGAACTAACCATGAGCAATTCATTTGTTACTGTATTTGTTTAACTGTTCATTGTTTGTTCCTGTTAGTTCACAGTGCATTTAGTGTTAACAAATAATGTATTAGTAAATGTTGAAATTAACATTAACAAAGATTAATAAATGCTGTAGAAGTGCAGTTCATTATTAGTTAGTTAACTAATGTAGTTAACTAATGAAACCTTACTGTAAAGTGCTCATTGAAAAAAATGCAGATATTTGCCAGTGTGATCACAGATATACTACACACCCCTGCTTTCATTATTTAGGAAGTCAGGTGGCAAGGAAGAGAAAGTGAATGGGTGTTACTCAAGGACCAAGATTGTTTAGCAGAGAAAGGCAGAGGCATTGAGCGGCAGAGTGAGCGCTATCACTGCTGTGTGTGATGAGGTGTAATGAACAGTCGTGACCTCAGCGCTACTACGAGTTAAAGAGGCCTTGAGCATCCCAAGACCCCTCTAATCCTTCCCTCAGACCCACTCTGAAAAAGGCAGGTGGCCAGGGAAAACACACATATGCTCACGTATTCCTGTTGTATCAGCGCATGGTTTCTGGGACAGTCAGTAGAGCAGCTCTCATGCCAGACCCTGCAGCGATCCACTCTCCCAGGGAGGTCAGAGACGGGTCACAGCTAAATCAGAAACCAAATCTTACAAAATCCAGCTCAAAAACTCCTTACCTCATGCATACTTTTATAAAACCTGCTTGTATCATTAAATTAATTGGTCACAGATAAATGTTGTCGCACGTCTTGTATGTTTCAGGCCTTTTATGTATACAAACAATAGAGGAAGGATAGAAATTATGAAGAAATTAGTGTGGAACTGTATTAAAAAATTTGGCCAGCTGCATTTGTGTACATTTAAAAATAAAGGTTCCAAAAGTGGGGGGTTTTTTCTTCCAGCGATGCCATATAATAATCAGTTTGGGTTCCCCAAAGAACCTTTCAGTGAGCAGTTCTTGAAAGAACCTTTATTTATTATTTTTTATACATTTTAATAATCTAAAGAACCTTTTTCCACTATAAAGCAATGGAAAGATTCCATGGATGTTAAAGGTTCTTCGTGGAACCATAGATGCCAATAAATAACCATTACTTTTAAGAGTGTGTAATCGCATGTATTCTAACCGCTAAGCCACAGCTCCGACTCTGAATGTGCTGTTTCATTCAGTGGTGTTATTTTCGTTGATGTGTGCGGGTCAGTGTTGTACCCTGGACAGATGTGTTGTTCTGTGGCTGTGGTGTGTGCGTGTGTGTGTGTGGCAGATTTCCGGTCGTGTTGGATGGATGGTTTCCTCAGCCCCTCTGAAACCAGCAGGAGGGCTTGTCTGAGGTCTGAGCACTGGCCAAAGGTCAAGAGGCGGTAATAAGTATGGGTCACAACCGCATACACAGACTGTACAGTGAAAAAAACCAATGAAACCACTGTGTCACTCTAAAAGTATTCTTTCATTTAGTCACTAAACTTAAGAGCCGATCTGTTGACATCAGTATTACTTGAAATGATTAGCATAGAAATGTATGTATCTGATTATTGTATATTTTTAATTCGAATAGTGAAGAGTTCAGTGCTCAGACAAATAAATATTGTTGTTCTGTGAGTTACGTGAACACCACTGAGAGGTTTGCTTTGTTAACACTGCCCCCGAGTGGTCGAGAAGAGCTATTGCAGCTGTCCTGCGGCCGTCATTCACAGTGTATGAATACTGTCAAACTAACTGCCCCTTTAGGGCCTGAGAATGGAGATTGAAGGGCTCTCTGTTGATAGCCATGCCAGTAAGTGGCAGGTTATTATCTTCTCAAAGGTGTCGGAAGTGATTTTTATATATCGCTGTTTTGAGATCCTTCCCCAATGAGGCAGAACTGCAGAGCGACTGTGATTGGCTGAACGCTCCTAATGTAGGTGCACAGGACCCATAATGCCATATGCTTCTCATTCGGCCTTGTTGTTCACGGGGAGAGAGGAATAGAAGCTAAGCTCCTTTGTTGTGTGTTAGTTATTAGTCACAAAGTCTCATGTTCCTTACAGAACCATTTTGGACTCGAGCTCAATGGCCTGTTGATCATTAATGAACACTAATGGATGCTCTGTGAAATAATTATAGAATGACTGAGCGGTTTAATGGGTTTTATGTGACGTTTCGTGGAAATATTTCTTCTGTACATACAGTACATGAACGCTGCTGGTCTATAAACTCATTTGATGTTTTCTGAAGATGTGTGCAAAACTCTGCATCATAGCCATCATATGAAAATAATTATCCGCTTATCAATGCATTGGATCTTTTTTTACATTGTCAACATGAGCTGAGTGTTTAACGTCCCACGATGCCTTGATTTGATGTTGAGGTTGTATGGTTGATGTTGAAATATGAATTTGAACACACTCATCACTTATACATCTGAAACACATTTTCTCTTCAAAATGATGAAGTGGGTCTAAAAAATCCTGCCATGTTTTGAAAACTTTCTGATGGAATAACTGCTTGTTTGATTTTCATAAACTGCTGTTTTTCATTGAAATCCACACACTAGCTTTGGGTTTCCCACCAGTATTTAGTGCCTAGTGAATGAGTGAGTGAGTTTGTGTCTTGTGTGTGTGTGTGTGTGTGTGTGTGTGTGTGTGTGTGTTTGTGTGTGTTTGTGTGTGTTTGTGTGTGTGTGTGTGTGTGTGTGTGTGTGTGTGTGTGTGTGTGTGTGTGTGTGTGTGTGTGTGTGTGAGTGTGTGTGAGGGCTTCGGCAGCAGCAGGCCTCACTGGAAGGCCGTCTGTGCATCTCTCATCTCCCTCTTCTCTCTTAAAGGGGCCTCCCGGCTCGCAGCCGTCACCACACGCACAGCCTCCCCCACACAATACCAGCAACCCCATGATGGGACCACACGGCCAGGTAAGACACACAGCAATCCTCACACACACACACACACACCGTGTCCTTGCTTGCACCCTCGATATACACACGGTCACACTTGCACACATGAGAACTGTTGGCGACGCTGGCATCAACTCGCTTGGGCAAGATGAACGGTGTAAATTACATGGTTATTTTTAATTCTCCGTTTTTTTTCCCCAAGTCCTCTTCTTGGAAACATTCACAGAAACACATTCTTTGAACCAACGTTGCAGAATTGTACTTAATTGTCCTCTGTATAGACTTTAGTCAGGGTTGACACCATTTTTAAAGGAATAGTTCATTTACACACCTTCATGTTTTTCTAAACCAGTATTACTGGTGGTATTGGAATGACTTGAGGGTGAGTAATTAATGACAGACTTTTAAATTCCGGGTAAACTATACCTTTAAGAGAGGAAGAACAAACAAGGACCATAAAAGTATGACAAAAGTGACTCTTGTGCTATATTTCAAGTCCTTTGAAGTTGCACAATAGATTTGTTTAAGAAAAAGATACAGCAATTAAGTTATTCCCTGAAAGTCTTGATATCCACCTAGTGTTGTTCATGAGAGAAGTACCGATGTCTGATTTGTGAACAAATGATTCTTTTGAATCTGATCTCTTCAGAGAATCAGTTGATCTGGTTCAAAACATTTTTATTTTTTTACAACTGAAAGAAAGGCTGTGAGGAATAGAAGTACAGTTCAATAGGTTGTACTGTTGTGTACAATACAAGTGGACAATAAAAATCTGGTAAACATGCAGTTGTGAAAGACTGTACATCCCTCACGTCCCATTTTCATTGGGCGTACACCCTAAAGTCCATTCCTCCTTTGTCTTCTCTTTCTTTTTTCTTTCTTTCTCCCTCTGTTTCTCTATATTGGGAGTGTGAAGTATCCTGTATACCTCCCACCCCCTCCATAGAGTCGACTCCCTGCGAACAGGATAAATAATTCAGTCTCCTCCTTGTTCTTGGAGATGGGCCTCCACTCCTGGGCCGCACCCCATCCCCCATCAATAGCACATTAATATTGTAGAGCCTCCCGCCACACAGCGCCCTCACAAACACACACACAAGCACACTGACTGCACAGAAACCAGAAGGACTGCGCGTGGATGTGCACTCACATGCGCACACCCACAAAATACAGCGAAACCTACACTTATCAGACACTTCCACTTCCTCGCTCCTGGAAAAAAAAACACACACACTGCATATTAGAGCACTACGGTTGTACAACATCTTCCTACAATGGTAAAATCACTCCAATTAGCTGTAAAAACACATGCACACACACAGTTGCAGCCTATCCCTCATCCGTTCAGCGCCGACATGTTTCAACAGAGCCCTAAAAGTTGGCGAGAGTCTCTCGGGAAGCTTCCCACAGGCCTTGACCACAGAAGTGGCATCGGGTTTCATCTCTAGACGCGCAGCCACACGACTCTAATGGTTTGTATGTCAGGAGACAGGCACGATACTGCCCTCGTTTGGGTTGTTGTGGTCACTTTCCTTCCTGACCAGATTTTCACTTGAGATGCGTCTAAGTGCAGCCGCTCGAGGTCTGACTTTGCCGATGCTTTACTATGCATTTGTCGAAACACCACAAGAGTGTATGTGTGTGCACGTTTAAAAGGCAGAATGGGAGCAGTCTGTGTTGACGGACAGAAGGAGAGATGTCAAATGTACATATTTGATGGCATCTTGCATTGGCTTCTGCTCTCCGTGCATCTGTCTGTCCATTCCATCTGCTATAGCCTGGCCTGCTGCACTCATTCATTCTGGTCTATACAATGCTCTCGCGTTCTCTTTGAATAGGGCAACATGTTGCTAATGAATCCTTTTTTCTCTTCTTCTTCTTCTAGCCTTTTATGTCTCCACGGTACCCTGGTGGACCACGGCCGTCTCTTCGCATGCCAAATCAGGTACGGAAAACATCATCACACGGGCAGTAGTTCTTCCATTTTTACACACGTCGTCAGGCTCACCACAATCAGGGAAAAACCTGGAAATGTTAGGATATTTTAATGGTCATTTAAAAGTCATGGGAATTTCTATTCCGAATCAATTTTTTTGTTGTTGTTTTTTATGTGTTTAAAAAAGTGTTGTTATTGTTTACTAAAACTAAAACCATTAAATTGTTTTCGATAATTGAAATAATTTTGTTTTAAATAAAATAAAAATAATAGACGAAAAACTTTGGCAACTAACTGAAATAAAGTAATAATAATTCAAATTTAATAAAGCTAAATAAAAATATAAAAAATAACAAAACCGAATTAAAACATTTAATTTAATTAAAACTGAAATACTTAATAGCTGATTAAAAATATGAATAAATACTATAATAGTAACATTATATAATAAACATTACTAAAATGACACAAATGTCATCGATATGTATTGGCCAGAATGTGGAAATCCTAACAGTGGTCGTTTCCAACAAACTTTTGCCTACAGAGCTATGGTATATTGATATATATATTGATATATTGATATATATATATATATATATATATATATATATATATATATACATATATATATATATATATATATATATATATATATATATATATATATATATATATATATATATATACATACATACATACATACATACATACATACATACATACATACATACATACATACATACATACATTTGGATACTATATACATTCATTTTATTCATTATACATTT